>NW_026057582.1:73001955-73178482 GCF_023721935.1 Panthera uncia | reverse complement strand
AAGACACGAATAGAGACTTCTCGAAAGAAGACATCCATATGGCCAACTGACACATGAAAAAATGCTCCACATCACTCATCATCAGGGAAATACAAATCAAAACCACAAGGAGATACCACCTTACACCTGTCAGAATGGCTAACATCAACAACTCAGGCAACAACAGATGTTGAAGAGGATGCGGAGAAAGAGGATCTCTTTTGTACTGCTGGTGGGAATGCAAGCTAGTGCAGCCACTCTGGAAAACAGTATGGAGGTTCCTCAAAAAACTAAAAATAGATCTACCCTACGACCCAGCAATTACACTACTAGGCATTTATCCACGGGATATAGGTGTGCTGTTTCGAAAGGACACATGCACCCCCATGTTTATAGCAGCACTATCAACAATAGCCAAAGTGTGGAAAGAGCCCAAATGTCCATCGATGGATGAATGGTTAAAGAAGATGTGGTATATATATACAACGGAGTATTACTCGGTAATCAAAAAGAATGAAATCTTGCCATTTGCAACTACGTGGATGGACCTGGAGAGTATTATGCTAAGTGAAATTAGTCAGAGAAAGACAAAAGTCATATGACTTCACTCATATGAGGACTTTAAGGGACAAAACAGATGAACATAAGGGAAGGGAAACAAAAATAACATGAAAACAGGGAGGGGGACAAAACAGAAGAGACTCATAAATATGGAGAACAAACTGAGGGTTGCTGGAGGTGTTGAGGGAGGGGGGATGAGCTAAATGGGTAAGGGGAACTAAGGAATCTACTCCTGAAATCATTGTTGCACTATCTTCTAACTAATTTGGATGTAAATTAAAAGAAAAAAATAAAACAAGTTAATAAAAACAAAATCTATTAATTCAGAATCTGGCTAAGAGTGTCCAAAAGATTTATCCTGGATATGGACACTTCTTGAATGACAGAAGCATGATCATTTGATTCCTTCATTGAGAAATGTATTAGAGTTGAATAATAGGAGGAGAAATTGTTGTTGTTGTTGTTGTTGTTGTTGTTTTTAACTCAGACACAGGTTTATCTGACACCGAAATCCATTCTCTTGACCACTTTTCACTATGGACTTCTTGGAGACATATTTTTTTTCTTTTTAAAGCTAATCCAAGTTAGTTAACAAATAGTGTAATAATAATTTCATGACTAGAATTTAGTGATTCATCACTTACATAAAACACCCAGTGTTCATCCCAACACGTGCCCTCCTTACTGCCCCTTACCCCTTTAGCCCCCCACCCAAAACCCCACCAGCAGCCCTCAGTTGGTTCTCTGTATTTAAATCTTTTATGGTTTATATCCCTCTCTGTTTTTATATTATTTTTGCTTCCCTTCCCCTATGTTCATCTGTTTTGTATTTTAAATTCCACATAATAGTGATACCGTATGATATCTGTCTTTCTCTGACAGACTTATTTTGCTTAGCATAATACACTCTAGTTCCATCCACATTGTTGCAAACCACATGATTGCCTTCTTTTTTATCGCTGAGTATATATATATATATATATATATACCACATCTTCTTTATCCATTCATCTGTCGATGGACATTTGGGCTCTTTCCATACTTTGGCAATTGTCAATATTGCTGTTATAAATATTGGGGTGCATGTGCCCCTTTGAGTCAGTCTTCCTGTATCCAATACTACTACTAAGTATTGGATAAATACCTAGTAGTGCAATTGCTGGGTCATAGGGTAGTTCTATTTTTAATTTTTTGAGGAACCTCCATACTGTTTTCCAGAGTGGCCGCACCAGTTTGCATTCTATTCTGTGCTTCTTGAACAGAGCCGAGCTGTCAAAACTACAGTGAAGAGAAGAGACCTCAATGACAGGATCTATTGTCTGAGGGCTTTAGTCTAAACTCTTCAGGAAAGAGTCATTAGATCTTTCTGCTTTTGTTCCCACCAAAGGGCCATGAACAGATACTGATAGAGAAGAGATATACTGACATAACAATAGGTAGACTGAAAGAGCCATAGTGGTTAGTCTAAACACTTTGTCTTCTTATCATAATATGATGTATTTCTATGTTAGGTGATAGAACATAGTGTGAACATACATGATTCTTAATCTTATGTTGTTTTCATAATCCATCACAGGTAGTATTTTTAAGTGAGTGCCATCCACCCACTTTCATCACAGACATGATGAATGAACATATTACAGTTAAACCATCAAGCCTCATTTCAGTGTTAAATTTTACAAGTTCTTTTTCAGACGGAATTGTTTCCAAGTTAAGAGTCGCTTAATGCGAAAGGATGTTTGGGCAGTGAGACTCTCAGCTGGTACAGAGAGAAGTGTGACGTGACCCACACAACGTGCTACTCCAGGAAACCCCTGTTTCCTGTTCTGGGGCGGCAGCAGCAGATACCCAGCCATCCTTCCCTCACCTGGTAGGCTCCCCTCACAGTGCCCAGCCCTGACATTGAAGTAGACAGTTCCCATCTAGTGGAAGATCTCAAACATGTTGCTGTCCAGTCTTCTGAAGGTAGCTGGGTAGTGACTGACCCTTTGGAAATGTGCCTCCTCTATGATCTTAAAATACTGAGATAGGCAGTGTCTTGTGGGTACTGTGGGAAGGAGGAAAGGTAATGTGTAAAATAGAATTTCTTTGTGCCACATCACCTACTCTGATTCCATGTTTTTTCCTTCGGGATTCAGTATTTCCCAGAAGGCAACTCAAGTCCAACCAGCAATGTTACTGTAGAAGGTGGCTGTCATCCTGGAATGCACATATGACCCCGGTGATCTAAGTTATAGTCTATTGTGGTACAAGCAGTCCAGCGGCGGGCAGATGACTTTCCTTGTTTGTCAGGATTCTTAGAGTCAACAAAATGCCACAGAAGTTTGCTTGTCATTGAATTTTCAAAGACAGGAAATCCCATATCTTGTCATCTCAGCTTCATAGCTGGAGGACTCCCCAGTGTATTTCTCTGCACTGACGGTGTCTACAGTAAGAGGAGTGTTGGACAGAGGTACCCAAACCCCAGGGCTCTTATTGATACATCCACCTGCTGTAGGGTCCAAAGCAAATTGCTGACCCACACAGGAAGTGGCTAAGGTTGTGGCAGCTCAGGTGTAGGGTTAGAGGGAAAACCTGACTCTAAGAAAATAACTCTCTAGGTAAGAATTATTGTGCATCAAAAACATCCTTACCCCTGAAAATTTGTGTTGAAAGTGTTTATTGATCACTAAAATAGTCACGATAAACAATTTGCCATTTTGTAATTATATTCAGCTAGAAGAACTGGCTAAAGAAATTTGTAAACATGCGACTCAAAAATCAGCTAAAATGTGTATGAGGTGTTGGATTTTCATATCAATTTTGTTCAGTAAATACGTACTGAGTATATATTGTGTTTCAGGCATTGTTTAGAATAAGGAAGGCTGTGAAATGTCTCTGTGGTTTTACTTTTTTGCTATATATTATGATGTTTTGTACTATTGAATTAATTCGTTTAATTAGGTTTGTTTACTGTGAGTCAACTGTACTTACGTGCATTTCCAAGGTGCCTACTCTGTGACATGTGTCTGTACTGTTGTTCATCCCATCTTATTAACACTGCTAGCATCAATGTCCTCAATTTGCATTCTGGAGGTTTACCTGCTTCCCAACAGTCTTATCCACAAGGTCAGTAGTTAGTGGCTTTTGGGGGACCCTGTGAAGTGGCAGACTGTGAATTATCCTCCTTGTTGGGTTCCTGCCTTTCACTTCAACACTCCTTCACAAGCATTTTTTTTGCCAACATGTGGCTCAGTTTGCACACTTCTGAGCCTTGCTTGTTTGATCAGTGTTTCACAATCCAAAGTCCTCATTCTCTCCATTTTCCTCCTTCCACCTCTAAACCTATTTCCCCAGTGCCTTCAGATTCGAGTGGTAATGGATGACGGATGTGTAGGGTAGAAATCTTAACAAGAACCTCTTACATTTTTTTTTTCATTAAAGAATTTTACCATTGTAACATAGATTTTTACCGTTTTAACCATTTGTAAGCGTACAATTCTATGGTACTAAATACATTTTCATTATTGTTCAACCAGCACCACCATTCATTTCCACAATTCCAGAATTTTCATTGTGACGAACTGAATGTTTGTATTCATTAAACAATAGCTCTCCATTACCCTATCCTTCCAGTCCTTGGGAACTACCATTCTGCTTTCTCTTTCCATGGGTTTGGCTAGTTCAGATACCTCATAGAAGTGGAATTATGCAGTATTGGTCATTTTGTGATATTTCGTTAGACATAATGTCCTCAGGGTTCATCCACCTTGCAGCCTGTGTCAGATTTTTTTTTTTTTCCTTTTTAAGGTTGAGTAATGTACCGGTGTCTGTACTTGCCACATATTGTTTATCCATATGCATCTGTGGATGGTCTTTGGGATCGCTTGCGCCTTTTGGTGGAAACGTGAATTTATAAGCAGCTCAGTATTTTGGGTTTATAGCCAAATTCTTTGAAGCTTTGAATATATACCAGAAGTGGGATTGCTGGATCATAAGGCGATTTTATTTGAACATTTTTCAGAAACATGTGTACTGGTTAATTGGAACAACTACACTCTAGACTGTGTTATCATAAGCAAGTTTCAAGGAACAGAGAAAGGGAGTGATCACTAGTCATGAAGGATGCTCTCGTATATTGGTGGGTCACAAAACCTTTGCTACCGTGCACTGCTTCAATCACATGTCTAATAATTGCTCTGAATGGAATGGTGAGGCCCCTACACAGATCTATTATAGCAGATTGGGTATCTATTATAACAGGGTTTCTTTCCTTTTTTGGTAAAAGAGCCAAATATGCAATCATTTAGTTCTTCTTTATCAGTTCCACTTGCATCAATAAAGAACCTGTTAAAGAACGTCTTAAAATATTTGAAAGGCGTAGGGAGAAGTCATTTTGCCACCCTCTCGTGTTTCTCTCAAATTTTCTGTGACAGCAATCTATAGTGGCAAAAACAGGGAACAGGTTTTTGCTGTCATCGAGCACTGTGTTCAAAACTGTTAGCTCAGCCATGAACTTTGGTACTTTTGAGCCTCCTTTCATTGTTTGTAAAACAGGAGAGTGATATCTTCTTTAATATTTTGTTGTGACAATTTATCAATAATGTATCCAAGATGACTGACAAGTAGCAGATGACCAATTTATGAGGGTAATCTCAATAGGTACAGATAAAGCATTTTTATAAAATCCGTATCAATTCCTGATTGAACCCCACAGCAAATTAGAAAGTAAAGGGAATTTTCTCAACCTAAAAGAGGGGCTCTACAAAAAACCTACATCAAATGTCAGACTTGATGGTGAAAACCTAAATGCTTTCTCTTTAGTTTCAGAAGTAAGGGAAGAAGTTTGGCTCTCACCACTTGTATTTAATATTGAACTAGAAGTTCTAGCCAATTTAATAAGGAACATGGAAGAACCAAAAGACATACAGTTTGGAAAGGAAGAAGTGAATTTATCTTTATTAGAATAATCATCTGAGCACAAAATGCAAGGGAATCTACAAAGAAGCTACTAGAAAAAATTGGTTTAACAAAGCCAAATATACACCTACCATATAATCCAGCTATTCTACTCCCTGTTATTGACCCAAGAGAAACGAAAGCATATGTCAATAAGAAATCATATACACAGGGCACCTGGGTGGCTCAGCCGGTTGAATGTCTGACTCTTGATTTCCGCTCAGGTCATTATCAGTTGTGATATGGAGCCCTGTGCTGGGCTCAGCATGCTGAGTGTGGAGCCTGCTTGGGATTCTCTCTCTCTACCTCTTTATGCTCCACACCACTGTGTTTTCATTCTCTCACTCTCTCTAAAAATAAATTAAAAGATAACATTAAAAAATCATATACACAAAGGTTCATAGCAGCTTTATTTGTAACAGCTTCCCTGGAGCTAATCTGAAGGCCAGCAGGTGAATAGACAAACTGTTTCATAGGCCTGTGATGGGATACTACACAGCAACAAAAAGCAAAAACCTCCTGACAGTTATAACCATGGAAGAATCTCAAAATAATTATGTGGAAGAATATTAAAATAATTGTGCTGAGAAGAAGCCAGACAAAAGAGTACATGTGATTCCACTCATACAGTATTATGAAATATGCCAACTGATTCATGACAGAAGTGTTGCCTGGAAGGCAGGAGGGAGAGGGTTGAAAGAAGGATTACAGAGACATGAGGCAAATTTTGAGGTGATGCATATGTTCATTACCTCCATTGTGGTCATGGCTTCACAAATACACACGTATGTCAAATCCTATAGAATTGTTTTCTTTAAATTTGTACAGTTTATTTTTATGAAAATTATACATTAATAAAGCCATAAAGATGCAAATTTACTATGTATCTTCCCTCCATGTTGTGCAAGTCTTCTTGTGTGACCCCAGATGCAAAATATTTCCCCTGTAGGTTTTCACTGGCCTAAAATTATGCTTTGTAAAAACTTATGGATGATGACTTGCTGAATCCATGTGGTATACTGCTTATTTTGAAGCCAGCATCATCCCAACCTATCTGGCAATCTCCCTGTGTATCTGAATAGAGGTTTAATGCTGTTTGTCCCAAATTCCTTCTAGCAGAGTTTTGAGGCAGGTTCGGACAGTGTGATTCGGAAGGTGGAGGACAAGCAAAAGGACGTGTGAACACAAAAAGTATCCAGGACCGAATTTCTTAGTTCCCTCTGCATCTGGGAAACCAGTACCATGTTGTCTCTGGACTCATGAAGCTCCTTGATGTGAATCCGTGGAGAGTGGCCTCCAGGGAACAGCCTGAGCTAAGCTTCCATCTATGTGTCTAGAGATAAATGTTTCCAGGGCTTTAGAGAAGATGTGTCCCTCTCCAGAACTTTATCCTGATAATCCTCATTCCTTACCTTTGGGAGAAAAATAGTTGACTAATGGTTATCAAGAAAATGTGATAAATGCTAATGTATAGCATCTTTGAGGCTAAAACTTGTTAATAGTATAGGATTAGTAATTGTTGCCTAATTCACCTAATAGTTACCTTATACATATAAGACTCAACAAAGCAGTGAGAGAATGAGATAAGAATCTCAGATCATTTAATAGGAATTCGACAACTTCATTTATGACGTTTCTTCTGTCTAGAATTCACACTTTTTAACTTTTTAATGTTTTTGAAAATGAAGAATACTTGACTAAAATATTTGACTATAAATTAGTGTGACTTTTCTTCTGAAAAACTTTTATTAAGAAGACAGTATTCCTTACAACTGGTATTATTTTAGGACCAAGAAACACTGTATTTCAATTAAAGGCCATTTGTTCATTATTTCTGTTTAAGAAATACTTAGTGAGTGCTTAGAAAAGGACAGTAAGTGTTCTAAATATTGGGGTACAGTGCCGAAAAACACAGAATCACTCAGTAATGACTTGACTTCTTATTACTTTCTCTGTATTCAAACCCAACTGTTTTCTGGCAGTCAGTGGATTATAGGCTGGCCCACAGTGGATACGTGAAAACATAAAGTACTGTATTTAATGCTTTAGAGACTGTTATCCTCTCAGCTACAGAAACACGCTGGGATGTTCTGTTAAAGAACTTCCACATCAGGTAGTGTCCTAAGAAGAAAGTAGACCTGAGAGGTCAGGATTGCTGCTGTTCAGATTTCCATGTGCCACCTGAAGACTGCCATGTGCCTCATAAAGTCAGGGACAAAGACATCTTGCTGACTCTGGGAGGACTCTGGCCACCATGCATCCCGTTTCAGTCCCCGTCCAGCAGGGGGTGCAGCTTCCTAACACAAACACCTTTCCTGAGAAATGTGGGCTTCCACTGATCATTGCTCTGTCTCTCCAATGCTTCTTCCTGCTACAAATGAAGCACATTAGCTAGGTGACACTCTAGAGATGAACTCTTCTCCAGGCTTCGTGACTGTGGTACTCTTGATGCTTGGTAAGTAAAATGCCTCTTAAAATTTGGATTCTTTCTTCTGTTCTGTCAGCAAAACATGTAAGTATAAATTTATCCAGGAGATTTATGCCCAAGGTAACATAGGTCTCTTTTCTTTTTTCCCAGGACGAACCCATGGAGACTCAGTGACCCAGATGGAAGGCCCAGTGACCCTCTCCGAAGGGGAGCCCCTGACTATAAACTGTACTTATTCAACAGCAGTGTCCCCCACTCTTTTCTGGTATGTCCAGTATCCTGGAGAAGGTCCACAGCTCCTCCTGAAAGCCTTCAGGGACAAGGAGAAGGGAAGTCACAAAGGTTTTGAAGCCACCCTACAAAGCAAATCCAAAACCTTCCACTTGGAGAAATCCTCAGTGCAAGTGTCAGATTCGGCTGTGTACTACTGTGCCCTGAGTGACACAGTGACAGGGACTGCAGGGGGAGCTGAGCACAAACTCTGAGCAGAACAGGGCCTGGGATGCTGAGCGTCTCTGACTGATCCACTCTGGTTCCAGCACAGTATATGATGGTTTGCCCCTCAGTGTCTGCTTGATAACAAAAGTCATACAAATGGCTAGAGCATGGGAACAAGAAGGAACATTCCCCAAACCCAGCTGTTCATTAGTGTAATGAGAAATTCCAGTAGTTCCTAAGCCAGGACCTAAGTAATTTCAAGGTGAAACCACATAACATTGAAGTGGTGTCTTGCTCACCCTGCAGTGAAAGTCCAGCCCCACAAGCTGCTGAGGCCCCCCTGGTGGGTATTGCTGTGTCCAATGACACACTGAGAGAGCCAGGGTGTGCCCGAGAAGGTGGTGTCCATCCCATGTCTTCCTGACAGAGGATGGGCAGGAGAGGTGATGGGAGAGCTGCAGCCCAAAACCAGGTTTGAATAAAGAAGGGGAGGGAAGAAAGGAGGGGAACATATGGAAGTGAGCAATGAAAAGAGAGACTACTCTTGATCTTGGGATTGTAAGTTTGAATCCCATGTTGTACTTAGAGATTACCTAAAAATAAAATTAAAAAACAATTTGCATGCAAGTTTTGTGCTGATAGAAGTTTTCCAGTCATTTGGATAAACACTAATGCCTGTAATTGCTAGATCATACGGTAGGAGTTTGTACAGTTATATAAATAACTTCTACACTTGTGTTCCAACGTGGCTGAATTCCCATCAGCCATGGAACAGATTTCCTGTTGCCCCTTGTGGGTGTTACAATAAAAAACAAACAGACCAGCCTTGAGAATTCCCAGGGCAGACAAAACCAGTTTAGTTATACAAATAAAGCTTAATTTAGTTTATTTTGCAAGACTAACTAGACCTGCATCATTTTTGGCTGTGCCTCTGGAAATCATAAGCAAAACTTCAACAATAAACCTTTACCAATTACTACTTTGGTGAAATTCATTGGATTTACCTGGGTGATTTCTACATTTTTGATACCTGCATTGGTGTTGTTAGTGTTTTGGATTTTGGCCATTCTAAAGGATGAAGCCTGTGGTGTCGAATTTAAAAAAAAAATTATTTGTATTGTGTAAAGAACACTTAACATAAGATATAGCTTCTTAAAATTTTAAGTGTACAAAACATGATTGTTGTTTATGGATACAATGTTGTACACCAAATCTCTATTCTCCCGTCTTGCTCATTGATTAGCAACTTCCCATTACCCCTTCCCCAGAGCCCATGGCAACGTCTTCTTTGTTCACTCTTTAATTCTATGAACTTGACTATACCACATTTAAATGGAATCATACATTATTTGTCTTACTGTGACTGGCTTATCTCAGTCAGCTTAATGTCCTCAAGATTCATTCATGATGGGGCACCTGAATGGCTCAGTTGGTTCAGCATTCCCCTCTTGATTTCATCTCAGAACATGATCTCAGGGTCATGGGGTTGTGAGATCAGGTCGAGTCAGGCTCCATGCTGGGTGTGGGTCCTGCTTAATATTCTCTTTCCCTCTCCCCTGCTAGTGTGATCTTACTCATTGTCTCTCTCTCAAAAAAAATTCATCTATGTTGTTGCATATTGCAGAATACCCTCCCCCTTTTTAAGGCTGAACAGTACTCCATTTTATGTATATGCCACATTTTCTTTACCCATTTATCTGTTGTTGTGCATTCAAGTTGTTTCCATGTCTTGCTTATTGTGAACAGTGCTGCCGTGAACATAGGAGTGCCTAATTTCTCTTTGAGATCCTTTCAATTTCTTTGTGATAAATACTCAGAAGTGGGATTACTGGATCATATGGTAGTGCTATTTTTAACTTTTTAAAGAACCTGTATCCTATTTTCCATGCTTATACCATTTTGCATTCCCACCAACAGTGTGCAAATGCTCCAATCTCTTATCATCCTCAACAACACCTGTATTTTGTGTTTTGGATAATAGCCATCAATTTTTTAAATGTATAAAGCCTGAATGATATCAAGGAATTTATTATAAATGTAGTGGCAAATACATTGACATAGTTATCACCAAAAAGGAACTAGAGAATTACACATGTTTCAAGTATGTGCTTTTTTTCTGCCACTTTTAAGTAGTGGCCAGTACCAATATTTTAAATACTGAAATACTTAATAGTATGGTCCTGTTCACCTAATTGCATGACTGTGTCAGATGATATTTCACTGGGGTTTTGATTTACGTTTTCCTGCTGACTAGTGACATTGAGTATTTTTTCACATACTTGTTGTCCATTTGAATGTCTTCTTTAAAGAAATGTCTATTCTAGTCCTTAGTCCATTCTGTTTTGGCTTATTAGTTTTTCTAAAAAATGTTTATTGTAGGAGTTTCCTATATTGTTTAGATATTAACTCCTTTTCATATATGTGGTTTGCAAATATTTTCTCCCATTCCTTAGGATGACTTTTGATGTTGTTGATTGTTGCCCTTGCTGTGCTGAGTTTTTCACTTTGATGTAGTCCCCCTTGTTATTATTATTTTTTTAATGTGTATTTATTTTTGAGAGAGAGAGACAGAGTATAAGTGGGAGAGGGGCAGAGTGAGAGGGAGAAAAAGAATCAGAAGCAGCTTCCAGGCTGTGAGCTGTCAGCACAGAGCCCGACACCAGGCTCGAACTCACAAGCCATAAGGTCATGACCTGAGCAGAAGTCAGATGCCCAACCAATTGAGCCACCCAGGTGCCCACCCCCCCACCCCCGGCCGTTGATTTTTGCTTTTGTTCCCTGTGATTTTGGTGTCATATCATTGCCAAAATCACTTTTCTTCTATATTTTCTCTTCAGAAAAATAACTCTTAGTTTGTGACTTTTTCTGTTGTTTTGCTTTTTTCTGCTGTAATCTTTGTTATTTCCTTCTGCAGACTGTGGGCTTCCTTTATTCTGTTTTAGTTCCTTGAGCTGTAAATTAGTTTATTTATTGGGAATCTTTTATAGTTAATTATACCCCCATACTGAATTCCTTGGGCATGAGGGAACACTTTTATTTAGGAATGCACTACAGCTTGTATATGAAAGATCAACTGTTAAAATGTTTAAGATATTTTATATGTGTAGGTATGACTCCAAGATTGCTTTTTCTGGTACATTTCACTTAATAGGATACTGAAATTGACCCTTCTAGTAAATAAATATGAGGTGCATAAAAAAGACAGTTGAAGCTTCCCTTGATTCAAATTTGCCCTTGATTTCTTGTGCAGAGAACGATTATACACAATTTTGATGATGATGTCTCAACTTCTCTTAAAGTGGTTTAAGAGGAATTTGAAATGTGCATTTTTCAATAGTCCATAAAGCATTCCCAACTGTGAAAGAATGGAGATTGGAGGGACCACTGATGAAAATGTAAAAGCTATTATTCACACTTGACTTTTTCATCCTGTGCTCTATCAAGATATGGAATTTCCTTAATTTTACTTTCCTCCTTTTCTATAAATCTCAATTTCTTTTTGGTATTTCATCTCTCCTGATTTTCTTCTTGTTCTGTCTCATTTCTATTTTAATATTGTTTTTTTTCAATTTTTTAATGTTTATTTTTTTTTGAGAGAGAGAGAGAGGGAGAGGGAGAGAGTGCGAGTGGGGTTGAGGAGCACAGAGAGAGGGAGACACAGAATCTGAAGCAGGCTCCAGGCTCTGAGCTGTCACCACAGAACCGACGCGGGGCTCGAACTCACGGACTGCGAGATCATGACCCGAACCGAAGTTGGAGGCTTAACCGACTGAGCCACCCAGGCACCCCTTAATGTTTTTAAGGTCTGTCTTTTCTTTCTTAGAGCGTACCTTTGTAGGAGTTAAGTTAGTTTGCTCGCTAGGTGTTCTCTTAGACATCTTGGGCTGCCTCTTTGGCAGAATGACATCCCTTGGGATATCTCTATTGGGTGCAGTGGGTTTAGTGAGTGAGGAGGGGGCTTTAGTCTTTGCACAACGGAGCAGCAGGAAAATGCCCTCCTATCCGCTCGCCTTTCTCTGTTGTTTACTTTTAGGTTTGTCTCTTAAGCAACAGGGAGAAAGAGTTTTAATTTTGACTCAGTCCAATAATTTCTTTTTATCTATGGTCTGATTACTGATATATTTGGACTCATTTCTAATATTTTGGTTGTGCTCCATATGCTTTTGTTTCTTCCTTTTCTTTGCTAGACTATCTTCTGTTGCACTTGTAGAATTTTTTTTTCCTGTTCTAATGACAAGTATACTTAACTTGTGTGAGTGTGTGTGTACATTTTTTATGTCTAATTTTATTCTATAACATGTTTTCCTTGTACCTACTGATGCTTCTCCTTGGGTGTGCTTTTTTTCTTGCTGATTTCCTATATTTAGAAAAACCCAGTGCGTGGCTAGAGCAAACTGTACAGTATCTACATATCAGGACAGTAATTTCAGAAAGAGCTTATCGAATGAGCTGATAAACGACAGGTGCAATGCACCTTAAGAAAAACTAATAGCAAAAGAAAACCATGCAACACAATAACACAACTTTCTTCTGCCGGAAGTAATTTTCACCTACTAGCTTCATGGCTTTTTCCTTCATTCTTCCTAGTCTCTGTTCCTCCTAGAAAAACTTGTGCTCATGTGAGGAATGCTTAAAAAGGTTCATTTAGCATAGTATTTCATAGATTAAAAAAATTCATTTTAACTAGTAATCAATAGCAAAATGGATGCATAAATGGAAGTATATGCACAATATGGAATCTAATGGAACAGAAGGATGTATATGTGTTTGTGTAATAAGATCTACAAGATTTAGTAGTGAGTTTATAAAGCAAGCTACAGAAAGGTACACCTAAAATGTGTCTTTGTATTATAATAAAATATAAATAAATTAACTACATATGTCCTGGTGATTGAAATCTGGTAAAACACCTAGAAACATCAACTCCAAAGTGTACAAGATGAAGAAAGATTTAGGGTAACAAGGATGAAGTTTCAGAATAGGTAGTGGTAGTCAAAAAAAATTTTACTCTAAATATAATGTTTTATTATTCTTAATAATTCATATATTCACCAATTCCTCCTATTGTTAGAAGTAATAAAAAGTCTTAAAAGCCATCAGAAATGTTTATTCATAGTCTCTCTATTCTTGTCAGCAAAAGGGGGAAAGGAGAGAATGATCCCTTTCTTTAGAAGATTTTGTCCAACCACCCAAAGTTGAAGCATTTCTTCTTCCTCTGTGATCACATACTTTTTAGTGATCACATACTTTCTTCCTCCCTGTGATCACAGGGTTTTACTCTTTGACTCTATTACGGATAGTTATGTATATTTTTGTCTTCCCTGTGGACTGTAAACTAGTATGTTATCTACTTTTATTTATTCTTTTAAAATTAAATAATTAATTCCTATCTTTTAAATTCCAGGTAGTTAACATAAAGTGTTTTGTTAACTTCTGGTGTACAGTATAGTGATTCAAGACTTACCTACAGTTTCTAGGTGCTCACAAGGACAAGAGCACTCTTAATCCCCTTGACCTTGTTAACCCCTCCCTCAGCTCTCTCCTTTTAGGTAACCACAAGTTTGTTCTCTTTAATTAGGAGTCTATTTATTGACTTATTTCTCCTTCTGTCTTAATTTTTCCCTTTGCTTATTTCATTTGTTTCTTAAATTCCATGTGAATGAAAGCATATGGTATTTGTCTTTCTCTGACTGACCTGTACCCCTTAGCTAGCCCTCTCTAGCTCCATTTTTGTTGCGGCAAATGGTAAGATTTCATTGTTTTTTTTTTTATGGCAGAATGATATTCCATTACACTTTTATATCTTTTTTTTTTTTTTTACTTAAATTCAAGTTAGTTAACATATAGTAGAATACTGGTTTCAGAAGTAGAATTTAGTGATTCATCACTTACATATAACACCCAGTGCTCATCCCAACAAATGTTCTCCCTAATGCCCATCACCCACTTAGCCCATTCCTTCCACCCAAACCTCTCCAGCAGCCCTCAGCTTGTTCTCTGTATTTAAGAGTCTTTTATGGTTTGCTCCCTCTCTGTTTTTATGTTATTTTTCCTTCCCTTCCCCTGTGTTCATCTGTTTTCTTTCTTAAATTCCACAAACAAGTGAAATCATAGGGTATTTGTCTTTCTCTGACTGACTTATTTCGCTTAGCATAATACACTCTAGTTCCATCCATGTTGTTGCAAATGGCAAGATTTCATTCTTTTTGATCATTGAGTAATATTCCATTGTGTATATACATATATACCACATCTTCTTTTTCCATTCATCAGTCAATGGACATTGGGGCTCTTTCCAGAATTTGGCTACTTTTGATAGTGCTGCCATAAACATTGGGGTGCATGTGCCCCTTTGAGTCAGCATTTTTGCTTCCTTTGGATAAGTACCTAGTAGAGCAACTGCTCAGTCATAGGGTATTTCTATTTAAAAATTTTTGAGGAACCTCCATACTGTTTTCCAGAGTGGCTGGACCAGTTTGCATTCCTACCAATAGTGCAAAAGGGTTCCCCTTTCTCTGCATCCTCACCAGTATCTGTTGTTTCCTGCATTGTATGTGCTTTTATATATTCTTAAGATATAGTAAATTACCCCATTGAAACTAAAATCCATAAATATTTATGGATTTATTTTGAACTAACGTAAATAAATCAAATAATTAGCAGGAATTGAAATTTACCAAATTATTTGCTGATGTTAATTTCCATGAAATTTCATAAAAGTAGTCTTTTATGCAGTTCTCTTCTTTTCTGGCCATCTGTATTTCCTTCATCAGGAAGCATGGGATGAACGGGGCTGGGGATCTGTGTCTGTGGAGTTGCTTTGTTATAAAGTGATCTTGGATGACGGTTTCAGTCCACCAGGGGGCACTCTAGGTTTTATAAGAAACAGACTTTCTGATGGTACAAGGGTTGAACAGTTAAAGGGAGAACAGAAATCCTGTGAGCCAAATTATAGATAGCAAAGGTGGGGCGGGGGGAGGAGGGGAACAGTGTTTGTATAACGTTCATTTCAGGTTTTTAGTTCTGCCATTGCATATACACTTCAGATCTGGAGTCCATATCTCCATAAATGCATTATGAAGATAATTCTGGAGCACAGGTACCAGGATAGGAATATTTTTGGGCATCGAAGTCATGGAAACTCAACAGAAAACATCCCATTACTTGTCTTCAATTTTTTAATTGTTATGAGTAAAATTCCCCACACCCACTGACAAAGAAAACTATTTCAATATGCCTAAATATCCTACTTTTTAATATATCTCACCTGACAGTGAAATGAACAAGAATGAAGAGAAGAAGAAAAGAGATAAAAATAAGGAACAAAAACAGAAGGAAAGGGAGATGACAGTATTTACTTTGACCAGCGACATGTGGCCTGGCCAGAATCAGCTGTGTGGGTGAAACAGGTGTCCACAAGTTGCACAAGAGACGTAGATAGGTGGAAATTACATCAGAGTGGACATTATGCAGACATCCATATTTTTTACTAACTGAATTCTGGTTGGAATAATTTTCTATTTCATCTGTCTTGGTTTCTAGAACTCTCCTGATCTCAAGAAATTGTATTTACTCCTACAATACACAATGCATGCTATCAGATAGTTTTTCTTTATCAGTATTTTTATACAACTGAATTTTCACATTGTCTGTCCAACTATACAGTTTGGGGAATGGAGTCATTCTTCAAGGTTGTGTAACTCACTGAGACACTGACTCTACCAGAAATATCATTCACCCTTTCTCAGTTACTAACCTACAAATTTCTTACATCAAATGTTTTAAGGAAAAAATTCCTTATAACTGCACATATTGGAAATACCGTCCCTACCTCCCTGCACCGTCGGCAAGCACAGTTGTGGACAGATTACTCTGCAGTCTCCCTGGGCCGCTGTGGGTGGAGTCTCAGTCCCGGGACTGACAGGGTTCAGGTGTGATTGGTGCTCAGTGATTCTGGAGGGATGTGGTGACTGTTGACAACACAACTTCTCTGGACCCAAGACTCTACACTCTTCAGAGTAGGGGTGAAGGCACGTCAGCGACCAGACAAGGAGTCATGAAGAGACAGCGGGGAGCCCTACTGGGGCTTCTGTGGATGCAGGTTTGCTGTGAGTGGGGGCGTCCCAGATGGGGGCGGGGGAGGTTCACAGCCCGCAGTGGAGGGGGTGCTGCACAGAGCTCCTGCAGGGTCTACACCCTCAGCGGGTGTTCCCGGGAATACTCTATGGGTTTGAAAACTGCCTCAGTGGTTCTTCAGTGACTTCTTTTGTGTTTGGTTTTGTCTTTCCAAGCAGGGGTGAGAGGGATGGACGTGGAGCAGACACCTGCAGCCCTGAGCCTCCAGGAGGGAGCCAGCTCTACCCTGAGGTGCAATTTTTCCAGCTCGGTGACCAACGTGCAGTGGTTCCGACAGAACCCCGGGGGCGGCGGCCTCACCCGGCTGTTTTACATAGTTTCAGGGATGAAGCAGGATGGGAGGTTGAACTGCACGGTGAACACTAAGGACCGGCACAGCAGCCTGCACATCAGGGCCTCCCAGCAGGAAGACTCAGCCACCTATCTGTGTGCTGTGGAGGCACAGTGCTCCCTGCTGCTCTGCAGCCTGTCCCCAAACTGCAGCTGGGCTCCCAGCCCAGGCTCCTCCACCAGGAAGCCTTCCTTGTGCAGCCGCATTTGCACAGCGTGCTTGGGACCATCTGGGGCTTTGCAGGCTCAAAGCTGGTGGCGGTAAACCTTGCCAATAAATTGTTTCAAAATTAAAGTGTGTATGTGCACATTGCATAAAGCATATTGGAGGGATGTTAGTTCTTAAAATGTTTAGAATCTCTGATTTTGGAACTTGCTGCCACATGGGAAAGCAAAGATCCGTAGGCTTTGAAATAGAAATTTAAGATAAAGATAAGAGCTTCAATGGAAAAGAATAACATTTTCATGTGAAGTTTTAACTGATTCAATATCTGATTATTAACACAGAAGATAATCTGAAATTAAAATTTCTCATAACTTAAGACATGGTAAGATATATAGACCAGCATTCTGAAAGCTAATGTGTTAGACATAAAAATATAACATAAGACTATTGGGATTGAGAGGACCCAGACAGGGTTAGAACATTTTGTTGAATTATTGCTGCTTATTGGATTTTTGAAAGGAGTTAGTAATGTTTTATTTTGAAATTCAGGTTTTAAAGCTGACTTTACATTTGCTGTTCAGACTCCTGTCATACAAACAACTCCTTGGTAAATTATCACATTCCTATCATAGATTAGTTTTCAACTCTTGTCTTTCCAATACTGCAGATGTTATTTTTGACTTGTTATAAAACAGTGCATGTTAAATATAGAAAATATGTAATAACCAAAGTTTGAAATTGATAATTGTGTACCCAGCTAATTTATTATTAATGTTTGTTTTGCTCTCTTCTTAAATTCTAATATAACTTGGATTCTGATTTTTTTCACTCAATGTTATATCCTGAATTGAGTCTTGTCCTCTAACACCTGCTTTTAAATAGCTCAGTGAGAGATTTTCAGAAGTCACTATATTTTTAACTTTCTTCTATCTTTTGCAAAATTTGGCAGTCCTCTTTCTATGTGTTCTGATTATTTTCTTAAAAAAATTTTTTTTAATGTTTATTTATTTTTGAGAGAGAGACAGAACATAAGTGGGGGAGGAGCAGAGAGAGAGGGAGACACAGAATCCAAAGCAGGCTCCAGGCTCTGAGCTGTCAGCACAGAGCCCGATGTAGGGCTCGAGCCCACTAACTGTGAGATCATGAGCTGAGCCGAAGTCAGACGCTTAACCAACTGAGCCACCCAGGAACCCCTGATTATTTTCTTTTTGAGATAATGTGACCTGTGATTTCCTTGAGAGTCTAGTGATGGTATGTATTTTATGTGTATTTGAGGGAAATTAAAAGTAGAGGTGATTTATTCAAGAATATGACTGAGAATTAGACTCTTTTCAAAATTGTGTTAGTACGTTTTCACATCTACACTCATATAATTTAGAAGGGAAAGTTGTATCTTTCAATCATTATATAGCACAAACTTGTTTACATAGTTGATCATCAGTAGATGTTTATTAAAGAAAGGAAAGGTGAATTCTGCTATGTATTTAGAATTTTTTTAAGCTTGCGAGTAAATTAAATGTATAAGTTGACGTGTGAAGAATAAACACTTAACAGCCTATATTTGGTTATTGAAGAACATAGTATTTTCTTCTGTTGATCTATGTATTTTTCAATAAAGCTCAATTGTTTTAAGGAAAAAAAAAACTTCTTCCTAGACATTTAATTTTTATTGTTCCTTATGATTGGAATCCTTTTTCCTGGGATATGTGGGAAAAGTTTTCATATACATTTATATAAATGCACCTTACTTAAGTCTTCCTAGTGGATTGCAGAAGACATTTAGATTAGCGTTTATTATAGAGATAGCCGGCTACAAATTTCCCTGTCTCATCTCCATGTTTTGACTGAATTAGACAATCCTTGTGCAGGTTTTTTTTTTAAAGGTAATTCTTTTAGTGTTGAAGATTGAATCATTGTAAAGAAAGAATTTGCATAAATAATTATTTTCCTTATTCTTCCACCCCTGGTCAAAGGCAGGCTATTTTCTCTACTCTTTCCCCCACCCCTTGTGTTACATCAAAAATAAATAAACATTAAAAAAAATTAAAAAAAGGTAATTCTTTTAGTGTTGGAGATAGAATCAATGTAAGGAAAGAATTTGCATAAATAATTATTTTCCTAATTCTCTCACCCCGGCTCAATGGCAGGCTAATTTTCAAGACATCTCATATTCTTCCTAAAGATGGATACAATTGGTGATTTGGTATGATGAGAATGATCCCTCTTGGCTGAGTTATGGTGGTCAGTTATAAGCTAACTGGTTTCTTGTTGTAGGGAAAGTCATTAGGTTAAATTAGGTTTAAAATATTTGAATAAGAAAGGTTGGTATTGTAGCCCAACGCCTCAATCAGCTTTTATTATTTGATTATTTGGTTATACTGTTGGCTCCTGTGCAGTAGAAGGAAGGCAACTCTTGATTGTTCCATTTCCTCCAAGCCTGATAAGGAGTCAGAGGGAAGCACAGCTTATATTTTACTGTTTTCTTCCTTCTTAAACCGAATTACAAGAGAGAGAAGGTGCAGTTACTATTAGCTCAACTGCTTTCTCAAACTTAAGTGAGAATGTATCCAACGTAAGAAAAAACCCTAGCCAGAGTATGCAGAGTCAGTTCATAGCTTAGATCCAGACACATTCAGGCTTTAAAGCTTCATCATGGTTGGTAGATTTGTTGCCACTGTCTCTGGACAGCTTATCACAGGCTTTATCACAGAAATTCTTTCTTCTGTTGTTCTGAAGGCCAGAAGTTGAATTAATTTCATGGGGCTGATATCATGATGCCAACAAGGCTGTACCCCCTCTAGAGGCTCTAGGGAGAAACTATTCTTTGCGTCTTCTTGCTTTGGCTGCTGCCTGCATTTTTTGGCTTGTGACCACATCGCTCTAACCTCTGCTTCCATGGTTTCATTGATTTCTCCTGTCTGCAAACCTCCCTCCACTTCCTCTTAAAAGTATGCATGTGACTCCACTGGGCCCAGGATTCTCTCTCCATCTGAGGATCCTTATTAATCATACCTTCAAGGTTTTTATTTCTATTTTGTTTTTCTTTCTCTCCATTTTCACCTGATATTTATTTATTTATTTATTTACCATTATTTTGCCCCTTACAGTCGGCATGGTTGCTGCTGTCTTTTCTAAACTGAGGAAATAATATACGTATTAAGGGGCCAGTTGAAAAGTAGAAACCACATCAATTATTTTATTTTCTCAGTGTTTTAGATTTTTATTAAGGAAAATCTATAGAAAGTGGACCACTTTTATTTAGAGTCATATCTATGAATATTGAAATTTAACATGTGATATAGATTCATCTGAGCATTATACAATCATGATACAGAAAGACTTCATTGCTCCAGCCAAATCCCTTGTTCTGTAACTTTCTAATCACACTGACTCCCATCCATAACTTTTTGCACACCTTGTTTGTTCTTTGATATTTTTATCTTAAAGGAATGTCATATGAATAGAACCAGACAATACATAGTCTTTTTTTTTTTTTTTTAATTTTTTTTTTTCAACGTTTATTTTATTTTTTGGGACAGAGAGAGACAGAGCATGAACGGGGGAGGGACAGAGAGAGAGGGAGACACAGAATCGGAAACAGGCTCCAGGCTCCGAGCCATCAGCCCAGAGCCCGACGCGGGGCTCGAACTCACGGACCGTGAGATCGTGACCTGGCTGAAGTCGGACGCTCAACCGACTGCGCCACCCAGGCGCCCCAATACATAGTCTTTTGGTAATGGCGTCTTAGTGAGAAGAAGCTCGTGCCATGGTCACCTGCATGATTTCTGCCTCTTCCTTACTCTCGGTGTTTCCTATCCCTGATTCTTTTTTTTTTTTTTTTTTGAGAAAAAAGAATCTTTTTATTTGTTCTTTTTTTTTTTTTTTTTTGAGAGAGAGAGGTTGCAAGTGAGTGAGAGGCAGAGAGAGAGAGAGAGAGAGGGAGAGAGAGAGAGAGAGAGAGAGAGAGAGAGAGAGAGAGACTCCCATGAGGGCCAGAAAGAGAGAGAAAGGAGAGGGAGGAGAGAAAGAAAGAGAGAAGCAGAGATCACCCAAAGCAGGGCTCGAGCTCATCATAAGCTGGGCATGAGTTCATCCAATGTGGGACTCAAACTCATGAACAGTGAGATCATGACCTGAGCTGAAGTCAGATGCTTAACTGACTGAGCCACCCGGGCACCCTATCTCTGATTTTTTTTTAACTTTTAGTTATTTTTATAAAAATAACTCATAATTTCAAGTGCTTAGACTCTTTTAGAGATTTAATTCATAGTCCTAGAAGAAAAACACTACAACCATTAATAATGGAATGGTTCAAGAGCGTGTTAGACCAACTCATATTTTCAAGTTGAGACATGTTATTTATACAAGTCTAATTATATCTATTCTAGTCTAAATTTTTCCACCATTTTAAGACATATTTTATTGATTAAAATTCGCTGTCCTCATACTAGTTGGGTATGTTTATTATTTGGCTTTTCTAGGAGTTGACATAATATAACACGTCCAACAAGTTTTTACCTTTGTTTCAATAACCGTGGCTTTGCAGAGCTGAGCTATAGCATCAGGATGGGTATTGTCTCAGGTAAAGGCTATACTCAAACAAGTTATTTTATTAGTAAGAGAACAAAGGTAATTCAGAAATTATAACATTTATCATTAAAGTGGGAATATATTTCTAAAAGGACAAAGACACAAAAGAATGAAAAGAAAAGTATGAGAATCAGTGGTGCCAACCATCAAAGAGAATTCTCTTCTAAATGGGCTTGGACGGAGTTGTCTGTTTCGTGCAATAATATGTTTGTTTCAAGTTTCTTGGGTCAGCACTCACTTCTGTGAATGGTCTGCTTCTGCTGATTCTCTCAAGAACCTCAGTTTAAGATTTCTGATATGAGCAACATTTTCCATTCTTGTCAATGAAGGATCCATAATGTCATAAGAGTTGGTAAGTGTGTAACCAAGGATCCATTTCTAGTAGTTTATCTACTGAACTGGTAATAAATAATACCTAATAAGGTCATTTCACATGACTCCATGGACATCTTCCTCTGGGGTTTTGTTCAGATATGATTAAATGAAAGGCCAGAGAACAATCTGGGCCTGGGATGAAAGGAAAAGTGTGAAGGGTTTATTGATCGAGTTCTGTTTGTGAAGGTTGGACTATGTGTGGGTTGAGACAACTGAGCTACATGGGCTGCAGTGAGCAATTTATGGTAAGACAGCACAGGACTTCGTGAGGGAAGGATGCAGGGCCTGAGGGCTAAGGCTAACATGTACCAGGCCACACTAGTTCCAGGGTGTCTGCTATAGTAACCCATTTCAGTTTTTTTTTTTTAAGTTTATGTATTTATTTTGAGAGAGAGAGAGAGACAGAGGGTAAGCAAGCAGGCAGAGAGAGGGAGAGACAGAATCCCAAGCAGGCTCAGAGCTGTTAGCACAGAGCCCAAGGTGGGGGGTGGTGGAGGGGGCTTGAACTCACAAACTGTGAGATCATGACTTGAGCCAAGATCAAGAGTCAGATGATTAATGACTGAGCCACCCAGGCACCCCCCCATTTCACTTTTAATATTCCATTTGTTGTTCCACTATAAGAGAAGGTTGGGGGTGGGGGTGATAGTAGAGGTGAATTTTCTGTGTGAGGGCAAACCTTACCTAATTGTCCCAGAGAAACTTGCTCTGCTTATAGAGAAATTAACAGAAACGGCACAGGTAGTAAACACAAAGTCCAGTTGATATTTAGCTCTTTTTTTGTGATTGCTGTGATTTTCTGATGGGAGAGTGCTCAATCCATGTCATAAATGAAATGCTGTAACTAGTACACACTCATGGCTCCTGGAGGGAATGCAATTGTGTAAGTTCCTTATGGAGATACTCAAATGCTTCCTTGGGACAGAATTCCAGACCATATTCCAGCTTTCCAGATTTTATGGGATTTTGTTGGTTCCAAGACACGAACAGGCACGAACAGCCCTATGTTGATCGTCCTAGAAAGTTTCCACAGCAGTGTTTGTTTCATGTTGCAACCAATATGTCCCTTCTGTGATGCGTGGTCTCTGCAGAGTTTTACAAGTGTTCAGTGCAGATCATTTGGCTCCAGCAGGCAGTTGTCCTAGGTTTGATATATCTTGTTCTCATGGATGCAACAAATCATCATTTTCAGTGATTCTTTACAAAATTGAGGCCACGGTTGCAACATCGAAAGTGGAATTACTGAACTTTTCCGTGGATTTGTCTTTATGTTCTGGCAGAAGCGTTTGCATAAGAACCTTGGTCAGAAAGGTGTGTTCAGTACGATGACCTCATTTTCCCCTAGCTTCTGCAGTGTCTTTTGTATTATGAGACATTGTTCATGACAAAAAATTTTTGAATAGCATGAAGACATCCAGTAATTCATGTATTTGCTGTCCCTTTCTAATAAGATGCATGAGAGGCTTAAGGAAAGTTAGAACATTCATCATCTTTATAGTATTTGGAAGCTGGGAACTGCATTAAAAATATATTGACTAACACTGACTAGGTAAGTTTTTGTAAATTGACATGCCCTAGAAATATCCACTTGAATTAATGTTTTTGCTAAGTGATCGGATTTTATAAAGGAGTCTGGAGTGGTAATTGCATGGCCAGTCTGGTATTGTTCCTTTCAGTGTTTAAGATATGATTATTAAAAATCTATTAATTCAGAAACTGGTCCAAGAGTGTCCAGAAGATTAATCCTGGACAAGGATACTTCTTGAACAACAGAAGCACAATCATGAGATTCCTTTCGTTGAGAAATGTTAGAGTTGAGTAGTAGGAGGAGAAATTAATAATATTTCACATTTACTCAGCCAGCTGGTAGAAAAATGTTAGGTGTTTCCAGAGAGTTATAGTCTATCACTTAGCAGGACAGTTGTACTGTATGTGGTTCCATGATATTTCATGGAGACTGCAGTACAAACTCTGAAGATGTAGCTGAAGCTATAAGGACTTTGAGACAAGGATGTTAAGCCTTGGCTACTGTATCAGGAGATCGACCCTAATAGACAATAGATATTTGCTATTTGCCATGATGTTGAGGAATATCCTGAGGGCACAACCTTCCTTTTTATAATTTTAGGGAGAGTGAGACCGGGCGTGTGGGAGGGGCAGAGGGAGAGAGAGACAGACAGAGACAGAGCGACAGAGAATCTCAAGCAGCCTCCACGGGGAGCCCAAAGTGGGGCTCAAACTTATGACTCTGGGATCTTGACATGATCCGAAATCAAGATCGCATGCTCAACAGACTGACCCAGTCAGGAACCCCATAACCTTACTTTTAATGCACACACACAGAGAACGTGTATTTACAATCAAATATCATATGACTAGCAATCCTGTGGAGGTGTATGCGGCCACCTATGTTTAGTCTCCTCAGAACTGAGAATAGAAGGTATCAAGTGCACTGTTGTTCAACTGAGGTAATAAAAAAATATAAGTTCAGAGGTTGTCTAACCTAATAACCAAACTCTGATGTCTATCCTGGGCTTTCTAAACAGAGCTGAGTTGTCAAAACTAAACAGTGAAGAGAAGGAGACTTCAGTGGCGGGATCTATTATCTGAGGGCTTCAGTCTAAACTCTTCAGCAAAGAGTGACTAGATTTTTCTGCTTTTGGCTCCAACAGGGAGACATGAACAGATACTGATAGAGAAGAGAAATACTGACATAACAACAGGTAGACTGAAAGAGCTACAGTGATTAGTCTAAACACTTTGCCTTCTTATCATAACGTGATTTATTTCTACGTTAGGTGATAAAACATAGAGTGTGCATACATGATTCTTAATCTTATGTTGTTTTCGTAATCCATCACAGGTAGTATTTTTAAGTGAGTGCCATCCACCCACTTTCATCACAGATGTGATGAATGAACGTATCACAGTTAAACCATCAAGCTTCATTTCAGTGTTAAATTTTACAAGTTCTTTTTCAGACGGAATTGTTTCCAAGTTAAGAGTCGCTTAATGCGAAAGGATGTTTGGGCAGTGAGACTCTCAGCTGGTACAGGGAGAAGCGTGACATGACCCACACAACGTGCTACCCCAGGAAACCCCTGTTTCCTGTTCTGGGGCGGCAGCAGCAGATACCCAGCCATCCTTCCCTCACCCTGGCAGGCTCCCCTCACAGTTCCCAGCCCTGAAATTGAAGTAGACAGTTCCCATCTAAGTGGAAGAACTCAAACATATTGCTGTCCAGCCTTCTGAGAGTGGTCATGGCCTCATTGTGGTAGGTAGGAATGGCCCCTGTAGAAACGTGCCTCCTCAATGACCTTAAAACTGGGGAGATAGGCACTGTGGTATGGGTACCTTGGGAGAGAGGGATAGTAGCGTGTAAAATACAATTTTCTTGTGCCACATCCCTTACTCTGAAACCTCTGATTCCTTGTTTTTACCTTCAGGATCCAATATTGCCCAGAAGGTAACTCAAGCCCCACCAGCAATGTTAATGCAGGAGAAGGGGGCTGTCATCCTGGAATGCACATGTGACCCAGGTGATCTAAGTTATAGTCTATTGTGGTACAAGCTGTCCAGCAGCAGGAAGATGGTTTTCCTTGTTCGTCAGGATTCTTATAGCCAACAAAATGCCACAGAAGGTCGTTACTCATTGAATTTCCAGAAGACAAGAAAATCCATCCATCTTGCCATCTCTGCTTCATAGCTAGAGGACTCCCCAGTGTATTTCTCTGCACTGACGGAGTCTACAGTGAGAAGCGTGTTGGAGGGAGGTACCCAAACCCCAGGGCTCTTGTTGATACATCCACATGCTATAGGGTCCAAGGCAGGGACTTGCTGACCCACACTGGAAGTGGCTAGGGCTGTGGCAGCTCAGGTGTAGGGTTAGAAGGAAACCTGACTCTAAGAAAGTATCTCTAGGTAAGTATTATGATGCATCAAAAACATCCTTATCCCTGAATCATTGCCTTATGTGTGATAATACAAAAAAAACATTTTTTTTTTAAGGGAGAGAGAGAGAGAGAGAGCCCGAGCAGGGGAGGGGTGGGGAGAGAGAGACAGAGACAGAAAAGAGAGAGAATCTTAATCCGGCTCTAGGGCCAGGGTGGAGCTTGATGGGAGGCTCCATTTCAACACCCTGAGATCATGACCTGAACCAAAATCAAGAGTCGGATGCTTAACAGACTGAGCCTCCTAGGAATACTGGACATACACAAGTTTTGACCAAATATTGGAGAGAAAGAACTGCCACATCATGTCTTTGCCATTGGACTACTGTATTTTGCTAGTGAATTGGCTAAAAAACTTCCAAAAGTTTTGACTGAAAAATCGGTAAAAATTTGTTTGAACTGCCAGGTTTTCAGCTCAATTCATTCAATAGATATATTTATGGAGTATATATTATGTATGGGAGGACAAATTCTCTTCCACCCTCTTTGGCTTCCTGACTGTGTGTAACAATTAAAGTGACAGTAGACAGATTATACAGTAGTATACAAATTTTATTGAATTTTTTCACATTCATGGGAGCCTTCACAAGAAAATGAAGATGTGAAGAAGCGATTAGAGCAGGTAGCTTTATATCTTGTAGATGAAGAAACAATAAGTTTGTGAGGAATTGGCAAGACAATGCGGTTTGGACTAGCGGTAGTTCAACCAGGTTTGCTAGTCCTTACCTTCCTTAACTAGGAACGTGAGGATTAGTTTAACACAGTTTATTTGCAGATTCTCTGGTACCATCTCTGGACTGGTAAGAGTCTGTCTCCAATAAAGAAGAGAATTTATTTTCTGCCTTTAGGCAGAAAAACGGCGGGGCTGAGGTGCTTTTCTGAGTTTACTGGTTCTTAATTGCCTTCATTTCAAAATAATTAAAAAAATTTTTTTAATGTTTATTTTTGAGAGAGAGAGAGAGAGAGAGAGAGAGAGAGAGAGAGAGAGAAGGAGGAGGGGCAGAGAGAAAAGGAGACACAGAATCAGAAACAGGCTCCAGGCTGTGAGCTGTCAGCACAGAGCCCAACAGGGGGCTCGAACTCATGAACTGCGAGATCATGACCTGAGCTGAAGTGGGACACTTAACCAACTGAGCCACCCAGGCACCTCAATTCAAAATAATTTTTATGTGATGGAGGCATATTTTGGGGTAATGTATCTGCTTTCCTGTAATCATGCCCCAGGCATTGTGTTCAATAAGGAAGGTTATGAAATCTCTCCATGTGTTTCCTCTTTTTATATATCATGCTGTTTAATACTATTTAATGACCTAGTCTAGGTTTGTTTGCTGTGAGTCAGTGGTACTTACGTTCACTTTCTGAAGTGTCTACTCTGTGGCAAACTTTGTGCCAGCACTCATTCCACCTTATTAACACCTCTGCACAAATGAGCTCAAATCCCATAGTGAATGTTTGAGTGAGTTCAAATCCCATAGTCCCATAGAAGACTGCCTCCCACCAGTCTTCTCCACAAATGATCAGTGATTAGTGGGTCTTTGAGGGTCATGTGGAAGTGTCTCCAACAGAGAAACAAGCCTCTTTATTTGTACGTAAATAAGGCATCCTGTTTTCCTACTATGAATCACCATCATGTATCATATGAAATTCCTCTTTTCATTGTTTCCACATGCTTTATTTAGTCTCATTGATCTATTGTCTCTTTCTATACCAACCTGAGAAGAGAGTTTTACAGAAACCTTTATTACTGGTGAGGGTCAATCACTCATCACTATTTCTGTTTTCCAAGTATTTTGGGGGGGGGGGTAATTTTTATAGTATCAATGTAATTTTTCAATATAAATGTCAAAAATTATGTCCTGTTTTACTTCTGCTCATTATCCCTCCATTAAAGAATCAAAGAAACAAAAATGAAAACAAGAAAGTTGGAATTGCACTTAACAACCACATTAACATTTAAAGTATCTGTTTCCTATTTTTTAATCCAAAAAATGCTATCTTTCTCAATTGATAAAGGACTTGTAATGTTTTTCATTCTATTTTGAAGTTTCTTACCTTTATCTTCAAATGAATTTCTCCCTCTAGATTCCTACATTTTCATCTGTGTATGATAATTATTTGAATTTTCTTCTTAACATTCATTTTTAGTTGGTGTTCCAAGTACAAAAAAGGCTATTTAAAAATCGCCATGGTATATAGCTAAAGAGTTTCTAACTTTCAAAGTATTGATGTTTTGTAGCGTATTCTTATTGTCTAGACCATGAATTTGATTTTTATAGAGATAGCCTAACCTTAATCCAACATCTATAAGATAGCACAGTAAAAGCCATTCACTCTTGAATAGAGATGCATATATTCAAATTAAGAAAGTACAAGTGGAGGCAGTATATTAACAGAATAATGCAGGTTGATTTTTAATAAAAGTTGTTACTTATTCATATATATATATATATATATATATATATATATATATTTATTTATCCAGAAAAGTCATGAGTGCCTACTCTGTACACATTTTCTGCCTAGAACATATTCCATTTAATGGCCTTATTACCATCTCTAGCATGGAAAAATTCAAATCTTAAAAGGTAGGCTTATCTAACCCTACCAGCCTTATCCGTAAAATGGTCAGTAATAGTGAGTACTAGGGGTATACTGTGATGGTGCCAAGTTTGAATTCTTTCTTTTCTCTGTTCTTGTCCTTTACCACACCTCAAAAGCATTTAAGGCCAAGTGGCTCATTTTGTGTGTCCGCAGGCCTGCTATGCTCAATGTTCTACAATCCAAACTCTTCATTCTTTCCTATTTCCTCCTCGGCATGTAACCCCATGTTCTCAGCGTCCTAACATTTGAATGGTAATGGTTGATAGGTGATCTTGTACCATGCCTCCCTCTTATATTTGCATTTGGAAAACAGATGTATAGAGTAGAAATCTTAATAATAAGCGTGTGTTTAATTTTTATGAATTTTCAAAAGTTTATTTTTTGTGTTTTAGAGAGAGACAGAGAGAGAGAGAGCAAGCTTGCAAAAGCAGGTGAGAGAGGCAGAGGAAAAGAGAGACAGAATCTTAAGCAGACTCCATGCTCTCATGGAGCCCAATAGGAGGCTTGATCTCATGACCCTGGGATCATGACCTGAGCCAAAATCAGGTTGATCTGAGCTCAATGAACTGAGACACCCAGGAACCCCAATAAGCATTTTTTAAATCAAAAAATATTTTCATTGTGATACACCTAACATTCCATTTACCATGTGAATAATTTTTAAGTGTACAGTTCAGTGATGTGAAGTGCATTCACATTTTTATACAGCCATCAGCACCATCCATCTCCAGGACACTTTTCATCTTGCAGAACGGAAACTCTTTACTCATTAAATAATGACTCCCTATTTCTCCTTTCCTCTCAGCCCCTGGAAACATTCTAGTTCTTGTCTCTATGGATTGGACTACTCTACATACCTCATGTGCATGGAGTTATACAGTATTTGACTTTTTGTGACTGGCTTATTTCATTTAGCATAATGGCCTCAGGGTTCATCTATGTCGTCCCATGTTGTCAGAATTTCTTTCTTTTGAAGGCTGAATAATATTCCATTGTATCTAATACCACATTTTGTTTACCCATTCATCTGCTGATAGGCACTTGAATTGCTTCCACTTGCTGGCTGTTGTGAATAATGTTGCTATAAATGTGGGCATGTAAAAATTTCAGTAATTGCAGTATATTCCCAAATGCTTTCAATTTTGGTTGGTCTGTGCCAAAATGGAATTGGTGGATCATACGATAATTTGATCTGTATTTTTTGAGGAACTGCTATAATGTTTTACCCAGAAGCTGCATTTTACATTCTCACCAACAGTAAACAAGGATTCCAGTTTTTCATATCTTTGTCATCACCTGTTATTTTTTTCTTTTAACTGTAGCCATCCTTACTACTGTAAGGTGGTATCTGATTGTGGTTTTGCATTCCCCTAATGAGTAGTGATGTTTAGCATCTTTTGAGGTACTAATTGGTCATTTGTATATCTTAGGGTTTACCTTTGTTTAAATTAGGTTGTTTGGTTTCTTGTTGTTGAGCTGTAAGTGCTCCTTTCATATTTTGGATGTTAACCCTGTATCAGATATATGATTTGCAAATGCTTTCTTCAGTTTCACAGGTGGCCTGTTCATCCTGTTGATCGTATCCTCTGATGCACAGACATTTTAAATTTTGCTATAGTCCAATTGCATCTTCTGCTTTGGTGTAAAATCGTGAAATTGTTGCAAAATCCCATGTCATAAAGATCTTCCTTCACGTTTTTTTCTAAGAGTCTTTGGTTTCAGTTTCACATTTAGGCCCTTTATTCATTTTGTGTTGATTTTTGTATATGGTGTAAGGTTAGGGTCCCATTTATCTTTTTTGTGATGTGGATCTGAAATTTTCCTATCACCACTTGTTGAAAACATTGTCCTTTCACAATGACGTGGTCTTGGAACCCTTGTTGAAAGTCATCTGACCACGTATGCAAGGATTTATTTCTGCACTCCCTATTCTATTTCATTGGTCTATATGTCTGTCTTAATGCCAACACAACACTGTTTGGATTACTGTAGTTTTATATCAAATGTTGCAGTCAAGAAGTGTAGGACCTTATTCTTCTTTTTCAGCGTTATTCTTCTTTTTCTAGACTGTTTTGACTATATGGGGTCCCTTGAGACGCCTTATGAATCTCTGGTGGATTTTTCTATTTCTGCAAAACGGACCTTTGGGATTTTGACAGGAATTGCATTAACTGTATAGATCATTTTCTGTAGTATTGACATATTAACAATATTAAGTCTTCCAATCCATGAACATAGATGTCTTCCCATTTCTTTGTGTCTTCTTTAATTACTCTTAGCAGTGTCTTATAATTTTCAGCATACATTCTTTAGTCCCTGTAGTTAATTTTATTCTCAAGCATTTTATTATTTTTGATGCTATTGTAAACGGAAATATTTTCTTTTTTTAAAATTATTATTAATGTTTATTTTTGAGAGAGGAAAAAGAGAGAGAGAGAGAGGGAGGAAGGGAGGGAGAGAGAGAACAAGTGAGGGAGTGGCAGAGAGAGAGGGACACAGAATCTGAAACAGGCTGCAGGCTCTGAGCTGTTAGCACAGAGCCCGACATGGGGCTCAAACCCACAAACCATGAGATCATGACTTGAACTGAAGTTGGACACTTAACTGACTGAGCCACCCAGGTGTCCCTTACATGGAAATGTTTTCTTAATTTCCTTTTGGATGATTTATTGTTAGTGGATGGAAGTGCAATGGAGTTTTGTGTGTTGGTTTTGTATCCTGCAATTGTGCTGGATTCATTTATTAGTTCTAAGGGGAATGTTCTTTAGAGTGGAATTTCAGGTGCTGAAACTGAGTTGAGAATAAGGAATTTGTTCCATGCATTCATGTAGGCCCCAAATCTTCAAGCATGCATAGGAATATTAACCTCATAATGGAATCACTTTATATCTTTAATACATCAGTGCCTTACAAAATGTAGTTTAAAAGAGACATGAAAGTATAACGTCTTTGTGAGAATAAATATTCTAATGTATGATGATGGTGTGCTGAATAAGATACAGAATTTGTAATTGCATGATGAGTTTTTAATGCACTGTTTAGCTAGTAATTGAGAATACTCAGCTAGAAGAAAACAAGGTCTGTCCTATTTGTATATATTTTTATTTGAGGATAGTTGACACACATTATATTAGTTCCAGGCATACAACATAGTGATTTGACAAGTCTAAACATTTTGCTGTGTTCACAAGTGTAGCTAGCATCTGTTACCATACAAAACACTATTACAATATCATTGACTCTATTCCTTATGCTCTGCCTTTTATTATCATGACTTATTTATTCCCTAAGTGGAAGCCTGTATCTTCCACTCACATTCACACATTTTGCCCATTCCCCACCCACTCCCCTCTAGCAACCATCAGTTTGTTGTTTGCATTTGTGAGTCTCCAGCAGCTTTATTTTTAACAGCCCCCAAATGGGACTAACCGAAATGTACATTAGTAGGTGAATAAATGAACAAATTATTTTATATCTCTGTAATAGAATGCTACTTAGCAACAAAAAGGAACAAACTTTTGATACTTACAACCATGGAAGAATTTCAGAATAACTATGCTGAGGAGAAGGCAGACAAAAGAGTACATGTGATTCTGCTTATGCAAAATTATAAATTATGTGAACTATTCATGACAGAAGTGTTGCCTGAAATGGGGGTGGGAGAGGGTTGAGAGACGGATTGCAAAGAGACATGAGGAAGCTTTTGAGGATGATTCATATGTTCATTACTTTGTGGTGATGGCTTCACAAATATATATATATTTACATGTTAAATCTTATAAAATTGCTCACTTTAAATTGGTGCAGTTTATTTTTATGTCAGTTACAAATCAATAAAGCCATTAAAAATCCAAATTTAAGAGATCTCTGTCCTCAATGTTGTACAAGTCTTCTGGTGTCACTTAAAATGCGAAACACTTTTCCTCTAGGTTCTCATTGGCTTAAACTGTTTTTTTTTTTTTTTTGATAGTGTAGATAACGACTTTCTGCATCCACGTGCTATCCTGCTTATTTTCAAACCAGTGTCATCCCAGTCTATCCGGCATTCTCCCTGCCATACCTGTATAGAAGTTGATAGCTGCTTGTCCCAAATTCCTTCCTAGCATAGTTTTGAGGCCGGTTGTGACAATTTGACTTGGAAAGTGGAGAGGAAGGGAAGGGACACGTGAACCAAAACAATATCCACTCTTGAATTTCTTACTCCCCTCTGCATGTGGGAAACCACTACAATGTTTTCTCTGGACTCATGAAGCTCCTTGATGTGAATCCATGGAGAGTGGCCTTCAACAGAGAGTGTGAGCTAAGCTTCTGTCTCTGTGTTTAGAGATACATGTGTACAGAGCTACAGAAGATGTGTCCCTCTCCAGAACTTTATCTTGATAATCCTGATCCCTTACCTTGTGGGGAGAAATTATTTCATTCAAGGTTGGCAAGAAAATGTAACAAATGGATGGCAGTCAGAAGCATCTTTGAGCCTAAAACTTGTTAATAGTATAGGTTTAGTATTTGTTGCCTGTTTCACATTTAACAGCCACCTTATATTTACATCAACAAACAGTGAGAGAATGAGAATCTCAGATCATTCAATAGGGATTCAACAACTTCATTTATGACGTTTCTTCTGTCTAGAACTCATGTATTCACTTTTTACTGGTTTGGAAAACCGGGAATATTTGACTATTAAAATATTTGTTTACAAAATAGGGTGACTTTTCTTCTGAAAGCTTTTGTTAAGAAGATAGTAATCCTTACAATTGGTATTATTTTAGGACCAAGAAATACTATATTTCAGATAAAGGCCACATGTTCATTATTTCTGTTTAAGAAATATTTAGTAAGTATTGGGTGCCTGGGTGGCTCAGTTGGTTAAACATCTGACTTTGGTTCAGGTCAGGATCTCGCGGTCCGTGAGTTCGAGCCCCGCGTCGGGCTCTGTGCTGACAGCTCAGAACCCGGAGCCTGCTTCGGATTCTGTGTCTCCCTCTCTCTGTCCCTCCCCTGCTCACACTCTATCTCTGTCTCTGTCTCTCTCTCTCAAAAATAAATAAACATTAAAAAAATATTTAGTGAATATTAAAAAAGGACAGCCACTGTTCTAACATTGGGGTACAGTGTTGAAAAACACAGAACCACTCAGTAATGACTTGACTTCTTATTACTTTCTCTGTATTCAATCCCAGCCATTTTCTGGCAGTCAGTGGATTATAGGCTGGCCCACAGTGGATACGTGAAAACATAAAGTACAGAATTAAAATGTGTTAGAAGGTTGTTATCTTCAGCTACAGAAATAATGCTCTGGGATGCTCTGTTAAAGAACTTCCACATTAGGTAGTGACCTAAGAACAAAATAGACCTGAGAGGTCAGGATTGCTGCTGTTCAGATTTCCAAGTGCCACCTGAAGACTGCCATGTGCCTCATAAAGTCAGGGACAAAGACATCTTGCTGACTCTGGGAGGACTCTGGCCACCATGCATCCCGTTTCAGTCCCCGTCCAGCAGGGGGTGCAGCTTCCTAACACAAACACCTTTCCTGAGAAATGTGGGTTTCCACTGATCATTGCTCTGTCTCTCCAATGCTTCTTCCTGCTAAGAATGAAGCACATTAGCTAGGTGACACTCTAGAGATGAACTCTTCTCCAGGCTTCGTGACTGTGGTACTCTTGTTGCTTGGTAAGTAAAATGCCTCTTAAAATTTGGATTCTTTCTTCTGTTCTGTCAGCAAAACATATAAGTATAAATTTATCCAGGATGTATATGTCCAAGGTAACACAGGTCTCTTTTCTTTTTTCCCAGGACAAACCCACGGAGACTCAGTGACCCAGATGGAAGGCCCAGTGACTCTCTCTGAAGGGGAGTACCTGACTATAAACTGTACTTATTCAACAACAGGGACCCCCACTCTTTTCTGGTATGTCCAGTATCCCAGAGAAGGTCCACAGCTCCTCCTGAAAGCCTTTAGGGACAAGGAGAAGGGAAGTCACAAAGGTTTTGAAGCCACCTACAACAGGAAATCCAAAACCTTCCACTTGGAGAAATCCTCAGTGCAAGTGTCAGATTCGGCTGTGTACTACTGTGCCCTGACGGACACAGTGACAGAGTCTGCAGGGGGAGCTGAGCGCAAACTCTGAGCAGAACAGGGGCCCAGATGCTGAGCGTCTCTGACTGATCCACTCTGGTTCCAGCACAGTATATGGTGGTTTGTTCCTCAGTGTCTGCTTGATACAAAAGTCATACAAATGGCTAGAGCATAGAAACCAGAAGGTGCTGAGGTCCAGCCCCAGCAGGTCCAGGGGTTCCCGAAGGATGAACGGCATTGGCGAAATAACAAATGGACACAGACAACAGCAGTGTGTTAGACTGGCTGCTTTATTGTGGCAAACGTGTCATTATATTTGTTAGCAATTTCCTGGTAGCGTGCATCATCTATGTTTCTCGGCATTACCTAATTCTAAAAATGTTCCTTTGTGTAAGCAACCATTGAGGAACATTATGCTTATTTTCCTGTTATGTTCCCTCCTGCCCTTTTGCTTATAGATTAATTTCTTCATATTACTTTCATTATGTATCTACGTTTATTTATAGTCTGTAAAACGTTTGCTTTGCTATTTGCATGAAGGGTCATCTAGCGCTCAACACCTCAAGTGGAACGTTTACAGGTACATGACTTCTTTTTTTTTAATTTTTTTAATTTTTTTAAAAACTTTTTTAAAATGTTTATTTATTTTTGAGACAGAGAGACAGAGCATGAATGGGGGAGGGTCAGAGAGAGGGAGACACAGAATCTGAAGCAGGCTCCAGGCTCTGAGCTGTCAGTACAGAGCCTGATGTGGGGCTCCAACTCATGGACCGTGAGATCATGACTTGAGCTGAAGTCAGACGCTTAACCGACTGAGCCACCAAGGTGCCCCCGAAATAAAATACTTAGAAAAAATAATGGTTGTTTAAAAATACACATTTATCTCTTGATTTTCTCTAAAACTCTATTCAAGAGATGGTAAAAACATCCCACAGAGCAGAAACCCACAAAACCAAACAGAAACAGAAAAGAAGCTATCAGCAGACCGTGATGCCAACAAATTTTAGAGAATGAGCAGTATAGGCAGAAATGCAAACTTGTGTGAGAGACTTGATAAAGAAGAAAACGAGGCCCAGTGCAGAAATACCTCTGTGTGTGCTGGGCCCTCTGGGAAGGCCGAGGGAAAAGAAACCCCACATATTTTTTTTTTTTTTAAATTTTTTTTTTCAACGTTTTTTATTTATTTTTGGGACAGAGAGAGACAGAGCATGAACGGGGGAGGGGCAGAGAGAGAGGGAGACACAGAATCGGAAACAGGCTCCAGGCTCCGAGCCATCAGCCCAGAGCCTGACGCGGGGCTCGAACTCACGGACCGCGAGATCGTGACCTGGCTGAAGTCGGACGCTTAACCGACTGCGCCACCCAGGCACCCCGATATTTTTGAATATTTTGAGTAACTGAGGAGGAGGATGTTGCCTGTGTTGGTACATGCGTGTATGCCTGCATGCACACACGTGTGTGTGTGTGTGTGTGTGTGTGTGTGTGTGTGTGTGTACTGATCGTATTGGCGCATAGGGAAGGAAAATAAGTGGACCGCGAGAGAAAATTCATAAGGAACAGAACAGCCATGCACTCCACGGCCCTTTATAACAAGCAATAATCACTTTCTAAACTAGCAGAAAACTGGAAGTTGATTTTTGAGGAATTGAGAAGAGCACATAAAAAATTTCCTTCCAAATCTGTGTTATAAGCTTTCTGATTTTTGCTTATCAGTTATGCTTTCTTTTACTTAAAAATTTTTTTCCCTTCTTCCCTGTAACCCCACTGTAACCACTGATCTTTTTACTGTCCCTATAGTTTTGTCTTTTTCAGAATGTCATATAGTAGGTATCAAACAGCATGCAGCCTTTTCAGATTGGCTTCTTGCACCTAGAAATACGCATTTAACTTTCCTCCCATCTTTTCATGGCTGATGGCTCATTTCTTTTTTTTTTTTCATATTTCTTTAATAATTTCAAACAATGATTTTTAGAATTAGAGTAAATCCATATACTCGTGTATCTATGTTGCTAAATTGGATTGAACTTGGTCTATATTTTTACCTATGAAAATAAGTATTTCCTTCAGTGATAATGATAATTTCAGAATGTTTTGTGTTATGGACTGGATGTGTTCTGCCAAAATTCATACGTTGAAGCTCTAGCCCCCGGTGTGATGGTATTAGGAGATGTGGCCTTTGGGAGGTAATTAGATTTAGATAGGGTCATGAAAATGGGACTTCCATGATGGGATTAGTGTCCTTATAAAAAGAGGAAGAGATACGAGAGCTTCTTCTCACCACCAACTGAAGGGGTCCATCTATAAGCCCTAAGGAAGGAGTTCACCAGGAACTAATCTGCCAGCAATTTGATCTTGGACTTCCCAGCTTTCAGAACCGTGAGTAACAAATATCTGTTGTTTAAGCAACACAGTCTATGGTATTTTGTTACAGCAGTCCTAGATGACTAAGGCATTCTGATAAAACAAACTTTTTTCCAAATATTTCTTAAATAGTTTAAATTACTGTAAAGATATTTTAATTCATATACCACTGGCTGAAAAATCCTTTATTCTGTGGGAATCTTAAGGCTGACCTTTATTTCCTTAGACTTCTGTTTTTAAAGTTATTTAAACATTAGGTGACAGCTCATTTTTTTTTAGCACTAAGTTTCCATTGTTTGGACATACCATAGTGTATTTACCCATTCTTCTACTGAAGGACGCCGTGGTTAGTCAAGCGAGCCAGTCATATTATATAGATAGCGAAGTTGGGGTGGGCAGAAGAGGAACAGTGTGTAAAGTTCATCTCAGGTTTTCAATTCTGCCATTCCGTATAAACTTCAGCAGACATTTAGAGTCTATAGCTCTATAAATCCATGATGAAGATAATTCTTTGAGCACAGGTACCAGGATAGGAATATTTCTGGGCATTATAACCATGGAAACTGAACATAAAATATCCCATTATCTGCTTTCAATTTTTTGACTGTTATGATTAAAATTCCCTAGTCCAACTGATAAGAAAAATATTTGAATACCCCCACTATCCTACCTTTTCATATATCTTGGCTGAGAGTAGAGTGAACAAGAATGAAGAGAAGAGATAAAAATAAGGAACAAAAATATAGTGCGATATTTACTTTGATCGGCAACATAGGGCCTGGCCAGAATCAGCTGTGTGGGTGAGAGGGGGGCCAAAAATTGCACAGGAAAGGTACAGAGCTGGCAATTAAATCAGAGTGAACATTTTGTAGACATCCTATTTTTTACCAACTAAATTCTGGTTGGAATCATTTTCTATTTTGTCTTTCTTTGTTTCTAGAACTTTCCTGATATCAAGAAACTGTATTTACTTCTGTAATACACTAGTTTTTCTTTATCAGTATTTTTATACAACTGAATTTTTACATTGTCTGCCAAACTATTCAATTTGGGGAATGGAGCCACTCTTCAAGGATGTGTAATTCATTGAGAAACTGACTCTTCCAGAAATATCATTCATCCTTCCTCAGTCACAAACCCACAAATGTCTTAGATAACATGTTTTAAGAAAAAAAAAAAAAACCTTATACAGTCATGTATTGGAAATATCTCCCCTACCTCCTGCACTGTTGGCAAGCACAATTTTGGAGAGATTACTGTGCACAAAGATTACTGTGTATGTGCTCCTTCAAATCTGTATTTTTGTATTCTTTGGGGAAATACCTAACAGTGCAATTGCTGGATCATAGGGTAGTTCTAATTTTAGTTTCTTGAGAAACCTCCATACTGTTCTCCAGAGTGGCTGCACCAGTTTGCATTCCCACCAGCAGTGCAAAAGAGTCCCCCTTTCTCCACATCCTCACCAGCATCAGTTGTTTCTTGTGTTGTTAATTTTAGCCATTCGGACAGGTGTGAGGTGTATCTCATCATAGTTTTCGTTTATATTTTCCTGATGATGAGTAATGTTGAGCATCTTTTCATGTGTCTGTTAGCCATCTGGGTTTCTTCTTTGGAAAAGTGTCTGTTCATGTCTTCTGCCCATTTCTTAAGTGAGTTATTTGTTTTTCGAGTGTTGAACTTGATAAGTTCTTCATAGATTTGGATAGTAACCCTTTATCAGATGTATCGTTTGCAATATCTTCTCCAATTCCAGAGGCTGCCTTTTAGTTTTGTTGATTGTTTCCTTCACTGTGCAGGTTTTTATCTTGATGAAGTACCAATAGTTCACGTTTCCTTTTGTTTCCCTTGCCTTCGACGACATGTTAGTAAGAAGTTACTGTGGCTGAAGTCAAAGAGGTTGCTGCCTCCATTCTCCTCTAGGATTTTGATGGTTTCCTGTCTCAAATTTAGGTCTTTCATCCATTTTGAATTTATTTTTGTGTATGGTATAAGAAAGTGGTCCAGTTTCATTCTTCTGCATGTTGCCTTCAGTTTTCCAACACCATATGTTGAAGAGACTGTCTTTTTTTTCAATTGGATATTTGTTCCTGCTTTGTTGAAGATGAATTAACAATATAGTTGTGGGTCCATTTCTGGGTATTCCGTTGTGTTCCATTGATCTGCGTGTTTGTTTTTGTACCAATACCATACTATCTTGATGACAACAGCTTTGTAAGATCACCTGAAATCCAGAATCGCAATGCTTCCAGTTTTTTTTTTTTTTTTTCCAGGATTGCTTTGGCCATTCAGGGTCTTTCGTGGTTCCATACAAATTTTAGTATTGTTTGGTGTAGCTCTGCGAAAAATGCTGGTGGTATTTTGATGGAGATTGAATTCATCTTAAACATTTTAAGTGTTGTGTTGTAACTTGGATTCTGAGTCTGATATATTTTTTAAAAACTGATTTCTCAGTGAAACTCATTAGTCTACTTTTATATGACACCTCATTTCTAATAGACTCTAGGAAGAATACACCATCATAGGTTTGGGAAGGAAGAAATATATTGTGCAGAACTTTTCATACCTCAGAAAACAGAAGGAACACATAAATTAGTTCTTGGAGGGGCCTCCAGGGGACGATGCTGCACAAACTAGAGATCTTGTTGCTCAACATCATCTGCTCACGCCCTCCCCCCTGCAGCTGGCTGAGCTCTTTGCAGACAGAGACAGGGACAAGAATCATCCGTCAGAAAGCTCCAGGCTCATCTCAGCAGCTTTTGCATTTTTATCTCAGCAAGGAACCTGTCCAACTTTACTTTCTCCACCCTTCTTATGTCCGAGGACTTGGTTTCCTCAGCCAGTTTCCTGTCTGCTCAGGGGGAGATTTTCCTGAGAAGAGCCCACTGCCTTTCTACTGCTCGGCCATGTTCCTGCTGCTTATCTCAACACTGGGGATATTTGCCCCGCGTGAGTAAAATTTCATATTAGTCTATAGTTCTACAGATTCAGCTGGAAATACTGACTTTTCATTGTGAAGTGTGCACTGCTTTCACTGACACAACACTGATTTTGCAGGCGACACCGGAGCCCAGTCAGTGACGCAGCCTGATGTCCATGTCACTGTCTCTGAAGGAGCCCCTCTGGAGCTGAGGTGCAACTATTCCTATAGTGGAACTCCTTATCTCTTCTGGTACATGCAGCACCCCAACCAAGGACTCCAGGTTCTACTGAAGTACTTTTCAGGGGACACCCTGGTTAAAGGCATCAAAGGTTTTGAGGCTGAATTTAAGAACCATGAAACCACCTTCCACCTGAGGAAATCCCGAGCCCTTGGCAGCGATGAGGCCAAGTACTTCTGTGCTGTGCGTGACACAGTGTCTGGGACTGCAGGGGGAGCTGAACACAAACCACCATGGTAGGGGAGTTTTTGGAGACTGACGGTCTCTTCCTGTGGTATTATCAGAGATCTCTTGCTGTATGATGCCAAATGAGGCAAATAGAACTGAGCAGACTCAGATATTTCTATATAATTCTACAACTCCATGTCTGATAAACTTAATTTAGCAGGTTTTTGGTCTTTGTAGAAACTACATGATAATAAATAGTATTACAGAATGATGGAGAAGATAGTGTTCTGATCATATAATACCAGGATGCTTAAAGACTGGCCTTGAGGTTGACTGCCTACGAGGTTAACTATATGAGTTTTCATTTATCATTTCTTCTGTCAGCCAACCCAGAAAACAAAACATGAACTCCTCATGTTCTTTCCCTGAAAAGTTTGCCTGCTTGTTTCTTTCATCATTCACAGATCATCTTCTTGGAATTTTTTTTCCCCCTAGATCTTACTGTGTTGGTCAGAATGTGTCAGAATATTATCTTTGAGTGTCAATTCCTTTATTTAAGAGGGACTCTGAAAAATTTTAATGTATTTATTTACTTACTTACTTACTTAATTTTAGGGGGTGGGGCATGAACAGGAGAGGGGCAGAGAGATGGAGAGACAGAATGCTAAGCAGGCTCCATATTATCAGTGCAGAGCACATTGCGGGGCTGGAACTCACAAATGTGAGATCATGACCTGAGTTGAAATCAAGAGTTGGACATTCAACCAACTGAGCCACCCAGGTACCCCTTCTTTTAGTAATTTAAATTCTACAAATCTTCACCAGAAATTTGTGGATATAATCTCTTTTGCTGCTTCCAGCTATGGACATTTTTTTTTCTTCTTGCTTTTTCTCCTGTTCTTGTTTGATTTCATAGTTGGAATATTAGAGTTTGAATCTTATATGTTAACAACATTATAATTAATGATGTAGTAATTTTAACAATGCCAAACTCTGCTAGAAATATTGATAAGAATTGCAGTGAATACTCGGTGTCACTGGACCCAGTATAAACTTATAACCCAGTATAAAATTGTTTTGTGTTAGGATGGAAAGAACTGTGTAAGAAGTTTTATGGCCCTTGTGTTCTTGAAGTCTTAGAGATAACAAATACTCTGCAGAAAGGGGAGAAAGATAAAGAGGAAGCTTTCTAGCTGCTTCTTGGTTTATTCTATAATGTGTGAAAAGTGCCCAGCAGCACTATAGAGAGACTAAATAGATCATCACTAACGATACATCAGAAGATCAACGGTAATTTTTAGGATGTGGTGATATGGTTATGTGTAATAAATGTGTTTGAGTGATTGCTGGAAGGGTACAAGGAAAGTAAACGCTGGTGTTGGAGACATAAAATTTGGAATAAGGAATTTGTATTCCTTTAATGTCCTTCTCCTTCCTTCCTTCCCTTTTTATTTTTGGACCATAATCTCTCTACCTCTATTTTCAGGTGACACTATCGTCAGCTCAAGTACATTGCCCAAAGGGACTGTGGTGGGAGCTTTATTCAGATTAGTAGGAGAAGGAGATTACTAATGTTTTTTATTCCGAACTCAAAGTGAGTTTGAAGAAAAATAGGATTTATATCAAGGACCCTGAGCAGTTGGGAGATCATACCCCCACCTTCCCAACCCTAACTCTACCTAAAAATCAAAGTACCCTGTCCTTCTCTCTCCCTTTCTGCTTTTATTATTAGTTATTTATTTATATGATTATGTATTTTTTTATGTTTATTAATTTTTGAGAGAAAGAGACAGAGCATGAGTGGGGGTGGGGCAGAAAGGGAGGGAGACACAGAATTCGAAGCAGGCTCCAGGCTCTGAGCTGTCAGCACAGAGCCCGATGTGGAGCTTGAACTCATGAGCCATGAGATCATGACCTGAGACGAAGTTGGATGCTTAACCGACTGAGCCACCCAAGCGCCCCAGGTTACATATGATTTTTATGAGGAACTTTCTACAATAAAGAATTATATTAAGAATAATGTGGGAATCCTGAGTTATTTTATCAAACTAATAATTCTGACTTTTCATGTAATTAGCCAGTCTTACCCCATACCTCACCACTCAGAAGTGGCTGGCCTAATTGAAAGACAGAATATCTTACTGAAGACTGAGTTACAATGCCAGTTGGGAGATACACCCTGACTGATGAGACTTTGTTAGTAGAAATTAACATATGCTTCAAATCAGAGAAATTTATGTTACTTTATGCATTACTGTCTTTCACATAGCCAGAATCCATGGGCCCTGGAATCAAAACATAGATGTGGAAGTGGCTTCTCTTACTATTACAGCTAATAACCCACTATCAGACTTTGAGATTTCCATACTGGCAACTTTATGCTATGTGGATTTGGAGATCTTAGTCTTTAGGGAAGAATTCTTCTGCCGGGAGACAAAAAAAAAAAAAAAATCTCTCTACTCAATGGATGATAAGTATAACTCCTGGATATTTTGAGCTTCTCAGTCATTGAATCATAAAGAAAAATATCTATTGGCTGGAGTGGTTGATCTTGATTAACAAGAAGATATTGGGTTGCATCTACACAATGGAAGCAAGAATACTATGTTTGGAACCTGTTAGTACTTTCATGCTCAGTGGTGAAGTTTAATGGAAAACTATAGTTACCCAAACAAAACTGGTTGAGGGCAGGGGAAATAAAAGTAGAGATTGATTAAGGAAGCAATAGATGTCAGTTATAGCCTTGTGACCAATTACAGAAACAAAGTTGTAGTAGTTTTAAATTTATTTTTTTAATGTTTATTTATTTTTGAGACAGAGAGAGACAGAGCATGAACGGGGGAGGGGCAGAGAGAGAGGGAGACACAGAATTGGAAGCAGGCTCCAGGCTCTGAGCTGTCAGCACAGAGCCCGATGCAGGGCTCAAACTCACAGACCCTGAGATCGTGACCTGAGCCGAAGTCGGAAGCTCAACAGACTGAGCCACCCAGGCGCCCCAAAGTTGTAGTACTTTTAAAAAGTGAAGTATAATGAACATATAATGTTATATTAGTTTCATATATACAACATATGGATTCCACAATTCTATACATCATTCAAAGCTCACCATGTGAAGTATAGGCAAAGTCATAGTACTTTTGCATATTTTGTATTTTCTTGTTATATATGTATGCTTACTTGTATGTGCTAAATCTTTCCTGCTACTATCTTTCCCATTTTCATTTTATATACAACTTCTGGAAATTAACTTTACACTTTAGCTTATAGGTAACAGAATTTTTTAGAGGGGCTCTGAATCTGAAGAGTTATTAATATCATCAGTGATGGTGATGATATTGTATTCAGGCATCTCCTCATTTTGGGGAAAGGGTGAGAAGTTTTTTTCACTTGCCAAGAAGGATAGCAGTATCCTGAAGGAGGTAAAAATATTGAATTGTTTTGTTGTTACATGTGTTTCAAATATGTGTAGAAGTTTACATATAGAAGCTGAGTAGTCAAAGGGGTGGGAGATTTATTAACTCTCAGCTCCAAATTCATCTTTTGCTTGTTCTTAAAAATAGATTTGGTCCCTTCAAATATTTTCTTTGCCAGTTGGCACAACTTTAAAATTTTCAGTAGCAAGTGCAGGAAGAGAGGGATTTGCCTCCTTGTCTGTGTTCCCTCTGGCAAGCTCCTGCAGCCTGGGGGCGTCTCCAGTGACCAGCTCATGTCAGCACCTGCACCAGCTTCCTGCAGGGCAGTGTTCAGCAGCACCCAGGGGGACAGCAGCTTCCCTTAGCACCCCCATTTTTAGGTGGGTTTGTAGAAGAGTGCCTCCCATAAGATATGTCCTTGTGAACATCTTTTCCCAGCATTCCAAAGGATGGTTTTCTGGCAAGTTCTCAAGGGTGGATTTCCAGCAAGGTCCACTGTTATCGCACCATAGTGACTTCTCTGCCATCCAGTGAGCCACAAGTGTGTCTTCTCCAAGGTCTGAGTCTCAGCCCTGGAGTGGATGGGAACCTCTTCCTGCATATTGTATCCCTGAGCAGTGGCTACACTTTACATCCCCTATTCCTGTAGGAGTCCTCTTTCCTTCCTACTAGCCATTCCCTTTTTACTCCAATATTCCGTTGTAGTTAATAATTCTTTTAGGTTTCCCCCAGTCAATTTATTGTGCAGTTTCTCTCTCCTGAATGGACCACTTTTGTTCATTCACCAGGACACTCAAGCAGCTGGAGAGCATCCCCCATTTTCTCTTTCCCAACTCTGCCTGAGACGTCAAAGCAGATTCTACTTCTTTATTGTTTTATGTGATTATTATATAAATATGAGAAACTTCCCATGATAAAGGATTATATAAAGGGGATTTTGGAAATATTATATGAATCACTATTGAGTTATCAGTGAATTTAATTTCAATTTTTCCCATTTTGTCTATATTTGACCAAAAATTCATTATAGCACAGAGGCAAATTCTAATCAACTTTGGCAATATGTTATATTAACTAAAACAAATGATCATTCATTGACTAATGAGAATGTGTCTGGAGATGGTAATTCCTAGTCATATTCTTGCATTAACTCCCTTATCCATCCTTATTTCTGATTTTTTCTGTCTTTTAAATAGGATTGAAAGGCAAAGAGAATATTAAAACAATCTGAAGAAACAATACTCCATTCACCTGAGCAAGATTTATTTTAACGGTTCTAGAACTTTAAATCCAGGAAATCATATGGTAGGGACTCTTTTGTACCTTGTTTCTTTCATTAAACAAGATTCACCCATGCTCTTGTGTGTATCAGTCGCTCATTACTTCCTCTTCCTAAGTATCCTACTATCTGAATATATCACACTTTGTTTATTCACATCTGTATCCACCACTGGCTGGACACTAGATCTGTTAAGGGTGAAATCTTTAATTCCATTCATAAAGTTTCAAAGTACAGACTACCTTCGATTTTTATATTCTGTTGGTGCAAGAGTAGAGTGTGTCTCTAAAACATTTTAGCCGAGACATGTATCTTAGATACCTTTATTTAAAGACTCATGTTGGGGTGCCTGGCTGGCTCAGTGGGTGGAGCATGTGACTCTTGATCTCAGGGTTGTAAGTTCAAGCCCCATGTTGGGTGTAGAGAATACTTAGACAAAAAGACCCAGGCATAACATTAATTTTGCTATTTAATATACACCTAATTTGCCAATAAAAACCTAACATATGGTATGCTCTCTTATTTAGTAAAGTTTCACATATTGCTCAAGATGTGGATATCTGAATTTTAGTTTCCTGTGCCATGGCTTTCCATTACAATGTAAGCTGATCCCCCATCTGCAATTTGTTTTCCTGATGAGGGTCATTGCCTCTCCTTAGAGTTGAAACTTAATTCAAGTGGCACAAATATATGATATCTTATTGTCTGTGTTAAAAAGTTTTAAGGTAAATGGCACATCCTAACACTTTGATATATAGTTGACCCTTGAACCGCGTGGGGAAGAAGGAAATGTGTGACCACCAACCCCCTGCACAGCATCCCTGACTTTCCCTCTGCCTGGAGTCATTTTCACCTACTAGCTTCATGACACATTCATTCACTTTTTCATAATTTCAGCTCCTAGAGAAACATGTGCACATATGAATATACAAGAATGCTCAGAAGGGTTTATTGTTGTTGTGTATTTCATAGATTAAAAAAAATCAACCTCTTAATACTTCTTCAATAGAGGAAGGGATGTATAAATGGTGGTATATTCCTAACATGGAAATAATGCAACAGAAGGATATATGTGTGTTAATATAATAAGACCCCTAAGATTTATTACTGAGTTTAGTTTCTTTCTTCCCTTTTAAAGAGAGAGCAAGCTGGGCGAAGGGCAGATGGTGAGAAGAGAGAGAGAGAGAGAGAGAGAGAGTCTTAAGTAGATTCCAAGCTCAGCATGGAGCCCAAAATGGGGCTCGACCCCATGAGCCGAAATCAAGAGTTGGGTGCTCAACTGACTGAGCCACCCAGACACCCCTATTATTGAGTTTATAAAGCAAGTTACAGAAAGGTATACACAGTATGTGTCATTTTGTATTAAAAACCTGTAAATAAAACTATATTATATATTTTCTATGGATTCTTATATTTGGGACATGTGTGTAAATCTACAGTAAAACACCTGGAATCATCAACTCCAAATTAGTGAATAATGAAAAGGTAAAAATTGAGAGTTGTAGTCATAGGGGATTTTAGTCTTTATGTAATGTTTCATTCATGCATTCATGAATTCCTCTTAAAATTAACAACAAGTAATAAGCTATCATAAAGGTTTATGTTTTCCTCTATGCTTCTCATCAAAAAGGCAGAAAAAAGAGAACAATCATCTTCTTCATAAACTTTGTCCAATCACCCCACATGCAAGTGTTTCTCCCTCCTCTGTGATAATAAAGCTTTTAGTTCATTCTCCTCTTAGGGTCCTACTCTTTGACTCTACTCTATTTATGTGTAATGGCCTTCCTGGTAGACTGTAACCTACTGTCTCATCTCTTTTACATATTCTTAACACCTGGTAAATTGCCTCATTTATGGTAAAACTTCAGCAAATGTTTATGCATTTATTCTGCACTAGGTAGAACAACTCAAATAGCACAAGATGAGAATTGCCAAATTGTCTTACGTTATTGTCTTCCATGAAATTCCATTTTATTTTATTTCATTATTTTTAAATTTTTTTAATGTTCATTTATTTTTGAGAAAGAGAGAGAGAGACAGACAGAGAGAGAGAGACAGACAGAGTGTGAGCAGAGAAGAGGCAGAGAGTGAAGGAGACACAGAATCTGAAGCAGGCTCCAGGCTCTGAGCTGTCAGCACAGAGCCTGATATGGGGCTCAAATCCACTAACTGTGAGATCATGACCTGAGCTGAACTCGGCTGCTTAACCCACTGAGCCACCCAGACGCCCCATGAAATTCCATTTTAAAAGTAGGATTTGGGGGCACCTGGGTGGCTCAGTCGGTTAAGCAGCCGACTTTGGCTCAGGTCATAATCTCACAGTTGGTGAGTTCGAACCTGGTGTGGGACTCTGTGGCTGACAGCTCAGAACCTGGAGCCTGCTTCGGATTCTGTCTTCCTCTCTCTCTCCCCACTTCCAGCTCATGCTCTCTCTCTCTCAAAAATAAATAAACATTAAAAAAAAATTTTTTAAAGTAGGATTGGTTTACTTTTAATTCCCATTCAGTCTAAGCAGTTACTTTGTTTCCTGGTCATCTGCTTCATGAGGAAGCATGGAAGAATGGAGCTGGGGCCTGTGCCTGCTGAGTTGCCTGGTCTGAAGTGGTCTTTGTGAACTGTTTTGGTCCACTAGGGGGCACTCTAGGCTATAAAAGAAACAAAGATTTTTTTTTTCCCCCAATAGTAAGAGAGTTGAACAATTATAAAGAACAGAAAACATGTAAGCCAATGAAATTATAGATAGCAAAGGTGGGGGGAAATGGACAAACATACTTGTGTAAGGTTCATCTCAGATTTTCAGAGTTGCCATTCCATATAAACTGCAAAAAGTTGTAGGCTATTTCTCTGTCAACCATGGTGAGAATGATTGTCTGAGCACGGTAAGTAAATAAAAACATTTCTGGGTACTCATGAGGTAGCTTAACAGAAAACATCCCCTGACGTGTTTTCAATTTTTAAATTGTTATGAATAAAATCCCCCAGAACCACGGACCTAGAAATTATTTCAATACCCCAGATATCCTTCCTACCTTTTTATATATCTTGGGTGAGAATGGAGGAAAAAGAATGAAGAGAAGAAGAAAAAAAGAACAAAAAAATAAAGAACAAAAATAGAAGAAAAGGGGGATGACAGAATTTACTCTGACCAGTACTGTGTGGCCTGGCCAGAGTAAGCTGTGTGGGTGAGCAGGGTGTCCAAGAGTTACACGGGAGAGGTAGAGAGGTGGAAATTAAATCAGGGTAGACATTATGCAGACACCCTATTTTTCACCAGCCAAATTCTGGTTGGAATCATTTTCCTCTTCTTCTTTTTTTAAATGCTTACTTATTGGGGCGCCTGGGTGGCTCAGTCGGTTGAGCGTCCGACTTCGGCTCAGGTCATGATCTCGCAGTTTGTGAGTTCCAGCCCCTCGCCGGGCTCTGTGCTGACAGCTCAGAGCCTGGAGCCTGCTTCGGGCTCTGTGTCTCCTTCTCTCTCTACCCCTCCCCGCTCAGGCACTGTCTCTCTTTCTCTGTCAAAAATAAATAAACATTAAAAAAAATTTAAATACTTAGTTGGAAGAAATAAAAAAAAATTAAATGCTTATTTATTTAATTTGAGAGAAGGAGAGTACAAACATTAGAGGGCTAGAGAGAGGGAGAGAGAGAATAGCAAGCAGGCTCCACACTCAGTGAAGAGCCCACCTTGGGTTTGAACACATGAATCATGAGATCATGACCTGACCCAAAATCAAGAGTCATACGGTTTACCACCAAGCCACCCAGGCGCCCTTGGAATCATTTTCTGTGCAGATGGTGACTATATGTCTTGGTTTCTAGAACTCTCCTGATTTCAAAAAATTATTTTTACTTCTGCAAAACAGAATGCATGCTATCAGATAGTTTTCCTTAGTCAGAATTTTCGCATCACTGAATTCTCACATCGTCTGTCTAACTATGCAATTTGGGAAATGGGGTCACTCTTCTCTATGATTTCCAAGGTTCTGTGTAACTCACTGAGACACTAACTCTTCTAGAAATATCATTCACACTTCCTCAGTCACTAACCCACAAATTTCTCACATAACATGTTTTAAGAAAAAAAAAAAAAAGCCCTTATAAGTGCATATATTGGAAATACTGTCCCTACCTCCCTGCAACGTTGGCAAGCACAGTTTTGGACAGATTACTCTGCAGTCTCCTTGGGCCACTGTGGGTGGAGTCTCAGTCCTGGGACTGACAGGGTTCAGGTGTGATTGGTGCTCAGTGATTCTGGAGGGACGTGGTGACTGTTGACAACACAACTTCTCTGGACCCAAGACTCTACACTCTTCAGAGTAGGGGTGAAGGCACGTCAGCGACCAGACAAGGAGTCATGAAGAGACAGCGGGGAGCCCTACTGGGGCTTCTGTGGATGCAGGTTTGCTGTGAGTGGGGGCGTCCCAGATGGGGGCGGGGGAGGTTCACAGCCCGCAGTGGAGGAGGAGCTGGCACAGAGCTCCTGCAGGGTCTACACCGTCAGCGGGTGTTCCCAGGAATACTCTATGGGTTTGAAAACTGCCTCAGTGGTTCTTCAGTGACTTCTTTTGTGTTCGGTTTTGTCTTTCCAAGCAGGGGTGAGAGGGATGGACGTGGAGCAGACACCTGCAGCCCTGAGCCTCCAGGAGGGAGCCAGCTCTACCCTGAAGTGCAATTTTTCCAGCTCGGTGACCTACGTGCAGTGGTTCCGACAGAACCCTGGGGGCGGCGGCCTCACCCGGCTGTTTTACATAGTTTCAGGGATGAAGCAGGATGGGAGGTTGAACTGCACGGTGAACACTAAGGACCGGCACAGCAGCCTGCACATCAGGGCCTCCCAGCAGGAAGACTCAGCCACCTATCTGTGTGCTGTGGAGGCACAGTGCTCCCTGCTGCTCTGCAGCCTGTCCCCAAACTGCAGTTGGGCTCCCAGCCCAGGCTCCTCCACCAGGAAGCCTTCCTTGTGCAGCCGCATTTGCACAGCGTGCTTGGGACCATCTGGGGCTTTGCAGGCTCAAAGCTGGTGGCGGTAAACCTTGCCAATAAATTATTTCAAAATGAAAGTGTGTATGTGCATATTGCCTAAAGCATATTGGAGGGATGTTAGTTCTTAAAATGTTTAGAATCTCTGGTTTTGGAACTTGCTGCCACATGGGAAAGCAAAGATCTATAGGCTTCGAAATAGAAAGTTAAGATAAAGATAAGAGCCTCAATGGAAAAGAATAACAGTTTCATGAGAAGTGTCAACTGATTCAATAACCGCTCATTAACACAGAAGCTAATTTGAAATTCATTTTTCTTATAACTTAAGACACAATGAAATACATAGACAAGCATTCTGAATTGTATAGAAATCATGAAGCCAATTTTAGTTTCATAAACATGGTCCTAAAGTTACAGAAAATGTCAGAAAAACCAATTAAATGCTTCCGTATAAATTTAAATTTAAAATTAAATTCAGATTTACATGAAACTGAATGGTATGTAAAGTCATATATATAAAAATTGTTCCACTAGAAACATCAGTGCTAGATTTACTTTATATTTCATTAATTTATCAGATACCTATGCTAATTTTCTCATAGGATATGAAACAGTCTTTAAGATCTGTTGCACCAACAGAAATATTCTTCTCAAAATTAAAAATTATCAAGAGGTTAGAGTGGGAGAGAGCCAAAGCATAAGAGACTGTTAAAAACTGAGAACAAACTGAGGGTTGATGGGGGGTGGGAGGGAGGGGAGGGTGGGTGATGGATATTAAGGAGGGCACCTTTTGGGATGAGCACTGGGTGTTGTATGGAAACCAATTTGACAATAAATTTCATATATTGGAAAAAAAATTATCAAAAATTTCATTTGTAGTATTACATTTACCAACAGCAGTGACATGTTTTCAATTATTTCGATTGAAACGAAGTTACTAAAAGTATAAATTTTGATAACCTAATAATTAATTTGGAGAAAGCAACCTAGAAAAATATTATTATAGTACACTACCAAAGTGTTATTGGGTTTTTTTAGGGTTTGGTATGTTTAATAACTTGTATATGTTTATTATATTAATATTTTTATATATTAATATACATTTGATTTTTTTACAGTTTGTTTATTTTGAGAGAAAAAGGGGGGACAGAGGGAGAAAGAGAGAGAGAATCCCAAGCAGGCTCTATGCCCAGCACGGTGCCAATGAGGGGCTTGAGGCAAGCTCTGACCCTCAACGGTGAAATCATGACCTGAGCCCAAGTTGATAGTTGGATGCTTAATCTACTCAATCACTCAGGCTGACTTTTTTAAAGACAGTTTTATATTTTATTACATAGTTTAATTTTTTTTTCTTTTTAAACATGGGGCCACAAATTATCTGTTTCATTGCATACCATCAATTATATAGCCAGCTCTGCCTGGGAAGTTTGAACACCCAAGTTAAACTGGAATAAGGGAACTAGAAGCCAGAAAGCAATCAGGCTGTATGAGAAAGTATTTGTTGCTTTACATATGTTTGAGTAAGCTCATCCACCATGGAGCCAACCCCATCTCACTGCCTGTGGTAAATTTTATACAGAGTGAGTAAAGTTCCATTTTATTCCATTTTTTTTCCTAAGGATTGGGATCCTCCTTGAACCATCTTTGGTCTCCCAGAAGAAAAGAAAACCCAAAGAGGATCTTACCCTGAAGACTCTGTCTCTGCTTCTGAAGAGGCCCTAGGATTGGTTAGGAGCAACCTCAGACCCACAAGATCACATGTGGTTGTGGAAACGGGCTTGGGGTTCCATGATTCAGGCAATTTCTCCTCACACTCACATCAGTCCACACTGCTCACAGCCAGTCCTCAAAAGACTTGCTTTGTTATACAGTACAAAAGAAATTTAGAACTGGAAGAGCCCTTAGAAGGGCTTAGTCCACTTCAATTTACAAAACAAAGGCTGTACCCAAGATGGTACTATGGAACAATTAGGTTGTCAGTGAGCTGGGAGAGAAAGAAACTGAGTTTCCTCACTTTCTCTTTGGCATTCTCCCCACTGCCTCCTTGCTGCAGGGCCATCCTGCTGGGTAAAGAGATTGTGTCTAATGCAAGCCCAGCCACTTATATCTCTGCAGTTTGGGTCTGGGAGAGCCATGGTCCAATCAGTTTGATTGCCTGAATGGAGAGTTGCAACTTGTGTAAATATCTGACACTTTGGGCAGGAAAAAGAACTCAGGCTGAGCCACTGTTACTCTACCTGCAAACTTACTTACTCCTCACTGGTTTCTGGAGCTGAAAACCAAGGATGATTGTGTCAACTGAACACCTCCATGCATTTCTAAGGACTTTCCTAAAAATAGCAGATATATTTATATCCCAGGTGGACATCTCTTGAAGGCAAAATGTGAATATAGAGCATCACTAATACATTGTTATGAAATGTAATCACTGCATTGGGAGACTACGGGGGAATATCATCCTCATGCAGCTGGCCATCCATGAATGTATTAGAAAAAGCCTTGCTAGGTCTACACTTTTTGATGATGAGTCAGGCAACATTCAATGAAATAATCACGGGGCTATGAATTTTGCCCAAGAGATGATTATACTTGTGCTACAGCTCATATATAGGACATTATGCTAAATAGAGCATACTCATACCATGTGGGGGGCCGGGCCCCGGTGCCAGGCTGAGACCGGGTCGAGCAATGTTCCCTGTTGACTTAGCCAACCCGGTGGTTCCCCCTCCCATTCCCCCACTTTCAAGGGCGTACGAAAGCCTTGTCAAGGCTGAGAAAGTTAATTCCTGAAGCCTGTGGTCTGCAGGTGTTGGCAGTAATGCTACCTCCCTTTTTCTACCCCGAGTCAGATAGAAACAAACATGGGAATTGTGTTTTGCTAGCAATCTTATCAACAAGGTCTTGTTGTGACCCATCTAGAAAATGCACAAGAAACACAGAACTAAATGTTTTGGTTGGAAGCGATTATGTGAAACCTGTTTATTCTTAGAATGGCCTGACCCATAAGAGTCTGGATATAAAAGATTGTGTACACCAACAATAAAGCCGTCACTTGGGCCATCAGCCCAGGGGACACTCCTGTTCCCAAACTTTCTCTTCTCTCTTTTTTCTTGCATTCCCCTACCCTCAGGACCCTGACCTTGGTGTTTGTCACGCCGGTCGCAACAATACTGTAACGTTCAGTTCTGGATAACATAACTCAAAAGGGAAAATATTGACTTAAAGTATATGTCTCCAAGAAGAGAGAAATTCACCCAAAGAAGGTTTTGGGAATTCTATCCTATGGAGGAGGATGGATGAGTAAAATGAGGAAGAATCTTAGAATGGAGAAAATTTACATATGTAAAAACACACAATTTATATTTACAGACAAGTTCATATGTTGATTTTGATTCTTCATCAGAGTTGTCCCTAAATTTTTAAAGGTGTGAAATGTGATTCAGGATTTTTTTTTCTGCCTAATTTCAGAGGAGTAGTGAGTACAATCCTTAGGAAAAGGGCTTCCACTTAATGTAGGTGAGGCAGTCTTGATTTCCCTAGGATCCGTTCTCATGATGAGTAGTCTACTTGTACTACTCCCCTGGGCAGCCATGGCAATATTTAGGCTTCCCTAGATTGTCTTTATTACATTGTAATTGGAGAATATCAAACTATTAAAGTAGATGAGAAAGGATTTTTGCCAGAAAGGGATAATTCTGGAAATCTACAGGACTAAAGAACTTTATCAGTGTCTTTGGAACATTGTAGTGGAGTTTGGGAGAAAAATGGCAAAGTATGGAATCTGAGGACTGGCCAAGGCAGCAGAAATCTACGCTAGGAGAGTTGGCTTACACGTTAGAGGAACCTCTACTAAGGATTTGAGTCACTTACTACATTTTGGACCTGGCACCGTTTTGATATCAGACAATAAAAGCATCTATAGTATAAATGGCGACATATTTTGGATCTGAAACCCGATATATTGTGAGAATTTCCATTCTTTCCCCCAATACTTCGCAGTATAAAATCCTTGTAGCAATAGGAATAGATTTCTGAGAGCATGTCAGATTTCCCATCACAAATAACCAAGTCAAAATGTTTCCTAACTCATGGACTTGTCCCCCTGCTCCTTTATCATTGACATTTTTATGACAGTCATATTAACTGACAAAGATTCCACATTTTGACTGCTGGTAATGTCACTTCTCTGGAAATTGCCAGGTCACAGGCAAGACCAGCTCAGAAGAGCAGAGTCTGAGATAAGAGGCATTTGAGATATTTATTCTTTGGCTTACATGTTCCTTTTAGGAAGAGTTTTTCTCCATAACAGACAAATGGGGCTGGTAGATTTGGCAGAAAGGGAAGGTTTTTTATGTTCTTTGTTTAAGACAGTGAATCATGATTCCTTCCTCGTTTCAAACATGTACATGAGGCCCATCATTGAATAAACGGCAACAGGATCTAGTCTTTTGAACTTAACAGTGACTCAGTAGTGTGCAGAGGTATAAATCTTAATGTTTACATTCTTCCTGTGCATCTAGTCTCTGGTCTAGGATGTAATTTGTTTGACATATTGCTGCCATTATGCGTCTGAGTCCCTCAGAGGCACGGGGTAGGGGAAGAAAGTTTTCCCCAGTGAGTTCAGTACAGATGTGACCACAGGAGGGTGCACCTGAGCTGCCGCAGACCAGGCGGAGGGTCCATGGTAGAGCATCTGCAGGAGCAGGTCTGGCAGAAGCCCAGTCGTCTTCTTATTGGCTGGTGGACACGTGGGAAACCACTCTGACTGATGCAGGAAAGAAGGGCGGGCCGGTACTAGAAGTAACTGTGCTGGCTGGAGTTGGCAATTCTAAAAGTGATTGTAATTGTAATTGGGAGGAACCATGAGGACATCCGAGGGGGCTTTCATCACGCTCTTGTGGCTGCCACTGCACTGTGAGTTGAGTGTTTATGAGAAACAGAGTAATTAGTGGATAGTCTTGAGAAGTCAAGACTGGCTTTACCTAAGTTTCCTCCAGGTAGTGGAGAAAAGGGGAATTCTGAAGCATAATAACCCGGGAACTGCTCTCCTTTCTCTGACCTTTTCTTTCTGCACAGGGCTCAGCCAAGGAGAGAATGTGGAGCAGAGTCCTTCCACCCTGAGTGTCCAGGAGGGAAACAGCTCTGTTATCACCTGTAGTTACTCAGACAGTGTCTCAGACTACTTCCCTTGGTATAAGCAAGAACTTGGAAAAGGTCCTCAGCTCATTATAGACATTCGTTCAAGTGTGGCCAAAAAAGAAGACCAAAGACTCACTGTTTTACTGAATAAGACGGCCAAGCATCTGTCCCTGCACATCGCAGCCACCCAGCCTGCAGACTCAGCTGTCTACTTCTGTGCAGCAAGTGCACACTGCGTCCCAGACAGCTGCTGCCTGCACCCAAACCTGTGACTGGGCAACCCCTGTCCTTTGACACAGAACTTCAAGTAGATCGTTTGTGCTATTGTCTGCAGGCGGAAGCTAATGTGTTAGACATTAAAGCATAACTTAAGACAACTGGGATCGAGATGACCCAGACAGGGTTAGAACATTTTGTTGAATCATTGCTGCTTATTGGATTTTTTTTTTTTAAATTTTTTTTTCAACGTTTTTTATTTATTTTTGGGACAGAGAGAGACAGAGCATGAACGGGGGAGGGGCAGAGAGAGAGGGAGACACAGGATCGGAAACAGGCTCCAGGCTCCGAGCCATCAGCCCAGAGCCTGACGCGGGGCTCGAACTCACGGACCGCGAGATCGTGACCTGGCTGAAGTCGGACGCTTAACCGACTGCGCCACCCAGGCGCCCCGCTTATTGGATTTTTGAAGGGAGTTAGTAAGGTTTTATTTTGCAATTCAGGTTTAAAGCTGATTTACATTTGCTGTTCAGACTCCTGTCATACAAACAACTTCTTGGTAAATTGTCACATTCCTGTCATGCATTAGCTTTCAACTCTTATCTTTCCAGTACTGCAGATGTTGCTTTTGTTCTGTTATAAACCATTGTGTGCTAAATATAGAAAATATGTAAAAAGCAAAGTGTGAAATTGATTAATTGTGTACCCAGCTAATTTATTATCAATGTTTCATTTACTCTCTTCTTAAATTCTAATGTAACTTGGATTCTGATTTTTTCCATTCAATGTTATATCCTGAATTGAGCATTCTCCTCTAACACCTGATTTTTAATAGCTCCGTGAGAGATTTTCACAAGTCACAGTAATATTTTTAATTTTTTTCCTCTTCTGTCTTTCTGGCAATATGTGGCAGTCCTTTCTGTGTGTTCTGAGTATTTTCTTCTTGAGAAAATGTGAGTTAGGATTTTCTTGAGAGCCCAGTGATGGTATGTATGTTATGTATATTTGAGGAAAATTAAAAGCAGAAGTGATTTGTCAAGAATTTGAATTGAGAATTAAGACTCTTTTCAAAACTTTGTTAGTATTTTTTCACATCTACAATCATATAATTTAGAAGGGAAAGTTGTATCTTTCAATCATTATTATACAGCACAAACTTTTTTTTACATAGTTGAGCATCAATAGATGTTTATTAATGGAAGAAGGAAAAGGTGAATTCTGCTATATATTTAGAATTTTTATTTAAGCTTGTGAGTAAATTAAATTTATAAGTTGACTTGTGAAAAATAAACTCCTAAAAGTCTGTATTTGGTTATTGAAGAACATAGTATTTCCTTCTGTTTATCTATGTGTTTTTCAATAAAGCTCCATTGTTTTAAGGTAAAGAAACTTGCTCCTAGACATTTAATTTTTATTATTCCTTATGATTGGAATCTTTATTCCTGGGATATGTGGGCAAAATTATTATATATATTCATCATGCACCTCACCTAAGTATTCTTCGTGGATTGCAGAAGGCATTTAGATTAACATTTATTGTAGAGATAGCTTGCTACAAATTTTCCTATCTTAGCTTCATATTTTGACTGAGTTAAGCATTACTTGTGCAGCGTTTTTAAAAGGTAATTCTTTTAGTGGGGTGCCTGGGTGGCTCTGTTGGTTGGGCGACCAACTTCAGCTCAGGTCATGATCTCATGGTCTGCGGGTTTGAGCCCCGAGTTGGGCTCTGTGCTGACAGCTCAGAGCCTGGAGCCTGCTTCGGATTCTGTGTCTCCATATCTCTCTACTCTTCCTCCCCTTGTGTTATATCAAAAATAAATAAACATTAAAAAAATTTTTAAAAAGGGAATTCTTTTAGTGTTGAAAATAGAATCAATATAAGGAAAGAATTTGCATAAATAATTATTTTCCTAATTCTCCCACCCCTGCTCAATAGCAGGCTATTTTCAAGACATCTCATATTCTTCCTAACGATGGATACAATTGGTGATTTGGTATGGTGAGAATGATCCCTCTTGGCTGAGTTATGGTGGTCAGTTATAAGCTAACTGGTTTGTTGTTGTAGGGAACGTCATTAGGTTTAAAATATCTGAATAAGAAAGGTCAGTATTGTAGCCCAACACCTCAGTCAGCTTGGATTATTTGATTATATGGTTATACACTAGCTCCTGTGCAGTAGAAGGATGGCGACTCTTGATTGGTCTATTTCCTCCAAGCCTGATAAGGAGTCAGAGGGAAGGGCAGTTTATATTTTACTGTTTTCTTTCTTCTTAAACCAAGTTAGAAGAGAGGTGGTGCAGTTACTCTTAGTTCAACTGCTTTCTCATACTGAGGCGAGAATGTATTCAACAGAAGAAAACAAAAAGCTAGTCAGAGGGCAGAGTCAGTTCATAGCTTAGATCCAGATACATTCAGGCTTTAAAACTTCATTATGGATGGTGGATCTGTTACCACTGCCTCTGGACGATGTATATCACAGGCTTTATCACAGAAATTTTTTCTGCCATTGTTCTGAAGGCCAGAAGTTGAATTTATTTCACTGGGATGATATCATGATGCTAACAAGGCTGTACCCCCTCCAGACACTCTAGGGAGACATGATTCCTTGTCTCTTACAGCTTTGGTTGCTGCCTGCATTTTTGGCCTATGACCACTTCACTCTAACCTCTGCTTCCATGGTTTCATTGATGTCTCTTTTTGCTGTCTTCAAAACTCCCATTGCTTCCTCTTAAAACTATACATGTGACTATATTTAGGCCCACATAATCCAAGATTATCTCCTCATCTGAGGATCCTTAACTTAATCACATCTTTAAGGTTTTTGTTTATTTTTTTTCTCCTCCATTTTCCACCTGATGTTTGTTTATTTCCTTATTTATTTATTTATTTATTGTCCATTATTTTGCCTCTCACAGTTGGCATGGCTGGTGCTTTCTTTTCTAAGCTGAGAAAATAATATACATCTTAGGCAGAGTGCAGTCATAAAAATAGAAGTCAGATCACTTATTTTCTTTTCTCAATGTTTTGAAATTGTATTAAAGAAATTCTATAGAAAAATGGGCTATTTTTGGATACAGTTATATCTGTGAATATTAAATTTAATACATAGTATAGATTCATCTAACCACTATACAATCATGATGCAGAATGAGTTCATCACTTCACCCAAATCCCTTGTTCTGTAACTTTTTAAAAAATTTTTTTGAAATATTTATTTTTGAGAGAGAGAGAGAAAGAGCAGGTGAGGGGGAGAGAGAGAGAGAGAGAGAGAGAGAGAGAGAGAGAGAGAGAGAAACACAGAATCCAAAGCAGGCTCCAGGTTCTGAGCTGTCAGCACAGAGCCTGAGGCAGGGCTGCAACCCAAGGTCTGCGAGATCGTGACCTGAGCCAAAGTGGGAAGCTTAACTGACTGAGTCACCCAGGCACCCCAGTTCTATAACTTTCTAATCACACTCTCTGCCATCCATAAATTTTTGTACACCTGTTTGTTGTTTTATATTTTTATCTTGTAAGAATGTCATATGAATGGGAGCGGACAATACATAATCTTTTGATAACTCTGCATCTTAGTGGGAGGAAGCTCATGCCACAGGCACCTGTATGGTCTCTGCCTCTCCCACAATCTCAGTTTTTCTTATCCCTGATTTTTTTAACTTTTAAGTTATTTTATAAAAATGATGAGTTATACGCATCATTTCAAGTGTTTAGACTCTTAAAGATTTGATTCATGTTTCTAGAAAAGAAACACTATAGCCATCAAAATGGAGTGGTTTAGTGGACTGTAGGACCAACTCATCTACTCAGGTTGAGACATGTTCTTGACAGAAGTCTAGTTGTATCTAGTCTATTCTAAATTTTTCTAACATTTAAGACAAATTTTATTGATTAAAATTCCCTTTACTTGCACTAATTGGGGTATGTTTATTGTTTGGCTTTTCGAGGAGATGACACAAAGTAACATACACAACATTTTTTTTTAATCTTTGTTGCACTAACAATGGCTTTGTATAGCTGAATTATAGCATCAGGATGGGTATTGTTTCAGGTAAAGGCTTTACTCAGACAAGTTATTTTACCAGTAAGAGAACAAAGTCATGTAATTCAAAAATTGTAACGTTTATCATTAAAGTGGGAATATATTTCTAAAAGGACAAAGAAACAAAAGAATAGAAAGAAGAGCATGAGAATGAGTGGTGCCAAACATCAAAGAGAATTCTCTTCTAATGGTCTTGGATAGAGTTGTCTGCTTTATACAGTAATATATTTCAAGTTTCTTGGGTCGGCACTCACCTCTGTGACCTGTCTGCTTCTGCTGATTCTCTCAAGAACCTCAGTTTAAGATTCCTAATATGAGCAACATTTTGCATTGTTGTCAATGAGGGATCCATAATGTCATACTAGATGGTAAACGTGTAACCAAGGATCCATTTTATGTACTTTATCTGTTGAACTGGTAATAAATAGTACCTCATAAGGTCATTTCACATGTCTCCATGGACGTCTTCCTCTGGGATTTTGTTCAGAGCTGATTAAATGAAAGGCCAGATTATAATCTGGGATGAAAGGAAGAGTGTGAAGGGTTTATTGATCGAGTTCTGTTTGTGAAGGTTGGACTATGTGTGGGTTGGGACATCTGAGCTACATGGGCTGCAGTGAGCAGTTTATGGTAAGACAGCACAGGACTTCGTGAGGGAAGGATGCAGGGCCTGAGGGCTAAGGCTAACATGTACCAGGCCACACTAGTTCCAGGGTGTCTGCTATAGTAACCCATTTCAGTTTTTTTTTTTTTTTAAGTTTATGTATTTATTTTGAGAGAGAGAGAGACAGAGGGTAAGCAAGCAGGCAGAGAGAGGGAGAGACAAAATCCCAAGCAGGCTTAGAGCACAGAGCCTGACAGGGGGCTCGAACTCACAAACTGTGCTCATGACCTGAGCCAAGATCAAGAGCCAAACACTTAACTGACTGAGCCACACTGGTACCCCAATTTTAGTTTTAATATTCAATTTGTTGTTCCACTATAAGAGAAGGTTGGGGGTGGGAGTGATAGTAGAGGTGAATTTTCTGTGTGAGGGGAAACCTTACCTAATTGTCCCAGAGAAACTTGCTCTGCTTATAGAGAAATTAACAGAAACGGCACAGGTAGTAAACACAAAGTCCACTTGATATTTAGCTCTTTTTTTGTGATTGCTGTGATTTTCTGATGGGAGAGTGCTCAATCCATGTCATAAATGAAATGCTGTAACTAGTACACACTCATGGCTCCTGGAGGGAATGCAATTGTATAAGTTCCTTATGGAGAATGCTCCAAACGCTTCCTTGGGACGGAATTCCAGACCATATTCCAGCTTTCCAGATTTTATGGGATTTTGTTGGTTCCAAGACACGAACAGGCACGAACAGCCCCATGTTGATCGTCCTAGAGAGTTTCCGTAGCAGTGTTTGTTTCATGTTGCAACCAATTGTCCCTTCTGTGATGCATGGTCTCTGCAGATTTTTATAAATGGTCAGTGGAGATCATTTGGCTCCACCAGGCAGCTGTCCTAGGTTTGATATATCTTGTTCTCATGGAAGCAACAAATCATCACTTTCAGTGATTCTTTAAAAATTGAGGCCAAGTTTGCAACATCTAAAATGGAATTACTGGATTTGTCTTTATGTTCAGGCAGAAGTGCTTGCATAAGAACCTTGGTCAGAAAGGTGTGTTCAGTACGATGACCTCATTTTCCCCTAGCTTCTGCAGTGTCTCTTGTATTATGAGACATTGTTCATGACAAAAAGTTTTTGAATAGCATGAAGACATCCAGTAATTCATGTATTTGCTGTCCCTTTTAATTGGATGCATGAGAGGGTTAAGGAAAGTTAGAAAGTTAAGGCACCTCATTGTGTTTATAGTGTTTGGAAGCTGTGAAGGACATTAAAGACATACTGACGGACACTGATTACATAAGTTTTTGTAAATTGATAGGCCCCAGAGATATTCACTAGTTCAGCCACTTGAATTAAAGTTCTTGCTATGTGATTGGATTTTATAAGGGAGTCTGGAGTAGCAATTGCATGACCAGTCTGGTGTCTCTTTCAAAGTTTAAGATAAGATTATTAAAAATCTATTAATTCAGAAACTTGTCTGAGAGTGTCTAAAAGATTGATCCTGGACATGGACACTTCCTGAAAGTCAGAAGCACAATCATGAGGTTCCCTTCATTGAGAAATGTATTAGAGTTTAAAAATAGGAGAAGTTAATATTTCACATTTACTCAGCCAGCTGGTAGAAAAATGTTAGGTGTTTTCAGAAAGTTATAGTCTATCACTTAGAGAGCAGGACAGTTGGTACTCTATTCGGTTCCATCATATTTCATGGCGACTGCAGTACAAATTCTGGAGATGCTTCAAACAATGTAGCTGAGGCTACAATGATTTTGAGACAAGGACGTTAAGACTTTGCTACTGTGTCAGGAGACCAACAATAATAGGCGATGGATTTTTGTTCTTTGCCATGATGTTGAGGAATATCCCTAGGACACAACTTTCCTTTTTTTTTAATTTTTTTTATTTTATGGGGAGTTGCAGAAGGAGAGAGAGACAAAGAGAGAGACAGAGAGCCTCAAGCAGGTTCCATGGGGAGCCTGAAGCAGGGCTCAAGCCATGAAACTGGGATCTTGACCTGAGCTGAAATCAAGATCAAGTGTTCAATAGACTGAGCCAGCCAGGAGGCCCACAACCTTACTTTTAATGTATATACCCAGAGAATGTGTATTACAATCAAATATCATATGATCAGCAGTCCTGTTGAGGTGTATGGGGTCACCTAGTGTTTATTATCTTCAGAACTGAGCATAGAAACTATCTATTGACTGTGGTTCAACTGGGGTAATCAAAAATATACATCCAAAGGTTGGATAACCTTATGACCAAACTCTGGTTTCCTCTGCACTTTCTGAACAGAGCTGAGCTGTCAAACTAAACAGTGAAGAGAAGAAACCTCAGTGACAGGATATATTGTCTGAAGGCTTCAGTCTAAATTCTTCAGCAAAGAGTGACTAGATTTTTCTGCTTTTGGCCCCAACAGGGAGACATGAACAGATACTGATAGAGAAGAGAAATACTGACATAACAACAGGTAGACTGAAAGAGCTACAGTGATGTGTCTAAACACTTTGCCTTCTTATCATAACGTGATTTATTTCTACGTTAGGTGATAAAACATACAGTGTGCATACATGATTCTTAATCTTATGTTGTTTTCATAATCCATCACAGGTAGTATTTTTAAGTGAGTGCCATCCACCCACTTTCATCACAGACGCGATGAATGAACGTATCACAGTTAAACCATCAAGCCTCATTTCAGTGTTAAATTTTACAAGTTCTTTTTCAGACAGAATTGTTTCCAAGTTAAGAGTCGCTTAATGCGAAAGGATGTTTGGGCAGTGAGACTCTCAGCTGGTACAGAGAGAAGTGTGACGTGACCCACACAACGTGCTACCCCAGGAAACCCCTGTTTACTGTTCTGGGCGGCAGCAGCAGATACCCAGCCATCCTTCCCTCACCTGGCAGGCTCCCCTCACAGTGCCCAGCCCTGGCATTGAAGTAGACATTTACCATTTACCATGAGTAGAAGATCTCAAACATGCTTCTGTCCAGCCTTCTGAAGGTGGTCATGGCTTCAAGGTAGGGTCATGTGTCTAAGTGGGGATGGGCCCTGTGAAAACGTCCCTACCCAGTTAACTAAAAACGGGAGATAGGCAGTGTCTTGTGGGTACCTTGGGAGGGAGGCATAGTGGTATACAAAAGGATTTCTTTGTGCCAAATCGCTCTAAAACCTCTGATTCCATGTTTTTTTCCTTCAGGATCCAATATTGCCCCGAAGGGAACTCAAGCCCCACCAGCAATGTTAGTGCAGGACAAGGGGGCTGTCATCCTGGAATGCACATATGACCCCAGTGATCTAAGTTATAGTCTGTTGTGATACAAGCAGCCCAGCTGTGGGGAGATGATTTTCCTTATTCTTCAGGATTCTTAGAATGAACAAAATGCCACAGAAGTTTGCTATTCATTCAATTTCCAGAAGATAAGAAAATCCATCCATCTTGCCATCTCAGCTTCATAGCTAGAGGACTCCCCAGTGTATTTCTCTGCACTGACGGAGTCTACAGTGAGAAGCATGTTGGAGGGAGGTACCCAAACCCCAGGGCTCTTGTTGATACATCCCTCTGCTGTAGGGCCCAATGCAGGGAGTTGCCATCCCATACAGGAAGTGGCTAGGGCTGTGGCAGCTCAGATGTAGGGTTAGAGGGAAAACCTGACTCTAAGAAAATACCTCCCTAGGTAAGACAGATCATGCATCAAAAACATCCTGATCCCTGAAAATTTGTATTGAAATTGTTCATTGAGGGGCACCTGAGTGGCTCAGTCAGAAACATCTGACTTGGGCTCAGGTCATGATCTCATGATTCGTGTGTTGAGCCCCACATCACGCTCTCTGCTGTAAGCACAGAACCTGCTTCAGATCCTCCAACTCCCTCTCTCACTGCCCCCCCCCCCCCCCCACACACTCTCTCTCTCCCTCTGTCAAAAATAAACATTAAAAAAAAGAAAGAAATTGTTTATTGATGACTACAAGAGCACCGTAAAGAGTTTGCCGTTTTGCCATTAGATTCAGCTAGAAGAACTGGCTAAAGAAATTTGGAAACATGTGACTCAAAAATCAGCTAAAATGTGTTTGAGTTGTTTTTTTTTTAAAGAGTTATAGATAATGACTTCCTCTTTATTTTCAAGCCAGCACCATCCACACCTATCTGGAATTCTCCCTATATATTTAAATAGAAATTTCATGCTGCTTGTCCCAAATTCCTTCCAGCACAGTTTTAAGGCAGGTTCTGACAATGTGATTTGCAAGGTGGAGGAGAAGCGAAGGGATGTGTGAACACAAAAGTTATCCAGGCCCGAGTTTCTTACTTCCCTCTGCATCTGGGAAACCATTCCCATGTTGCTCTGGGAAGCTGCTTGATGTGAATCTGTGGAGTGGCCCCAGCAAACAGCCTGAGCTAAACTTCCATCTATGTGTCTGGAGATAAATGTTTACAGGGCTACAGAAGATGTGTGCCTCTCCAAAACTTATCCTGATAATCCTGATTCCTTACCTTGTGAGGAAAAATTATTTGATTAAAGCTTGGCAGCAAACTCTAATAGAAAGCACCTTTGAGGCTAAAACTTGTTAATAGTATAGGATTAATAATTGTTGCCTAATTCACATAACAGTCACCTTATACATATAAGAGTCAACAAAACAGTGAGAGAATGAGATAAGAATCTCAGATCATTCCATAGGAATTCGACAACTTCATTTATGATGTTTCTTCTGTCTAGAATTCACACTTTTTTACTTTTTAATGATTTTGAAAATGAGGAATACTTGGCGACTAAAATATTTGACTATAAAATAGTATGACTTTTCTACTGGAAAGCTTTTATTAAGAAGATTGTATTCCTTACAATTCATATTATTTTAGGACCAAGAAATACTGTATTTCAGTTAAAAGCTATTTGTTTATAAATTTTGTTTAAGATTATTTAGTGAGTGCTTAAAAAAGGACAGTGGGTATTCTAAATATTGGGTTACAATGCTGAAAAACACAGAAGCACTCAGTAATGAGTTGACTTCTTATAACTTTCTATATATTCAACCTCAATCCTTTTCTGGGGGTCAGTGGATTATAGGCTGGCCCACAGTGGATATGTGAAAACATAAAGTACAGAATTAAATGCTTTAGAGACTGTTATCCTCTCAGCTACAGAAACACTCTGGGATGTTCTGTTAAAGAACTTCCACATCAGGTAGTGTCCTAAGAAGAAAGTAGACCTGGGAGGTCAGGATTGCTGCTGTTCAGATTTCCAAGTGCCACCTGAAGACTGCCATGTGCCTCATAAAGTCAGGGACAAAGACATCTTGCTGACTCTGGGAGGACCCTGGCCACCATGCATCCCATTTCAGTCCCCGTCCAGCAGGGGGTGCAGCTTCCTAACACAAACACCTTTCCTGAGAAATGTGGGTTTCCACTGATCATTGCTCTGTCTCTCCAATGCTTCTTCCTGCTACGAATGAAGCACATTAGCTAGGTGACACTCTAGAGATGAACTCTTCTCCAGGCTTCGTGACTGTGGTACTCTTGATGCTTGGTAAGTAAAATGCCTCTTACTATTTGGATTGTTTCATCTATTGTGACAGCAAAACCTATAACTATAATTTTATCCAGGAGATTTATGCCCAAGGTAACACAGGTCTCTTTTCTTTTTTCCCAGGACAAACCCACGGAGACTCAGTGACCCAGATGGAAGGCCCAGTGACCCTCTCCGAAGGGGAGCCCCTGACTATAAACTGTACTTATTCAGCGACAGGGTACCCCAATCTTTTCTGGTATGTCCAGTATCCTGGAGAAGGTCCACAGCTCCTCCTGAAAGCCTTGACGGACAAGGAGAAGGGAAGTCACAAAGGTTTTGAAGCCACCTACGACGCAAAATCCAAAACCTTCCACTTGGTGAAATCATTAGTGCAAGCGTCAGATTCAGCTGTGTACTACTGTGCCCTGAGTGACACAGTGACAGGGACTGCAGGGGGAGCTGAGCACAAACTCTGAGCAGAACAGGAGCCCAGATGCTCAGCGTCTCTGACTGATCCTCTCTGGTTCCAGCACAGCGTATGGTGGTTTGCCCCTCAGTGTCTGCTTGATACAAAAGTCGTACAAATGGCTACAGCATGGGAACCAGAAGGAACATTCCCCAAACCCAGCTGTTCATTAGTGCAATATAAATGCAATAGTTCCTAAGCCAGGACCTAAGTAATTTCAAGGTGAAACCACATAACATTGAAGTGGTGTCTTGCTCACCCTGCAGTGAAAGTCCAGCCCCACAAGTTGCTGAGGCCCCCCTGGTGGGTATTGCTGTGTCCAATGACACACTGAGAGAGCCAGGGTGTGCCCGAGAAGGTGGTGTCCATCCCATGTCTTCCTGACAGAGGATGGGCAGGAGAGGTGATGGGAGAGCTGCAGCCCCAAACCAGGTTTGAATAAAGAAAGAAGGGGAGGGAAGAAAGGAGGGGAACATATGTAAGTGACAATGAAAAGAGAGGCAAGGGACCTGTGGCCTAGTTTCTTTTCTAGGAAATCAGATTGTAGACACAGGCTGATGTTCAAAATGAAGGGAGAGGGCAGACACATAATTGAGGAAATGACTCATGTCCAGGCCAGTTAAGTAGATCAGTTGGCTTTGGAACAGTAAGAACTCGAGTGAGATGGTTTTCAGTGCTCAGGCAATATGGTGAGATTAAATGCTCTTGGACTGACTTTTTATAACAATATAGATACATAGGTCATACTGGCAGAAAATCCTATAGATTTCTCTGATGTCTCTCCCAGAGGGAGGAAAATCATGGGTTTTGGAAATGATATGGGATGAGGAAAAATAGTGAAAATGACGATAGAAAAAGCAAACTCTGCATTGCCCTGCAAATATACTGCCAGACTTTGCAAATATTACAATCTTCTTTAAATATTCTCTCCTTATCAGCTGATTTTATGAGTGAGCCATGATCAGAATATTAATACATTTCCTAATATATTAGTTATATATTCGTGATTTAAATGAATTTTTTATGGGGCAGCTGGGTGGCTTAGTCAGTTAAGCATCTGGCTTCAGCTCAGGTCATGATCTTGTGGTTTGTGAGTTCGAGCCCCGTGTCAGGCTCTGTGCTGACAGTTCGGAGCCTGGAGCCTGCTTCAGATTCTGTGTCCACCTCTTTCTCTGCCCCTCCCCTGCTCACGCTGTCTCTCAAAAATAAATAAACATTAAAAAATTTAAAAAAATTATTTTTTTATTTAATTGGTTAAAATGTAAATTTTACAGTCAAACCTTGGTTTGCGAGCATAGCTTGCTCTGGAAACATGCTTGTAATCTAAAGCACTTGTATATCAAAGGAAATTTCCCCATAAGAAATCATGGAAACTTAGATGATTCATTCTACAACCCAAAAATATTCATTTAAAAATGATTACAGTACCGTAATATAATACAAAATAAAAAGAACATACTAATCATAAGGAAAAATAAACAGATTAACCTTGCACTTCCCTTTGAAAACCTTTGTGACCAGTGTGAGGGAGATAAGAGAGAAGAAGGTTAGTATGTAGGATGACTTTCACTATCACTAATGGAATCATTGCTATCTATTGGCTCAGTGGAATCTTTTTTTTCTAGCAACTTTAACAAGGAACCTATCCAATGACACTTGCTTTTGCCTCCTTTTGAGGATTTCGCAGAAATGTGACATTGCATTGTTGTTAAAAGGATTCATTGCTCGCACTGCTACAGCGTTATTCAGGTGGTGATTTTCTACAAAATTTTGCACTATTTCCACATTTTACACATCTCCCTAATGTCATTTGAAGTGAGGGATTCCTCCACCTTTTCCTCCTCCTCCTCCTCTATAGAGGAGATGCAGATGTAGACTTCTCATAAAACCTTGGAATTTTGGCCACTCGCATACCTTATTGGTACTTCTCCATGACTTCTTTCTCAACTTCCACTGTAATCATCTCCTTCTTCTTACCACCTTTCCTTTCAACCTTTTTCTGCATGGGGGCTACTGTATACACTCGCATGGATGTTGACTACAGTACAGTGTTAATAAACTCTTGTCACATACTGTATTTAATGTAACTGGCAATAAGGCAGCAGAGGAAAGGGTCTATATCTGCAGGCAGCCTGACCTAGAATGAAGCACAGCATTCCTAAGCTCACTCTTTTTTTTTTTTTTCCATTAAAGAGGTTTTTTTTTTTGCATTTTATTTTATTTTATTTTTTCAAAACAAACACAAAAATTTTATTTAATGATTACTAAATAAAATGACTAATGCTAAGCACTCTGAATAATAACTAAAATGTACTGAGTTCTTTTTATGCACCTAAGCTCACTCTTGTATGGAAAAGCAAGAGTGTCCATACACTGTCCATAGGTGCTTTGAAATGACAAAAAATGTCCAAGTGCCAGTTGTGGGCACCTTCCAACATTCTGAAAAATCACTGATTTCTGCCAAACACCACAGCCTGAGGCTGAGCACCTGAGCATGGGAGACCATCACCCACAATTCCACAGCGAAAGAGAGAGAGAACCATTGGCTCAATTGTGATCATGTGATGTTCAGCATCAGGTACTACTCATATTGCAAGACATCACTCATTTATCAAGTTAAAATTTATTACAAATGTTTGCTCATCTTCCAAACACCTGCAGAACAAGGTGTTTGCAATCCAAGGTTTTACTATATTTTCAACTTCTATAAATATCAATGTATGCTAAAAGATACTTTAAGTAATTCAAAAGGTTATATACTACGTATTTTTCTCAGACATTTGGATAAACATGGTAGACTAAGGGTGCGTGGTTGGTGCAGGTGGTAGAGCATGTGACTCTTGATCTTGGGGTTATCAGTTCAAGCCCTTTGTTGGATGTAGAGATTACCTAAAAATATAATCGTTAGAAAAAACAATGGTAGATAAAAAATACAAAGTTATCTCTTGATTTCTCTAAAACTCTATTCAAATGATAGGAAAAACATCCTTTAGAGCAGAAACCCACAAACCCAAATAGAAACAGAAAAGAAGCTATCAGCAGACAGTGAGGCCAACAAATATTAGAGAATGAGCAGTATATGGAGAAATGCAAACTTTCATGAAAGATTCGATAAAGAAGAAAACGACATCTGGTGTAGATATACCTGTGTGTGCTGTGCCCTCTGGAAAGGCTGAGGGAAAAGAAACCCCACATATTTTTGAATATTTTGAATAACTGAGGAGGAGGATGTTGCCTACGTTGGTATATGTGTGTGTTTGCATACACACGCATGTGTATGTATACGTGTATTGAAGTTATTGGCACGTAGGGAAGGTAAATAAGTGGATGGAGTGAGAAAATTCCTAGGTAATAGAATAGCCATGCACTCCACGGCCCTTTATAACAAGCAATGATCACTTTCTAAACTAGCAGAAAATTGGAAGTTGATTTCTGAGGAAAAGAGCATATGAAAAATTCCCACCCAAATACACCCAATCCAAATCCTGTGTATTATTAAAGTTTTTTATTTTTGCTTATCAGTTCAGATTTCTTTTACTTACAAAAATTCTTCCCGTCCCCCTTCTAATCCTGACAACCACTGATGTTTCTACCATCTTCCAGAATTGTGATGCATCCAGCTTTGGTTTTCTTTTTCAGGATTGCTTTGGCTATTTGAGGTCTTTACTGGTTCCACACAAATTTTAGCATCATTTGTTCTAGCTCTGTGAAAGACGCTGGTGTTATTGTGATAGGGATTCCATTGAATATGTAGATTGCTTTGGGTGGTATCGACATTTTAACAATATTTCTTCTTCCAGTCCATGCGCATGGATTTTTTTCCCACTTTTTTGTGTCTTCTTCAATTTCTTTCATAAGCTTTCTATTGTTTTCAGTGTATAGATTTTTCACAACTTTGGTTAAGTTTATTCCTTTTTTTTTTTTATGGTTTTTGGTGCAGTTGTAAACAGGATCAATTCCTTGATTTCTCTTCCTGCTGCTTCATTATTGGTGTATAGGAGAATGCAACTGATTTCTGTGCATTGATTTTAGATCCTGTAACTTTGCTGAATTCATGGATCAGTTCTAGCAGTTTTTTAGTGAAATCTTTTGAGTTTTCCAGATAGAGTATCATGTCATCTGAGAAGAGTGAATGTTTGACTTCCTCCTGGCTGATTTGGATGCCCTTTCTTTCTCTGTTTCGTCTGATTGCTGAGGTTAGGATTTCCAATACTATGTTGAATAATAGTGGTTAGAGTGGACATCCCTGTCATGTTCCTGACCTTAGGGGGAAAGGTTCTCAGTTTGTCCCCAGTGAAGATGATATTAGTGGTGGGTCTTTTGTATATGGCTTTTATGATCTTGAGGTGCGATCCTTCTATCCCTACTTTCTTGAGGGTTTTTGATCAAGAAAGATGCTCTATTTTGTCAAATGCTTTCTCTGCATCTATTGAGAGGATCATGTGGTTCTTGTCCTTTCTTTTACTGACGTGATGAATCACGTTAATTGTTTGCAGATATTGAACCAGCCCTGCAACCCAGGTATAAACCCCACTTGATTGTCATGAATAATTCTTTTAATGTATTGTTGGATATGCATGGCTAGTATCTTGTTGAGAATTTTTGCATCCATGTTCATCAGAGAAATTGTTCTATAGTTCTCCTTTTTAGTGGGGTCTCTGGTTTTGGAATCAAGATAATGCTGGCTTCATAGAAAGAGTTTGGAAGTTCTTCTTCCACTTCCATTTTTTGGAGCAGCTTAAATAATAGGTGTTAACTCTTCTTTAAATGTTTGGTAGAATTCCCTTGGAAAGCCATCTGGCCCTGGACTCTTGTTTTTTTGTGGGGGGATATTTTTGATTACTAATTCAATGACTTTATTGGTTATGGGTCTGTTCAAATTCTCTATTTCTTCCTGTTTCAGTTTTGGTAGTTTATATATTTCTAGGAATTCATACATTTCTTCCAGATTGACCATTTTCTTGGCATATAATTGCTCATAATATTCTCTTATTATTGTTTGTATCTCTGTGGCATTGGTTGTGATCTCTCCTCTTTCATTCTTGATTTTATTTATTTGGGACCTTCCTTTTGTCTTTTCAAATAAACTGGCTACAGATTTATCAATTTTGTTAATTCTTTCAAAGAACCAACTCCTGGATCTGTCCTACTGTTTTTTATAATTTCGATATCATTGATATCTGCTCTAATCTTTATTGTTTCCCATCTTATGCTGGTTTTAGGTTTTATTTGCCGTTCTTTTTCCAACTCTTTAAGATGTAAGGTTAGGTTGTGTTTCTGAGACCTTTCTTCCTTCTTTAGAAAGGCCTGGATTACTATATATGTCCCTCTTATAACTGCCTTTGCTGTATCCCAGAGGTTTGTGGCTGTGGTCTTATCATTTTCTTTTTTTATTTATTTAAAAAATTTTTTAATGTTTATTTATTTTTGAGGGAGAGAGAGAGAGCAAGCTTGAGCAGAGAGAGGGGCTGAGAGAAAGGGAGACACAGAATCTGAAGCAGGTTCCAGGCTCTGAGCTGTCAGAACAGAGCCTGATGGGGCTCAAAGTCACAAGCTGTGATCTCCAGCTGTGAGATCATGACCTGAGCCAAAGTCAGACACTTAGCCAACTGAGCCAACCAGGCTCCCCTGTGGTATTATCATTTTCATTAGGTTCCATGTACTTTTTAATTTCCTCTTTAACTTCTTGGTTAACCCATTCATTCTTTAGTAGGATGTTCTTTCACCTCCAAGTATTTGTTGTCTTTCCAAATTTTTTTCTTTTTGTTGATTATGAGTTTCATAGCACTGTGCTCTGAAAATATGCACGGTATGATCTTGATCTTTTTTGTACTTGTTGAGGGCTAATTTGTGTCCCAGGATGTGATCTATTCTGGAGAATGTTCCTTGTGCAATTGAGAAGAATGTGTATTCTGTTGCTTTAGGGTGAAATGTACTGAATATGTCTGTTAGGTCCATCTGGTCCAGTATGTCATTCAAAGCCATTGTTTCCTTGTTGATTTTCTGCTTAGATGATCTGTCCATTGCTCTAAGTGGGATGTTGAAGTCCCTACTATTATGGTATTATCAATGAGTTTCTTTATGTTTGTGATTAATTGATTTATATATTTGGGTGTTACACATTAGGGGCATATGTTTACAATTGTTAGAACTTCTTGGTGGATAGACCCCTTAATTGTGATATAATACCCTTCTTCATCTCTTGTTACAGTCCTTATTTTAATGTCTAGGGCGTCTGATGTAAACATGACTACTCTGGCTTCCTTTTGGTGACCATTACCATGATAGATGGTTCTCCATCCCCTTACTTCCAATCTGAAGGTATCTTTGGGTCTAAAATGGGTCTCTTGTAAACAGCATATAGATGGATCTTGTTTTCTTATCCATTATGTTATCCTATGTCTTCTGATTGGGGCATTTAGTCCATTGACATTTAGAGTGAGTACTAAACGCTATGAATTTATTGCCACTGTGTTGCCTGTAGAGTTGGAGTTTCTGGTGGTGTTCTCTATTCCTTTCTAGTCTTTGTTGTTTTTGGTATTTATTTATTTATTTTTCATGTTTTCTCCCCTCAGAGAGTCCTCCTCAAAATTTCTTGCAGGGCTGGTTTAGTGGTCACAAACTCCTTTAATTTTTGTTTGTCTGGGAAACTGTTTGTCTCTCCTATTTTGAATGACTGCCTTGCTGGATAAAGAATTCTTGGCTGTAGGGACACATTGGTGGCTCAGTTGGTTAAGTGCCTGACTTTGGCTTAGGTCATGATCTCACGGTTCTTGAGTTTGAGCCCTGTGTAAGGCTCTGTGCTGACAGCTCAAACTTGGAGACTGCTTCAGATTCTGTGTCTCCCTCTCTCTCTGCCCCTTGCCCACTCACATTCTTTCTTTCTCTCTCAAAAATAAATAAACATTAAAATTAAAAAAGAAAAAAAAAAGAATCCTTGGCTGCATATTTTTCTGATTCAACACATTGACTATATCCTGCCACTCCTTTCTGGCCTGCCAAGTCTCTGTGGATAGGTCTGCTGTGACCCTAATCTGTCTTCCCTTGTATGTTAAGGATTTTTTTTTTCCCTTGCTGCTTTCATAATTCTTTCCTTGTCTTTGTATTTTGTGAATTTGACCATGATATGCCTTATTGGTGGTCAGTTTTGTTGAATCTACTGGGATTTCTCTGTGCTTCCTGGATTTTGATGCCTGTGTCTTTCCCCAGGTTAAGAAAGGTTTCTGCTATGATTTGCTCACAAAACCCTTCTACCCCTTTTTTTCTCTCTTCATCTTCTGGGTCCCCTATGATTCGGATGTTATTACTTTGTAATGAGTCACTGAGTTCTCTAATTCTTATATATCATGCTTTTTTGCCTCAGTTTCCCTCTTTTTTTTTTTTGCTTCATTTATTCTCCATAATTTTGTCTTCTGTATTGCAGATTTGCTGCCCTGCCTTATCCTTCTTTGCCATGGTGTCATCCATTTGAAATTGCATCTCCGTTATAGCATTTTTAATTTTGTCTTGACTAGATTGTACTCCTTTTATCTCTGCAGAAAGGGATTCTATGCTTTTTTCAACCCCAGCTAGTATTCTTATTATCATGATTCTAAATTCTAGTTCAGACATCTTGGTGATATCTGTGTTTATTAAGTCACTGGTTGTCATTTCTTTCTGTTCTTTCTTTTGGAGTGAATTCCTTCATTTTGTCATTTTGGAGAAAGACAAAGAATTAATAAAATAAAAAATTAAAATTAAAAAATTAAAAACAACACAAAAAAATCAAACAAAAGGAAACTAGATCCTAGGTATGTTTTGGTCTGGCTGTTGAAAGAAGCTTTATATAATGGAGAAAAAAGGAAAAGAAAAAATAAGAAAAATTAAAAAAATTTAAAGATGTATACAATACAATAAAATGAAATGAAGAAAGCAAAATAGAATAAAAAATTTACAAAAAAATAAAAAACATAGGAAAAAAGTTAAACAAATTTTTAAAATATATTTTATTGTCAAATTGGCTAACATATAGTGTGTAAAGTGCGCTCTTGTTTTTTGGGGTAGATTCTCGTGGTTCATTGCTTATATATAACACCCAGTGCTCATCCCAATAGGTGCCCTCCTCAGTGCCCATCACCCATTTTCCCCTCTCCCCCAAACCCCCATCAACCCTGTTTGTTCTCTGTATTTAAGAGTCTTTTATGGTTTGCCTCCCTCCCTCTCTGTTTGTAAATATTTTTTCCCCTTCCCTCCCCCCAAGGTCTTCTGTTAAATTTCTCAAGATCCACATATGAGTGAAAACATATGATATGTGTCTTTCTCTGACTGATTTATTTCATTCAGCATAATACCTTCCAGTTCCATCCACATTGCTGCAAATGGCATAATTTCATTCTTTCTCATTGCCAAGTAGTATTCCATTGTATATGTGTGTGTGTGTGTGTGTATGTATGTATGTGTGTGTGTGTGTATACAAAAAATTAAAAAATATAATAAAAGTTAAATTGCTTTAAAAAGCAGAAAATAAGAATAAATTCTTTCTCTTTCTGTATCCAAGAAAAAGCAAAATAACAAAAGCAAAAAACAAAACAAAAAAACCCAAATAGAAGGACCAATGAACAGAATGAAATCTGAATAACATCCAGTTTCCCTAGAAGTCTAACTATGAAACACTTTATAGTCCATACACTAAGCCTGTGGATAGATTTGTGATGGTTCTCTAGGGCTTGAGCTTGGTTGGTGTGGTTGGATGGGGTTAACGTAATGGCTGGGTTCTCCACTAGGTGGTGGTGCTTAGCTTACTGGGGTGGATTGCTGTGGCTCGCATGCGCATATATGCACATGCGTGGGAGAGGTGGAAATGGTGTCACCCATCTTCCAGTCTATGGCACTGGAACTCTGCTCTCACCGACCATCAATCAAGTACCCTTCCTTTGTCTCTGGCTTCCATCCACTCCCTTCTTCTACACTGTTCATGTCCAAGCCAGCAGTCTGCCAGGTTGCACCTCTCTCCTGAATTATGTCTCATATGGGGCTGTGTTTACAATCCCCTCACTTCTGAGAGCCCTGCAGCTTGGACCTGCTCTGACCCTCTGGGGGAGGGTTTCCAGGAGCAATGGCTGGTTGCTGGCTTTGCCTAGGGAATGTTTGTGTGGTTGCACTGTTGCAGAGGTTCAGAGATTGTGGCTGGGTGCATGTTTGCCCCAGAAAAAAGTTCATGTGATCACACAGGAGTAGAGGTTCAGAGATTATGGGAAAGCACAACACACAGCCGGTGCCAGGTTTCACCACACCCTGGCACTTTGGTTCCAATATCAGCAAACATGGCTGTTCTCTGGTGTCCGATGGGACCTTTGCCTGTGGGGAGGTCCTATAGCCTCTACCAAATGTCCTCCAAGCAGGGGAACTTCTACTCCCTGTGTAGCCCATGGATCCCTCGGACCTTGCTGCCTGCTCCAGGGGATTCGCTTTTCCCACCAGAGTACCACCAGGTGTTGAGCTATGGACTTTCTGACACTGCTCTCCCCTGTTTATAGAGTCCTATTGGTATTGAAACCATCTCCTTTCTCCTTTCTTCCTTTCTTGTTCAGTCACTTTGGGTGTTTCCACTCTTTTTCTTTCTCTCCAGCTGCTTTCAGGGGGAGTGCTTTTCCTGTACTCTCCCCACTTTCTCTGTCCTCTCTCTGCAAAAACAGTTCTCTACCCTCTGTGGCTTCTGTCTCTCCAAGTTTACCTGTCTGTGCTGTGTACTTGCCAAGTTCTGTGGCTCAAGTTATGCAGATTGTTGTGTTAATCCTCAGATCAATTTTCTAGGTGTGCAATATGGTTTGGTGCTGATCTAGCTGCATTTCAGGGACAAGAAAAGCTGAGAAGTTCCATGCTGCTCTGCCATCTTGGCCCCTCTCTTCTATGGGTTTATTTAAAAAATTTTAAAGTTTATTTATTTATTTTGAGAGAGAGAGAGAGAGCAAGAGAGTGCATGGACAGGGGAGTGGCAGAGACAGAGGGAGAAAGAGAATCCCAAGCAGGCTCTGTGCTGTCAGCACAGAGCCCGAGATGGAGCTCAAACTCACAAACCATGAGATCATGACCTGAGCTGAAACCAAGAGCCCAGCAGTTAACCAACTGAGCCATCCAGATGCCCCTGTAGATTTATTTTGAACTAAGTTAAAGAAATCAAGTAAACAGCACAGGTTGAGATTTATCAAAATATTTTCTGATATCAATTTCCATGAAATTCCATTTTAAATGTGGGATTTGGTTCATTTTTAATCCCCATTCAATCTGAGCAGTTACCTTCTATTTTGACCATCTGCATTTCCTTCATCAGGAAGCATGGAATGAATGGGGCTGGGGGGCTCTGTGTCTGCTGAGTTGCTTGGTATAAAGTGGTCTTTGCTGACTGTTTCAGTCCTCTGGGGGCACTCTAGGCTTTGTAAGAAACAAAGACTTTGTGATGGTCCAAGAGGTGAACAGTTGAAGAGAGAACAGAAGTCATGTGACCCAGTCAAATTATAAATAGCAAAGGTTGGGGGGGAAGGGGGACATTGTTTGCCTCAAATTCATCTCAGGTTTCCAGTTCTGCCATTCCACATAAACTTCAAAAAGGTGGAACCCATATCTCCATAAATACCCTGTGAGGATGACTCTCTGAGCACAAGTACCAGGATAAGAATATTTCTGGGCATTGTGACTGTGGAAGCTCAGTGGAAAACATCCTATTACCTGTTTCCCATGGTTATCAATAAAATCGCACAAACCCACTGACCTAGAAATTATTTCAATACCCCAGACAGCCTACCTTTTCATTTATCTCTGCTCAGAGTGTAAAGAATGAGGATGAAGAGAAGAGAAAAAAATAAGGAAGAAAAATGGAAGAAAAGGGAGGCTACAATATTTACTTTGACCAGTAGCATGTAGACCAGCGAAAATCAGCTGTGTGGGTGAGCAGGATGTCCACCGGTTGCACAAGACAGGCGGAGAGGTGTATATTAAATCAGAGTGGACATTATACAAACATCTTATTATTCACCAACTAAATTCTGCTTGGAATCATTTTCTGTGCAGATGGTGACTGTCCATCGTGGTTTCTAGAACTCTCTTGATTTCAAGAAATTATATTTACTTCCACAATACATGCTATCATATAATTTCCCTTTATTAGTATTTTTATATAATTGAATTCTCACATTGTCTATCAAACCATGCAATTTGGGGGATGGGGTTACTCTTCCCTGTGATTTTTCAAGGTTCTGTGTAACCCATTGAGACACTGACTTATACAGAAATATTATCCACTTTCCTCTAATCCACAAATTTCTTACAAAAAGTATTTTCAGAGAAAAAAAAAAACTCCTATAACTTCACATATTGGAAATATCGTCCCTACCTCCCTGCTCTGTTGGCAAGCACAGTTTTGGACAGATTGCTCTGCAGTCTCCTGGGCCGCTGTGGGTGGAGTCTCAGTCCCAGGACTGACAGGGTTCAGGTGTGATTGGTGCTCAGTGATTCTGGAGGGACGTGGTGACTGTTGACAACACAACTTCTCTGGACCCAAGACTCTACACTCTTCAAAGCAGGGGTGAAGGCACGTCAGCGACTAGACAAGGAGTCATGAAGAGACAGCGGGGAGCCCTGCTGGGGCTTCTGTGGGTTCAGGTTTGCTGTGAGTGGGGGCGTCCCAGATGGGGGCGGGGGAGGTTCACAGCCCGCAGTGGAGGGGGAGCTGGCACAGAGCTCCTGCAGGGTCTACACCCTCAGCGGGTGTTCCCGGGAATACTCTATGGGTTTGAAAACTGCCTCAGTGGCTCTGCAGTGACTTCTTTTGTGTTCGGTTTTGTCTTTCCAAGCAGGGGTGAGAGGGATAGACGTGGAGCAGACACCTGCAGCCCTGAGCCTCCAGGAGGGAGCCAGCTCTGCCCTGAGGTGCAATTTTTCCAGCTCGGTGAACAACGTGCAGTGGTTCCGACAGAACCCCAGAGGCGGCAGCCTCACCCGGCTGTTTTACATCGCTTCAGGGATGAAGCAGGATGGGAGGTTGAACTGCACGGTGAACACTAAGGACCGGCACAGCAGCCTGCACATCAGGGCCTCCCAGCAGGAAGACTCAGCCACCTATCTGTGTGCGGTGGAGGCACAGTGCTCCCTGCTGCTCTGCAGCCTGTCCCCAAACTGCAGCTGGGCTCGTGGCCCCAGTTCTTCATGGGGCAGGCACTTATTTGCCCACACAGGAGTTTTTGCACATTTTCATACTTATGTTACAGTACTTTTTCCCCTCCTAAAAGTATACCCATCAGGGCTGTCATTTCACTTTTGCTTTTCTTGCCCTTTTTCTTCCCAGAAAGCCCTTTCCAGGTAAAAAGCTCTACCACGGAACCATTGGAGTAGTTGACAGAGATGCCAATATCCAATGCCCTGTTAAAACATATCTCCTGGCAGCTAGCATATAAATTATACGTAAATTACTCAGAGAGAACAGGCTTGAAAACATATATGATCATCAACGAACAGAAAGAGATGACTAAGTTTTTCAGTTACCTGCACATGGTTTTTTTTCAAAGAAAATAAAACAGAACGTGTGTAATGTTTTTTAAAGTTTGTATTCGGCTTTTACACTCCTAGAAATACAAATATAATAAAACAATTTTTATTGAAGTTCAACCACTCTACTTAACTTATAACAATTATTTTCTATTTCGGTAAGATAATGCCCTGTAATAATTACTTTTATTTTATGCATGAATAAAGTGAGGATTTGAAAGCAAAAGTGACTTGGTTGATGTCATATTATTCCTAAATTAGAGCATCTGAGGTGACATGAGAGCTTATCTGCTAGCTACCTGATGTAGAAGAGTCTTCAGAATCACAAAAGGATTTCTAATGATCAATTTTTACAATGTGTTTATATATGTCGTTGACAAAAGTACCCAATTGCCATTTCTAAATAGCACCTTGGGTGGAAGAGCTCATGGAAATTTTCCTTCTGTTCCATTGAAATCCATTGCTTTTCCTTGTGTTTTGAGTGAATGTATTACTCATGATTTTGTAGCATCATTCACCATTAGGGAAATGAAGTATAAATCTTCCCGAACTACTCTAAAAGAAACTCTTCTCTGTTGTAGGCAGAGACAAAGACTTCTGACTCCAAACTCAAAGTTCAAACCTGCATGTGGAATAATTAAAACACAAACTGAATTCCAGCTTGCACTGTTTTTTATGTTGATGAAAGGGCGTTGCTAGGAAGGACCGGGACCTTGACAATTATGGTGGAGATAAATGGGCAGACTCCCAGAAACTGGGTGCAGAGCCAGCTTCTACAGCATGTCACCTGTGCAATTCCACAGCACTTTGACTCTCAGAAGGAGCCCTGGCCTTGTTTTAATGCTCTGCCATCACTGTCTTGAAATTAAAATAATTTTATCTTTGTACTGGTGTTTTGTAAGTGCAGCCCCGTTAGAGGGTGGAACATATGCACGAGGAGAGGAGGTCCACGGGCAGCAGGACACAGCGTACGAACACATGCAGGCTCAGGTTCTCGGTCACAGCAGGCTGTGTGTGAGCTGGGCAGTGGGCGGGACCACCTGGTGCACCTGTGCCTGCTTTGGACTACCTGCGGCTTTGACATGTTGTAAAAGGGTATAGTAAATTTTGTTGGTAAATTACTACAAAATGGAAGTGTATACATGGCCATTTCATAAAACAGTTTGGCAGTTTCTTACACAACTAAACATACTCTTACCATATGACCCAGCAATGGCCTTCCTGAGTATCTACCCAAAGAGTTTGAAAACTTATGTCCACACACTAGCCTGTATACAGGTGTTTTATAGAGGTTTTATCCATAATGGCCAAAATTTGGAAGTAGCATCACGTCTTTGAATAGGCAAATGGGTAAATGGTGGTATATCCAACCAATGGAATATGTTCAGTGCTAAAAATTATAAAAATATAATTTAGAACTATCAAGCCATGAAGAGATAGGGGAAACTTATATGCATTTTAGTAAGTGAAAGAAGCCAATCTGAAAAGGCTACATATGTTATGATTCCAACTACATGACATTCTGGAAAAGGCAAAACTGTGGAGACAATAAAAAGATTGTGGTTTCCCAGCTAACATCATCCTCAATGGGGAAAAACTGAGAGCTTTTTCCCTGAGATCAGGAACATGACAGGGATGCCCACTCTCACCGCTGTTGTTTAACATAGTGTTGGAAGTTCTAACATCAGCAATCAGACAACAAAAGGAAATCAAAGGCATCAAAATTGGCAAAGATGAAGTCAAGCTTTTGCTTTTTGCAGATGACATGATACTATACATGGAAAACCCGATAGACTCCACCAAAAGTCTGCTAGAACTGATACATGAATTCAGCAAAGTTGCAGGATACAAAATCAATGTACAGAAATCAGTTGCATTCTTATACACTAACAATGAAGCAAAAGAAAGACAAATAAAGAAACTGATCCCATTCACAATTACACCAAGAAGCATAAAATACCTAGGAATAAATCTAACCAAAGATGTAAAAGATCTGTATGCTGAAAACTATAGAAAGCTTATGAAGGTAATTGAAGAAGATATAAAGAAATGGAAAGACATTCCCTGCTCATGGATTGGAAGAATAAATATTGTCAAAATGTCAATACTACCCAAAGTTATCTACACATTCAATGCAATCTCAATCAAAATTGCACCAGCATTCATCTCAAAACTAGAATAAGCAATCCTAAAATTCATAGGGAACCACAAAAGGCCCCAAATAGCCAAAGTAATTTGAAGAAGAAGACCAAAGCAGGAGGCATCACAATCCCAGACTTTAGCCTCTACTACAAAGCTGTAATCATCAAGACAGCATGGTATTGGCACAAAAACAGACACATAGACCAATGGAATAGAACAGAAACCCCAGAACTAGACCCACAAACGTATGGCCAACTCATCTTTGACAAAGCGGGAAAGAACATCCAATGGAAACAAGACAGTCTCTTTAACAAATGGTGCTGGGAGAACTGGACAGCAACATGCAGAAGGTTGAAACTAGACCACTTTCTCACACTATTCACAAAAATAAACTCAAAATGGATAAAGGACCTGAATGTGAGACAGGAAACCATCAAAACCCTAGAGGAGAAAGCAGGAAAAGACCTCTCTGACCTCAGCCGTAGCAATTTCTTACTTGACACATCCCCAAAGGCAAGGGAATTAAAAGCAAAAATGAACTACTGGGACCTTATGAAGATAAAAAGCTTCTGCACAGGAAAGGAAACAACCAACAAAACTAAAAGGCAACCAACGGAATGGGAAAAGATATTTGCAAATGACATATCGGACAAAGGGCTAGTATCCAAAATCTATAAAGAGTTCACCAAACTCCACACCCGATAAACAAATAACCCAGTGAAGAAATGGGCAGAAAACATGACTAGACACTTCTCTAAAGAAGACATCCGGATGGCCAACAGGCACATGAAAAGATGCTCAACGTCGCTCCTTATCAGGGAAATACAAATCAAAACCACACTCAGATATCACCTCACGCCCGTCAGAGTGGCCAAAATGAACAAATCAGGAGACTATAGATGCTGGAGAGGATGTGGAGAAACGGGAACCCTCTTGCACTGTTGGTGGGAATGCAAATTGGTGCAGCCACTCTGGAAAACAGTGTGGAGGTTCCTCAGAAAATTAAAAATAGACCTACCCTATGACCCAGCAATAGCACTGCTAGGCATTTACCCAAGGGATACAGGAGTACTGAGGCATAGGGGCCCTTGTACCCCAATGTTTATAGCAGCACTGTCAACAATAGCCAAATTATGGAAAGAGCCTAAATGTCCATCAACTGATGAATGGATAAAGAAATTGTGGTTTATATACACAATGGAGTACTGCAGGGCAATGAGAAAGAACGAAATATGGCCCTTTGTAGCAACATGGATGGAACTGGAGAGTGTGATGCTAAGTGAAATAAGCCATACAGAGAAAGACAGATACCATATAGTTTCACTCTTATGTGGATCCTGAGAAACTTAACAGAAACCCATGGGGGAGGGGAAGGAAAAAAAAAGAGGTTAGAATGGGAGAAAGCCAAAGCATAAGAGACTGTTAAAAACTGAGAACAAACTGAGGGTTGATGGGGGGTGGGAGGGAGGGGAGTGTGGGTGATGGGTATTGAGGAGGGCACCTTTTGGGATGAGCACTGGGTGTTGTATGGAAACCAATTTGACAATAAATTTCATATATTGAAAAAAAAAAGATTGTGGTTTCCAAGGGTTAAGAGAAGCAGGAGGGGTGAGCAGAGCACAGAGAATATTTAGTGTAGTGAACCTACTCACTATGATACTACAGTGGTGGATACATGCCATTGTACATTTGTTCAAAACCATAAAATGTGTAACACCAAGAGTGAACCCCTGGTAAACTGAAGACTTTGGGTGATACAATGTGTCAACATAGGTTCATCCATTGTGAAAGGTACACCACTGCCACGGGGAAGTTGATAATGAGAGAGGCTGTGCGTGTGTGGGGGCAGAAGGGTAATAGAAACCTCAGTACGTGCTTCCTAAGTTTTCAGTGAACCCTAAAATAGCTGAAAAAAATGAAAACCTTTAAAAAATTAAATTCAGAGACATGAAATGAAGAGTTAAGGCATTTTAGAAAAATGGTTCTACTAGAAACATTACCTAATGAGCCTCCTTTTGGAATAAAGATCTCAATCGCTTCTCAGCCTTTGGCTAAGATCAAGTGTGAATGAAGATCTCAAATTTTCCTTTTGAATCAATCTTAAAAATTATATAAGCAGCCCTGGCTGGAAATTTTGAACCTCCATACTAAACCTTCAAGGAGAAAGCCAGAATCCAGAAAGTAGTTAGGCTGTTTTAAAAAGTGCTTCTTGGGGCGCCTGGGTGGCTCAGTCGGTTGAGCGTCTGACTGCGGCTCAGGTCATGATCTCACAGTTTGTGAGTTCGAGCCCCGCATCAGGCTCTGTGCTGACCGCTTGCTCAGAGCCTGGAGCCTGCTTCAGATTCTGTGTCTCCTACTCTCTCTGCCCCTCCCCCGTTCATGCTTTGTCTCACTGTTTCTCAAAAATAAATGTAAAAAAAAAAATTTTTTTAAAAAGTGCTTCTTGCTTTCCATGTTAGTAAGCTCATCCACCTCCTCCAGCCTCTCTCAGTTGCAGAGATTTTCTTTTCTTCATGTGATATATATGTATGATATGTAATAGATTTATATAAGAAATAGGTCTCCAGAAGAACATCTTGCTTACCCATGGAGCCACCTGGATCTCACTGCTTATGATGGTCTTTACACTCAGTGAATAAAGTCCCATTTGATTCCATTTTTGTATGGATTTAGTTCCCCTTGATTCATTATTGATCTCATGGAAGAAATGAAAACCCAGATAGGATCTCATCTGGGGACTGTGTCTCTGCTAATGAAGAGGTCCCAGTGTTGGTTAGGAGAAACCTCAGACCTATGAGATCACATATGGTTGTGGAAATAATCTTGGGGTTCCACAATGCATGCAATTTAACCCCACACTCACACAAGTCCACACTGCTCTCAGCCAGTCCTCAATAAATATTTGCTGTGTTATATAGTATGAAACAAATTTAAAGCTGGAAGAGCCCCTTCGAAAGGGTTTTTTAGTCCACTTCATTTTACAAAACAGAGGCTGTATCCAAGGGTACAGTATGGAACAATTAGGTGGTCAAAGAGCTGGGAGAGAAAGAAACCACTTTGCTCATTTCCTTCCCCTGCCTCCTTGCTGCATGATCATTCTCCTGGGTAAAGAGAAAGTATCTAATGCAAGTCCAGCCACTTAGATCTCTGCAGTTTGGGTCTGTGAAAGCCATGGTCCAACAGTCTGATCGCCTGAATGGAGAGCTGTAATTTGTGTAAATATCTGACACCGTGGGCAGGAAAGGAGACTAAGGCTGAGCCACTGTTGTTCTACCTGCAAGCTCATCCTCCACTCACTGGTTTCTGGAGGAGGGAACCGAAGGTGATAGTGTCATCTGAACACCTACATGCATTTCTAAGGACTTTCCCCCAAGTAGCAAATATATTTATTATCCCAGGTGGGTATGCCTTGAAGGCAGGATGAGTATAATGAGCATAACTCACACATTGTCTACCAAAAAAGATCACTGGATTTGGAAGACTTCTGGAGCTGGGATTCCATGAAGATGTTTGATGAAGGTTTTCTAGGCCAACACTCTGACAAGAGGTAAAGCAATATTCTCTGAAATAATCATGGAGTTGGGAATTTTGTCCAAGAGATGGCTGTATCTATCTGTGTTATAGTCAATACATGGAAGAACATTATTCGTATGAATGCTCACATTCAGAACATCACATTCAGTTCTGTGTGTCACACCTCAAAAGTGCCTATATTGACCTCAGTGTCTAGATCCGAGAAAAGGGAAATTTGACCAGGGAAGAGTTTGAGAATTCTCATTTTATGGGGAATGGGTGAGAGAATGAAAGATTCCCCAAATCAAGAAGTTTTACACACAGAAAAGCACATTTTATATATACCCATATATTTACATATTGAGTTGGTGTTCTTCACCATAGCTGTCTTTAAACCTGAAGGATGGGAGATATGGAAGGAAGATTAGCTTTATTCTTTTCATTTCAGAGGATCAGTGAGTATGAATCATAGAAAGGAGCTTCCACTTTTGGAAATGAAGTGGTTTTAGTTTCCCAGAAACCATTTCTTCTGATCAATCCTTTAGGGCCTGTTTCCTTTTGGTACTATTCCCTGAGCACATGCAAGATTTAGACTTCCGTGGATTTATTCTCACAGAGGTCATCAGAAAATTCCAAGACATTCAAGTTGATGAGAAAAGGTTTAGACAGAGGGAAATAATTCTGGAAACTCATAGGTCCAGAGAACTTTATCAATGAATTTGGGGAGAGAACACTGTAGAGGAGTTTAGGAGAAAAATAACAGAGTATGGAATGTGAACCAGTGATGACCAGGAAGGGGAAGGATGACACAATAGTTGGCTAATACTTTAGAAGGAATTCTACTGAGTCCATGAGTCGGTAATTGCATTTTAAGACATGCCATCTATCTTGATTTGAGAAAATGAAATCAGTTCAAGGATAAAGTCATATGTGGTTATATTTTCTGAGCGTGCAGCTTGATGTTTGCTCAGCACGTCTAGTCTGTCTTTCAATACTTTGCAGAATATAAGACACATAACATTCAAATAGATTTCTTAATAGCATGTCAGATTTCTTTATGCAAATTAATCTAATCTTTGGTCAAACTGTTTCCTATAGTTGAAATATTAATAAGTAAGTGATGGAAGTTATCTCCCTGCTCCCTTATGATTGAAATTTGGTCTTCTACTTTTTGTCACAGTCATCTTACTGAGGGAAGATTCCACATCTGACTGTTGGTACTGTCAGTCCTCTGGGAATAGCAAGGTCATGGGCCAGACAGCTCGGACAAGCAGAGACTGAGATAAAAGTTATCTTATTTGAAATATCAAATGATATTCTCTCTTTTACTCTAATCTTTGGCTTGCATGTTCCTTTTAGGAAAGTTTTTCTCCATGACAGACAAATGAGGCTGGTAGATTTGGCAGAAAGGGAAGGTTTTCTATGTTCTTTGTTTAAGACAGTGAATCATGATTCCTTCCTCGTTTTCAAACATGTACATGAGGCCCATCATTGAATAAACAGCAACAGGATCTACTCTTTTGAACTTAACAGTGACTCAGTAGTGTGCAGAGGTATAAATCTTAATGTTTACATTCTTCCTGTGCATCTAGTCTCTGGTCTAGGATGTAATTTGTTTGATGTATTGCTGCCATTAATGCGTCTGAGTCCCTCAGAGGCACGGGGTAGGGGAAGAAAGTTTTCACCAGTGAGTTCAGTATAGATGTGACCACAGGAGGGTGCACCTGAGCTGCCGCAGACCAGGCGGAGGGTCCATGGTAGAGCATCTGCATGAGCAGGTCTGGCAGAAGCACAGTCGTCTTCTTATTGGCTGGTGGACACGTGGGAAACCACTCTGACTGATGCAGGAAAGAAGGGTGGGCCGGTACTAGAAGTAGCTGTGCTGGCTGGAGTTGGCAATTCTGAAAGTGATTGTAATTGTAATTGGGAGGAACCATGAGGACATCCGAGGGGGCTTTCATCACGCTCTTGTGGCTGCCACTGCACTGTGAGTTGAGTGTTTATGAGAAACAGAGTAATTAGTGGATAGTCTTGAGAAGTCAAGACTGACTTTACTCAGGTTGCCTCCAGGTAGTGGAGAAAAGGGGAATTCTGAAGCGTAATAACGCGGGAACTGCTCTCCTTTCTCTGACCTTTTCTTTCTGCACAGGGCTCAGCCGAGGAGAGAATGTGGAGCAGAGTCCATCCACCCTGAGTGTCCAGGAGGGAAACAGCTCTGTTATCACCTGTAGTTACTCAGACAGTGCCTCAAACTACTTCCCTTGGTATAAGCAAGAACTTGGAAAAGGTCCTCAGCTCATTATAGACATTCGTTCAAGTGTGGCCAAAAAAGAAGACCAAAGACTCACTGTTTTACTGAATAAGACGGCCAAGCATCTGTCCCTGCACATCGCAGCCACCCAGCCTGCAGACTCAGCTGTCTACTTCTGTGCAGCAAGTGCACACTGCGTCCCAGACAGCTGCTGCCTGCACCCAAACCTGTGACTGGGCAACCCCTGTCCTTTGACACAGAACTTCAAGTAGATCGTTTGTGCTATTGTTTGTCTGCAGGCAGAAGCTAATGTGTTAGACATTAAAGCATAACTTAAGACAACTGGGATCGAGATGACCCAGACAGGGTTAAAACATTTTCTTGGATGATTGCTGCTCAATGGAATTCTTGAAGGGAGTTAGTAAAGTTTTATTTTGAAATTCAGACTTTAAATGTGAGTTTACATATGGTATTCAGATGCCTTTCTTATAAATAACCCCTTAGTACTACTATTTCAGTCCTTACTATGGGTGAGATGGGCATTTAAATGTTGTGTTTCAAAGCAGCATTTATTATTTTTCTGATTTTATTATTTTTCTGATTGACATTACATGTCAAATATAGAAATACATAAAGTGAAAAATATGAAAGTCATACTTCTATAATCAGATATTATTGCTAATATTCATTTTAGTGTTAAAAAATTGTATTCTGATTAGGAACATGATTTTTTCACTTAATATAATTTGATTTGAGCATTCCTTCCATCATGTTTTCACCTCTAAAATCTACTTTATTTTATTTTTAATGTTTTATTTAACATCTGCTTTACAATAGCTCTGTGAAATATTTTAATTAAGTACAGTTTCATACTAATTTTCTTCCTCTGTATTTGGGGCAAAATTTGACAGCCATATATGTGATTTGATCACTTTCTCTTTCAGAAAATGTGGCATGGGTTTTCCTTTAGAGCCCAGTGATGGTGTCTATTATTTGTGTGTTTGAGAGAAATTAAGATAGGGAATGACTTGACAATATGAACTTAAGATAAAACTCAGAAATCTATTCTCATTTACAAAATTCTCTAAGTATCTGTTCACAATTACTCTCCCATAGAATTTAGAAGACAGAATTTTGTATTTCATTCACTGCTGTATTCGCAGTACCTAGCACAAACTTTTTCACATAATAGGCTATCCGTAGATGTTTTTTTTTTTTAATTTTTTTTTTAAATTTATTTCTGACAGAGAGAGAGAGACAGAGCATGAGCGGGGGAGGGGCAGAGAGAGAGGGAGACACAGAATCTGAAACAGGCTCCAGGCTCCGAGCTGTCAGCCCAGAGCCTGACACGGGGCTCGAACTCACGAACTGTGAGATCATGACCTGAGCCGAAGTAGGATGCTCAGCCGACTGAGCCACCCAGGCGCCCCAGTAGATGTTTTTTAAAGAAAGAAGGAAAGATGAATTCTGCTACTTAAACATACTTTTAATCAAATTTTTTATGATGGAATTAAATGTATAAATTGATTGTGAAAAATAAAAGTCCTTAATGTGTATATCTGATTATTTGTTTCAGAGCGTTCTGTTTCTTTCCATTTATATGTCTTCCTTTCTTAATAAAGCTCTGTGGTTTTAAGATAATTAAATGTATTCTTGGACTTGTAATTTTGTGTTATCATTATAATTAAAACCGTTCTTTCTGAGGCATATGGGAAACATTTTATATGCACTTATTAGCCGCCTCGTTAGTGCAGTGCACACAAAGGCATTTGGACTAATGGTTAATGTAGAGACAACTTGTTCCAAACCTCCCTGAGTCAACTTCACATTTGATTGAATTAAACATTACTAACCACAGTCTTTTTTTTTTTAGGGAGAGAGAGGGTGCAAGTGAGCAAGGGGCAGAGAGAGAGGGTACAAGTTGAGGGGGGGGGGTGTAGAGAGAAAGAAGGAGAGGGAGGGAGAGAGAGAGAGAAGCAGGGCTCACCCAGGACTTGTGTTTTACCAAGAAGCGGGGCCCGAGCTCACCTGATGTGGGACTCGTTATCAAGCTTAGTGCAAATATTCTGCAACCAAATTGGAATTATTAAACTTTTCCATGGATTGGTCTTTATGTTTTTTAAGAGGTGCTCGGGGCACCTGGGTGGCTCAGTCGGTTACGTGTCCAACTTCGGCTTAGGTCATGATCTCATGGTCCGTGAGTTCGAGCCCCACGTCAGGCTCTGTGCTGACAGCTCAGAGCCTGGAGCCTGTTTCAGATCCTGTCTCCCTCTCTCTCTGACCCTTCCCTGTTCATGCTCTATCTCTCTCTGTCTCAAAAATAAATAAACATTAAAAAATTAAAAAAAAAAAGAGGTGCTCACATAAGGACCTTAGTTGGAAACGTATGTGTAGCGTGATGGCCTGCTCGGGCATTTTTCCCTAGCTTCTACAGTGTCTTTTGTATCGTGATCTTTCGTCATTATGATAAAATTTCTTTTTAACATGAAGACATCAATAATTCATGTATTTGCTGTTCCTTTCTTATAAGATACATGAGCTATGTGAAAGGGTCAATAAAAGAAAGTTAAGGAATCTCACTGTCTTTATAGTGTTTGGAAGGTGTGAATACTTTAAAAGCATATTGACTGATACTGACTACATAATTTTTTTTGGAAATTGACATGCCCAAAAGATATCCATTAGTTCAGCCACTTGAATTAATGTTGCTTCTGCTAAGTGATTGAATTTTATAAAGGATTCTGGAGTGGTAATTGCATGACCAGTCTGGTATTGTCTCTTTCAATGTTTAAGATAAGATTATTAAAAATCTATTAATTCAGAATCTGGTCTCAGAGTGTCTGACAGATTTACCCTGGATATGGACACTTCTTGAATGACACAAGTGCAATCATGAGACTCCCTTCATTGAGAAATGTGTTAGAGTTGAGTAATAGGAGGAGAAATTAATAATATTTCACATTTACTCTGCCAGCTGGTAGAAAAACATTAGGTGTTTATAGAGAGTTATAGTCTATCACTTAGAGAGCCTGACAGTTGTACTCTATGTGGTTCTATCATATTTCATGGAGACTGCAGTACAAATTCTGAAGATGCTTCAACCAATTTAGCTGAAGCTATAATGATTTTGAGACAAGGGTGTTAAGTCTTTGCTGCTGTATCAGGAAGTCAACAGTAAGAGGCAATGGATCTTTGCTGTTTGCCATGATGTTGAAAAATATCCTTAGGACACAACCTTACTTTTAATCTGTGCACACAGAGAAAGTCTTATCACAATCAATCATCATATGGTCAATAGTCTTGTGGAGGTGTATGGTGTCACCTAGGGTATATTCTTTTCAGAACTGAGCATACAAAGTACAGGGGCTTACTGTGGTTCAACTGAGGTAATGGGAAAAATATAAATTTAAACATTTGATAATTAATGAACAAACTCTGATGTCTATTCTGGCCTTTCTGAAACAGAGCTGAGCTGTTAAAACTAAACAATGTAAGAAGGAGACCTCGGTGACAGGATCTATTATCTGAGGGCTTCAGTCTAAACCTTTCAGCAAAAAGTGATTAGATTTTTCAGCCTTTGGCCCCAAGAAAGGCATCTGAACAGACATTGACAGTGAGGAAGAATACTGGCATACTAATAGGTAGATTGAAAGAGCTACAGTTAGTCTAAACATTTTGCCTTCTTATCATAAAGTGATTTATTTCTATCTTACGTGAAATAACATAGTGTGAGCATACATGATTCTTACACCTTTTTTCATGATTCTTATATCTTATGCTGTTTCCATAATACATTACATGTAGTATTTTTAAAAATATAGACTACTTCATGAATTTTCACATCATTCTTGCACACAGGCCACGCTACTTTTCTCTGTATTATTCTAATTTTAGTATATGTGTTCCCAAAGTGACCCTTAGTTGTCATATTTTTTAAGTAAGTGCCTCCCACCCACTTTCATCACAGATGCGATGAATGAACATATTATAGTTAAACCATCAATCCTCATTTCAATATAAAATTTTACTCATTCATTTTCAGATGTGACTGTTTACACATTAGAGTCACTGAATGCAAAAAGAAGTCTGGATAATGAGACTCTCAGCTGGTACAGAGAGAAGTGTGACATGACCCACACTACTTGCTACAGGAAACCTCTATTTCCTGTTCTGGGGCAACAGCAGCACATACCCAGCCATCCTTCCCTCACCCTGGCAGGCTCCCCTCACAGTGCCGAGCTCTGAAATTGAAGAAGACATTTCCCATCTAGTGGAAAAACTCAAACATGTTTCTGTCCAGCCTTCTGAAGGTGGTAATGGCTTCAATGTGGCTGGGTAAGGATGGCCCCCATTGTAATGTTCCTCCTGTATGACCTAAAAACAGGGGACATAAGTGGTGTCTTGTGGGTACCTTGGAAGGGAGGGATAATAGTGTGTAAAACACAATTTCCTTGTGCCAGATGACTTATTCTGAAACTCTGATCCCATGTTTTTTTCTTCAGGATCCAGTATTTCCCAAAAGGTAACTCAAGCCCCACCAGCGATGTTAGTACAGGAGAAGGAGGCTGTCATCCTGGAATGCACATATGACACCAGCGATCCAAATTATAGTCTATTGTGGTACAAGCAGCCCAGCCGCGGGGAGATGATTTTCCTTGTTCGTCAGGATTCTCACAACCAACAAAATGCCACAGAAGGTCGCTACTCATTGAATTTCCAGAAGGCAAGAAAATCCATCCATCTTGTCATCTCAGCTTCACAGCTGGAGGACTCTGCAGTGTATTTCTGTGCACTCAGGAGCCCACAGTGAGAGGCATGCTGGAGGGAGGTGTACCCAAACCCCAGAGCTCTTGTAGATACATCCACCTGTTGTAGGGATCAAGGCAGGGAATTCCATCCTACACAGGAAGTGGCTAAGGCTGGGGCAGCTCAGATGGAGGGTTAGAGGGAAAACCTGACTCTAAGAAAATACCTCTCTAGATAAGAATTATCATTCATCAAAAACATCCTTACCCCTGAAAATTTGTGTTGAAAGGGTTTATTGAAAACTAGAAAAGCCACGATAAACAATTTGCCATTTTGCAATTAGATTCAGCTGTGAGAATTGGCTAAGTAAATTCGGAAACATTTGACTCAAAAATCAGTAAAAATGTGTGTGAATTGTTGGATTTTTCAGGTGAATTTTATTCAGTAAGTATATCTTGAATATATATTATGTTGCAGCCATTATTTAGAATAAGGAAGGCCATGGAATGTTTCTGTGGTTTTCCTTTTTTTGTTTTATGTCACGCTGGTTTATTCTGCTTAATGACGTGGTTTAATTAGGTTTGTTTACTGTGAGTCAACTGTACTTACATGTATTTTCCAAGGTGCCTACTCTGCGACATATGTCTGTACTATTGCTCATCCCATCTTTTTAACACACCTAGCATTTATGTCCTCGATTTGCATTCTGGAGGTTTACCTGCTTCCCAACAGTGTTATCTGCAAATGATCATGATTAGTGGCTCTTAGGGGGGACCCTGTGAAGTAGCAGGGTGTGAATTGTCCTCTTTGTCTGTTCCCACCCTTTACTTCAAAACTTTTTCAAAGGCATTTTTCCCAGCACATGGCTCAGACTGCACACTTCTGAGCCCTCTTTGTTTGATCAATGTTCCACAGTCCAACACCACTCCTTCTCTCCATTTTCCTCCTTCCACCTCTAACCTCATTTCCCCAGTGCCTTCACATTCGAATGGTAATGGATGGTTGATAATTGGTCTTGCATTGTAACACTCTTTTATATTTGTGTGGAAAGCAGATGGGTAGGGTAGAAATCTTAACAAGAATCTCTTTAAAAAATTTTAACTAAAAAATTTTACCATTGTAACATACATTTATACCAGTTTAACAATTTTTAAGTGTACAATTCAGTGGTATGAAATACATTTACATTGTTGTTCAACAAGCACCACTATCCATTTCCAGAAATCTTTTCATCTTGAAAAACTGAATATTTGTACTCATTAAACAACAGCTCCATCCCTACAGTCCTTGGGAACTACCATTCTACTTTCTCTTTCCATGAGTTTGACTATTTTGGACACCTCCTAGAAGTGGAATTATGCAGTATTGGTCATGATGTGACTTTCATTTTACATAATGTCTTCAAGGTTCACCCATGTTGCAACATGTGTCAGAATTTCTATCCTTTTTCAGGTTGAGTAATATTTCAGTGTATGTCATACCACATTTTCTTTATCCATATCCATCTTTTGCTGCACCTTTGGGTCTTCCAAAGCAAAACTTTCCTTTTGGTGGAAACAGGAATTTATAAATGTCTCAATGTTTGGGGTTTATGGTGAAATTCTTCCAATTTTTGAATGTATACCAGAAGTGGAATTTATGGATCATAAGGCAATTTTATTCGAAATTTTTTGAGAGATGGTGTGTCTGGGTGGCTCAGTCAGTTTGAGTGTCTGACTTCGTCTCAGGTCATGATCTCACAGTTGGTGAGTTCGAGCCCCACATTGGGCTCTTTGCTGTCAGTGCGGAGCCTGCTTTGGATCCTCTGTCCCCATCTCTCTCTGCACCCACCCCCCACATGCTCTCTCTCAAAAATAAAAAAAAAAACATTTAAAATAAAAAAATTAAAAAATTTAGAAACATTTATACTGGTTAATTGGATCAACTATGCCCTTAGATGCATTATCACAAGCAAGTTTCAAGGATCAGAGAGAGAGTAATCACTAGTCATGAATGAAACTCCAGTATCCCAGTGGTTCACAAAACTCTAGAAGAGTTTGTCACGCCTACTACGGTGCATTGCTTAAAGCAGGTATCTAATAATTGCTCTGAATGGAATGGTGAGGCCCCTATACAGGAGTCAGCTCCTGAACACCAGTTTGAGTATCCTTTATAAAAGATTTTCTTTCCTCTTTTGGTAAAAGAGCCAAACCTGCAATTATTTAATTTGCTTTATTAGTTTCACTTGCCTAAATAACTTATTAAAGACTGTCTTAAAATATTCGAAAGGTTTGGGAAGAAGTCATTTTGCCACCCTCTAGTCTCTCAGATTTCTCTGAAAACAATGTATAGTGGCAAAAACACCGAACAGGTTTTTGCTAGACTTCTGTGTTCAAAACTGTTAGCTCTGCCATGAACTTTCTTGATACTTTTGAACTTCATTCCATTATTTACAAAATGGGAGAGTAATATTTTCCTTAATATTTTGTCGTGACAATTTATCAATAACGTATCCTAAGAGATTGACAAGCTTTTTTTATGAGGGTAATCTCATTAAATACAGAAAAAGCATTTGACCAAATTTAGATCCATTCCTGATTGAAACTCCCAGTGAATTGGGAACTGATGGGAATTTCCTCAACTTAAAAAAGGAGTTCAACAAGATACCTCCATCACATGTTATACTTGATGGTGAAAGCCAAATGCTTTCTCCTTGTTTTGGAAATAAGGGAAAAAGTTTGGCTCTCACCACTTGTATTTAATATTGAATTAGAGGTTCACAAATGTAATAAGGCATGTGGAAGAAACAAAAGACATACAGTTTGGAAAGGAAGAAGTGAACTTATCTTCATTAACAGACAGCATAACTGAGCAGAAAATGCAAGGGAATCTACAAAAAAAACTACAAGGACAAATTGGTTTAACAAAGTCAAATATACACTTACCATATGACCAGCCATTCTACTCCCAGATATTGACCCAAGAGAAATGAAAGCATATGTCAATAAAAAAATCTTTTAGGAGGAGGAACCAAGATGGTGGAACAGCATGGAAGTTTTTTTGTGTGTCTCACGTCCGTGAAATATAGCCAGACCAACACTAAACCATCCTACACACTTAGAAAACTGATTGGAGGATTAACACAACAATCTGCACAACCTGAACCACAGAAGTCAGCAGGTATGTGGCGCGTAGTGGTGAACTCGGGGAGAGAGAAGCTGCGGAAGGTAGGGAACTGCTTTTGCGGGCGGAGAGAGGACGGAGACTGGGGATGGGGGGAGAATACGGGAAAATCACCCCTCCCCAAAAACAGCTGGAGAGAAAGTGGAAAATTGGAAATAGCTGCAGGGTATTAAACTAAACTAAAAAGGGAGAAAGGAGAAAGGAGAGGGTTTAAATGCCATTAAGACTGTAAACAAGGGGAGCTCAAAGGCTGAAACTCCGCAGCTCCCTACCTGGTGGCGCTCTGGTGGGAAGGGCGAATCCTCAGGAACAGAGTGGGGTCCGGGAGGTTCTCGCGGTCCACACAGGGAAAAGCGGTTCCACTGCTGGAAAGACGTTTGGTAGAGACGGTTAAAGCCACCTGGTCCCAGCCGAGCTCAGAAAACGGCCACATTCGCTGGTGCTGGAACAAGGTCGTTACAGGTGAAGCCTGGTACCAGATGTGTGTTGTGATTTTCCATAATCCCTGAAAAGCTGCTGCTACGCTATCTCATGAACTTTTTCTGGGGAGGGCTGGCACCTGGCCACAGTCTCAGGGCACCGGCAGCAGCAGGGTCCAGCAAGCATTCCTGGGTGAAGCTGGCATTCGGCCACTGTTCGGTGAGACCCTCCCGCAGAGGGGCAGAACAGGTCAAAGCCACAGTCCGTCAGAAATAAGGGGCCAGGGAAAAGAGCCGCATCTGAGACAAAACTCAGGAGAGAGGTACTGCCTGGGGCCTGGTCACGGAGAGTGAAAAAGTGGGGAGTGGATGGGAGCTGAAGACGAGGACCAGTGCACGAATGCTGATCCGGGAGAACAGACTGGGTGGCGGGGTGGCGCCATTTTTCACCGCTCCAGCGCATGCGCATGCGCATACGCACCGATGTCGACCGCAACAATCCACCCCAGTAGGATAGCAGCGCCATCTAGTGGAGAGCAGAGCTATTACACCGAGCCCTGCCCAACTGGGCCAAATTGGCTCAAGAACGCAAACCTCACCGCGACTTAATCTATGGACTATAAAGAGCTACATGGACTGACCTCTAGGGGAAAACGAAGCAATTTCAGTCCTACTTCAATCTGTTAGCAGGTTCATCTATTCAATTTTCTTTCTTTTTTTTTCTTTTTTCTTTTTCTCTTTTACAATTCTTTTCTTTTTCTTGAATACAGAAAGAGAAAAAATTCATTTTTATTAAAAATATTTTTCTCTAATTTTTATTACTATATTTTTTACTTTTGTGTAAATTTTTTTCAAATTCTTACTTCGATCATTCTATTTTAGTCTACATCAGTGTATTCACCTTTTCAAATTTTCAAACAATTTCCTTTTTTTCTTTTTCTTTTTTCTTTTTCATTTCTTTTCTTTTTCTTGAATGCAGAAAGAGAAAAATTTAATTTATGCTTTCAATTTCTATTAAAATATTTTTATTTAATTTTTATTACTATATTTTTTGCTTTAATGTAATTTTTTTCAAATTCTGTTTTACTTCCATCATTTTATTTCAGTCTACTACAGTGTATTCACTTTTTCAAATTTTCAAACGATTTCTTTTTTCTTTCTTTTTCTTTTTTAATATTTTTCTCTTTTTCATTTCTTTTCTTTTTTCTTAAATACAGAAAAAGAAAAAAATCATATTTATTTTTAATTTTTATTAATATGTTTTAATTTTTTCTACTATATTCTTTACTTTTGTGTATATTTTTTCAAATTCTATTTACCCCATCATCTCATTTTAGTCTACTTCAGTGTATTCATTTTTCAAATTCTCAAACGATTTCCTTTTTTTCTCCCCCCCTCTTTTTTTCCTCTAATCTCCCAAACCACTTTCAATACCCAGACCAAAACACACCTAGGATCTAGCATCATTTATTCGACTTGTGTGTGTGTGTGTGTGTGTGTGTGTTTAATTTTTAATTTTAATATTTTTTAAATTTTAATTTTCCTTTTAATTTCAATTTTTCTACCTCAGTAATTCCTTTTCTCCCTTCAAAATGACAAAACAAAGGATTTCACCCCAAAAGAAAGAGCATGAAGAAACGACAGGGATTTAACCAACACAGATAGAAGCAAGATGTCTGAGCCAAAATTCAGAATCACGATAATAAGAATACTAGCTGCAGTTGAAAATAGATTAGAATCCCTTTCTTCAGAGATAAAAGAAGTAAAAAATAGCCAGAATGAAATTAAAAATGCTATAACTGGGATGCAATCAGGATGGATGCTGTGGTGGCAAGGATGGATGAGGCACAACAGAGAATCAGTGATATAGAGAACAAACTTATAGAGAATAATGAAGCAGAAAAAAAGAGGTAGATGAAGGCAAAAGAGCACGATTTAAGAATTAGAGAAATCAGGGACTCATTAAAAAGGAACAACATCACAATCATAGGGGTCCCAGAAGAGGAAGAGAGAGAAATAGGCTTAGAAGGGTTATGGGAGCAAATCATAGTGGAAAACTTTCTAACCTGGGAAAAGACACAGACATCAAAACCAGGAAGCACAGAGGACTCCCATTAGATTCAACAAAAACCGACCACCAACAAGGCATATCATAGTCAAATTCACAAAATACTCAGGCAAGGAGAGTCATGAAAGAACCAAGGGAAAAAAAAAGTCCCTAACCTACAAGGGAAGACAGATCATGTTTGCAGCAGACCTATCCACAGAAACTTGGCAGGCCAGAAAGGAGTGGCAGGATATACACAATGTGCTGAATCAGAAAAAAATGCAGCCACGAATTCTTTATCCAGCAAGGCTGTCATTCAAAATAGAAGGAGAGATAAAAAGTTTCCCAGACAAACATAAATTAAAGGAGTTCATGACCACTAACCAGCCCTGCAAGAAATTTTAAGGGGACTCTCTGAGGGGAGAAAAGATGAAAAAAAAAAAAAAAAAAAAAAAAAGACCAAAAGCAACAAAGACTAGAAAGGATCAGAGAACACCACCAGAAACTCCAACTCTACAAGCAACATAATGGTAATAAATTCATATCTTTTAGTACTTGCTCTAAACGTCAGTGGACTCAACGATCGAATCAAAAGGCACAGGGTAACAGAGTGGATAAGAAAACACGATCCGTCAATATGCTGTTTACAGGAGACCCACTTTAGACCTAAAGACACCTTCAGATTGAAAATAAGGGGATGGGAACCATCTATCATGCTAATAGTCAACAAAAGAAAGCCAGAGAAGCCATACTTATATCAGACAATCTAGACTTTAAAATAAAGACTGTATCAAGAGATGTAGAAGGGCATTATATCATGATCAAGGAGTCTATCCACCAAGAAGACCTAATAATTGTAAACATTTATGCTCCAATGTGAGAGCACCCAAATATATAAAATCGATTAATCACAAACATAAAGAAACTCATCGATAGTAGTACCATAATAGTAGGAGACTTCAACACCCCACTCACAACAATGGACAGATCATCTAATAAAAAATCAACAAGGAAACAATGGCTTTGATGACACATTGGATCAGATGGACTTAACAGATATATTCAGAACATTTCAACCTAAAGCAGCAGAATATACATTCTTCTCCAGTGCACATGGAATGTTCTCCAGATTAGACCATATACTGGGACACAAATCAGCCCTAAGTAAGTACAAAAGGATCAAGATCATAAATACATATTTTCAGACCACAATGCTATGAAACTCGAAATCAACCACAAGAAAAATTTGGAAAGGAAACAAATACTTGGAGACTGAAGAACATCCTGCTAAAGAATGAATGGGCTAACCAAGCAGTTAAAGAGGAAATTAAAAAGCATACGGAAGTCAATGAAAATGATAACACCACAACTCAAAACCTCTGGGATGCAGCAAAGGTAGTCATAAGAGGAAAGTATACAGCAATCCAGGCCTTCCTAAAGAAGGAATAAAGATCTCAGATACACATCCTAACCTTACACCTTAAGGAGCTGGAAAAAGAACAGCAAATAAAACCCAAAACCAGCAGAAGACAGGAAATAAGAAAGATTAGAGCAGAAATTAATGCTATTGAAACAAAAAAATGCAGTAGAACAGATCAATGAAACCAGAACCTGGTTCTTTGAAAGAATTAACAAAATTGATAAACCACTAGCCAGTTTGGTCAAGAAGAAAAAGGAAAAGACTCAAATAAATAAAATCAAGAATGAAAGAGGAGAGATCACAACCAACACAACAGAAACAAAAACAATAATAAGGGAATATTATGAGCAATTATATGCCAATAAAACGGGCAATCTGGAAGAAATGCACAAATTCCCAGAAACATATACACTACCAAAACTGAAACAGGAAGAAATAGAAATAGAAAATTTGAACAGACCCATAACCAGTAAAGAAATAAAATTATTAATCAAAAATCTCCAAAAAAACAAGAGTCAGGGCCAGATGGCTTTCCAGGGGAATTCTACCAAACATTTAAGGAAGAGTTAACACCTATTCTCTTGAAGCTGTTCCAAAAAATAGAAATGCAAGGAAAACTTCCAAACTCTTTCTGTGAAGCCAGCATTACCCTGATTCCAAAACCAGACAGAGACCCCACTAAAAAGGAGAACCATAGACCAATTTCCCTGATGAACATGGATACAAAAATCTTCAACAAGATATTAGCCAACCAGATCCAACAACACATTAAAAAAAATATTCACCACGACCAAGTGGGATTTATACCTGGGATGCAGGGCTGGTTCAATATCCGCAAAACAATTAACATGATTCATCACATGAATAAAAGAAAGGACAAGAACCACCTGATCCTCTCAATAGATGCAGAAAAAGCATTGGACAAAATACAGAATCCTTTCTTGATAAAACCCTCAAGAAAGTAGGGATACAAGGAGCATACCTCAAGATCATAAAAGCCGTATATGAACGACCCAACGCTAATGTCATCCTCAATGGGGAAAAACTGAGAGCTTTCCCCCTAAGGTCAGGAACAAGACAGGGATGTCCACCCTCGCCACTGTTATTCAACATAGTATTGGAAGTCTTAGCCTCTGCAATCAGACAACACAAAGAAATAAAAGGCATCCAAATCAGTGAGGAAGAGGTCAAACTTTCACTCTTTGCAGATGCTACAAGGAAAACCCTAAAGATCCCACTGAAAAACTGCTAGAATTGATTCATGAATTCAGCAAAGTTGGAGGATATAAAATCAATGCACAGAAATTGGTGGCATTCCTATACATCAACAATGAAGCAACAGAAAGAGAAATCAAGGAATCGATCCCATTTACAGTTGTACAAACAACCATAAAATAGCTAGGAATAAATCTAACCAAAGAGGTGAGATATCTATACACTGAAAACTATAGAAAGCTTATGAAAGAAATTCAAGAAGACACAAAGAAATGGAAAAAGATTCCATGCTCCTGGATAGGAAGAACAAATATTGTTAAAATGTCGATACTACCCAAAGCAATCTACATATTCAATGCAATCCCTATCAAAATAACACCAGCATTCTTCACAGAGTTAGAACAAATAATCCTAAAATTTGCATGGAACCAGAAAAGATCCCAAATAGCCAAAGCAATCTTGAGAAAGAAAACCAAAGCAGGAGGCATCACAATCCCAGAATTCAAGCTATACTACAAAGGTGTAATCATCAAGACAGTATGGTACAGGCACAAGAACAGACACTCAGATCAATGGAACAGAATAGAGAACCCAGAAATCGACCTGCAAACATATGGCCAACCAATCTTTGACAAAGCAGGAAAGAATATCCAATGGAATAAAGACAGTCTCTTCAGCATGGTGTGGGAAAACTGGACAGCGACATGCAGAAGAATGAACCTGGACCACTTTCTTACACCAGACACAAAAATAAACTCAAAATGGATGAAAGACCTCAATGTAAGACAGGAAGCCATCAAAATCCTCGAGGAGAAAGCAGGCAAAAACCTCTTTGACCTTGGCCACAGCAAGTTGTTACTCAACACGCCTCCGGAGGCAAGGGAAACAAAAGCAAAAATGAACTACTGGGACCTCATCAAAATAAAAAGCTTCTGCACAGTGAAGGAAACAATCAGCAAAACTAAAAGGCAACCAACAGAATGGGAGAAGACATTTGCAAATGACATATCCAATAAAGGGTTGGTATCCAAAATCTATAAAGAACTTATCAAACTCAACACCCAAAAAACAAAGAATCTAGTGAAGAAATTGGCAAAAGACATGAATAGATACTTCTCCAAAGAAGACATCCAGATGGCCAACTGACACATGAAAAAGTGCTCCACATCACTCATCATCAGGGAAATACAAATCAAAACCACAATAAGATGCCACTTTACACCTGTCAGAATGGCTAACATTAACAGCTCAGACAACAACAGATGTTGGCGAGGATATGGAGAAAGAGGATCTCTTTTGCATTGTTGGTGGGAATGCAAGCTGGTGCAGCCACTCTGGAAAACAGTATGGAGGTTCATCAAAAAACTAAAAATAGGTTTTTTTTTATGACTATGACTCAGTTTTTTATGACTCAGCAATTGCACTACTAGGCATTTATCCAAGGGATACAGGTGTGCTGTTTCAAAGGGACACTCCCTTGTTTATAGCCGCACTATCAACAAAAGCCAAAGTATGGAAAGAGCCCAAATGTCCATCAATGGAGGAATGGCTAAAGAAGATGTGGTATATATATACAATGGAGTACTACTCGGCAATCAAATGAATGAAATCTTGCCATTTGCAACTACATGAATGGAACTGGAGGGTATTATGCTAAGTAAAATTAGTCAGTCAGAGAAAGACAAAAATCATATGACTTCCCTCATATGAGGACTTTAAGAGACAAAACAGATGAACATAAGGGAAGGGAAACAAAAATAATATAAAAACAGGGAGGGGGACAAACAGAAGTGACTCATAAATATGGAGAACAAACTGAAGGTTACTGAAGGGGTTGTGGGAGGGGGGATGGGCTAAATGGTTCAGATTTCCTCCTGAAATCATTGTTGCACTATATGCTAACCAATTTGGATGTAAATTTTAAAAAATAAAATATAAAATTAAAAAAAATTCTTTTACACAAATGTTCATAGCAGCTTTATTTGTAATAGCCCCACTGGGGCTAATCTTATGGTCATCAGCAGGTGAATAGACAAATTGTTTTATAGGCTTATGATGGGATACTACACAGCAACAAAAAGCAACAAACTCTTGATAATTATAACCATGGGAGAATCTCAAGATAATTATGCTGAGAAGAAGCCAGACAAAAGAGTACATGTGATTCCATCATACAAAATTATAAAATATGCCAACTAATTCATGACAGAAGTGTTGCCTGGAGGCAGGAGGGAGAGGATTGAAAGAAGGATTACAAAGGTTCATGAGGCAACTTTTGAGGTGATGCATATGTTCATTACCTCGATTGTGGTCATGGCTTCACAAATACATATGTTTGCCAAATCTTATAGAATTGTTTACTTTAAATTTGTACAGTTTATTTTTATGAAAATTACACCTTAATAAAGCCATAAAGATGCAAATTTACTATGTATCTTCCCTCCATGTTGTGCAAGTCTTCTTGTGTGACCCCAAATACAAAATATTTCTCCTGTAGGTTTTCATTGGCCTAAAACTATGGTTTTTAAAAAAGTTATGGATGATGGCTTTCTGAATCCATGTGGTATACTGCTTATTTTGAAGCCAGCATCATCCCGACCTATCTGGCAAGCTTCCTCTATATCTGAATAGAGGAATTAATGCTGCTTGTCCTGAACCCCTTCTAGCAGAGTTTTGAGGCAGGTTCTGACAATGTGATTTGGAAGGTGGAGGAGAAGAAAAGGGATGTGTGAACACAAAAAGTATCCAGGCCTGAATTTCTTACTTCCCTCTGCATCTGGGAAAACATTCCCATGTAGTCTCTGGACTCATGAAGCTCCTTGATGTGAATCCGTGGAGAGTGGGCTCCAGAGAACAGCCTGAGCTAAGCTTCCGTCTATGTGTCTAGAGATAAAAGTTTACAGAGTTACAGATGTGTCCATCTACAAAACTTTATCCTGATAATCCTGATTCCTTACCTTGTGGGGAAAAAATATTTGATTAAAGCTTGGCAACAAAATGTGACAAATAGATGGTATTAGAAACCATCCTTGGGGCACCTGCATGGCTCAGTTGGTTGAGCGTCTGACTCTTGATTTCAGTTCAGGTTGTGATCCCAGGGTTGTGGAATAGAGTCCCATATCAGAGTCTGCTTAAGATTCTCTTTCTCTACTTCTGCCCCTCTCCCCCACTCACACACTCTCTCTAAAATAATAATAGAAAAGCATCCTTCAGGTTAAACCCTCTTAAGAGTATAGCATTAGTATTTGTTGCCTAATTCCCATAAAAGAGTCACCTTACACATATAAGAGTCAACAAAACAGTGAGGGAATAAGATAAGAACCTCAGAGCATTCTGTAGGGATTCAACAACTTCATTTATGATGTTTCTTCTGTGTAGAACTCATATTTTTCACTTTTTAATGATTTAGAAAATCAATTATATTTGACTACTAAAATATTTGACTATAAAATAGTGTGACTTTTCTTTTGAAAGGCTTTTATTGAAAAGATAGTATTTTACATTGGTAATATTTTAGGACCAAGTAAACACTGTGTTTTAATTAAACTCCACATGTTAATTATTTTTGTTTAAGAAATATTCAGTAAGTGCTTAAAAAAGAACAGTGTTCTAAATATTGGGGTACATTGCTGAAAAACACATAATAACTCAGTAACTTCACTTCTTATTACTTTCTCTGTATTCAACCCCAACTATTTTCTGGGAGTCAGTAGATTTTAGACTGGCTCACAATGGATACATGAAAACATAAAGTACTGTATTTAATGCTTTAGAGACTGTTATCCTCTCAGCTACAGAAACGTGCTGGGATGTTTTGTTAAAGAACTTCCACATCAGGTAGTGTCCTAAGAAGAAAGTAGACCTGGGAGGTCAGGATTGCTGCTGTTCAGATTTCCAAGTGCCACCTGAAGACTGCCATGTGCCTCATAAAGTCAGGGACAAAGACATCTTGCTGACTCTGGGAGGACCCTGGCCACCATGCATCCTGTTTCAGTCCCCATCCAGCAGGGGGTGCAGCTTCCTAACACAAACACCTTTCCTGAGAAATGTGGGCTTCCACTGATCATTGCTCTGTCTCTCCAATGCTTCTTCCTGCTAAGAATGAAGCACATATTATCTAGGTGACACTCTAGAGATGAACTCTTCTCCAGGCTTCGTGACTGTGGTACTCTTGATGCTTGGTAAGTAAAATGCCTCTTAGTATTTGGATTGTTTCATCTATTGTGACAGCAAAACCTGTAACTATAATTTTATACAGGAGATTTATGCCCAAGGTGACACAGGTCTCTTTTCTTTTTCCCCAGGACGAACCCATGGAGATGGAGACTCAGTGACCCAGATGCAAGGCCCAGTGACCATTCCTGAAAGGAAGTCCTTGACTATAAACTGTACTTATTCAACAACATGGACCCCCACTCTGTTCTGGTATGTCCAATATCCCAGAGAAAGTCCACAGCTCCTCCTGAAAGCCTTGAGGGACAAGGAGATGGGAAGTCACAAAGGTTTTGAAGCCACCTACGACAGCAAATCCAAATCCTTCCACTTGGAGAAGTCCTCAGTGCAAGCGTCAGATTCGGCTGTGTACTACTGTGCCCTGAGTGACACAGTGACAGGGACTGCAGGGGGAGCTGAGCACAAACTCTGAGCAGAACAGGAGCCCAGATGCTCAGCGTCTCTGACTGATCCTCTCTGGTTCCAGCACAGCGTATGGTGGTTTGCCCCTCAGTGTCTGCTTGATACAAAAGTCGTACAAATGGCTACAGCATGGGAACCAGAAGGAACATTCCCCAAACCCAGCTGTTCATTAGTGCAATATAAATGCGATAGTTCCTAAGCCAGGACCTAAGTAATTTCAAGGTGAAACCACATAACATTGAAGTGGTGTCTTGCTCACCCTGCAGTGAAAGTCCAGCCCCACAAGTTGCTGAGGCCCCCCTGGTGGGTATTGCTGTGTCCAATGACACACTGAGAGAGCCAGGGTGTGCCCGAGAAGGTGGTGTCTGTCCCAAGTCTTCCTGACAGAGGATGGGCAGGAGAGGTGATGGGAGAGCTGCAGCCCCAAACCAGGTTTGAATAGAGAAGAAGGGGAGGGAAGAAAGGAGGGGAACATATGTAACTGAGCAATGAAAAAAGAGACAAAGGACTTTTGTCCTGGTTTCTTTTCTAGTAAGACAGATGGTAGACACAGGCTGATATTCAAAATGAAGGGAGGGGGCAGACACATAATTGAGGAAATGATGCACCTAAATCATGACCTGTGTCCTTCCTTTTATTCTTGGCCAATACGCAGATCCGTTGTCTCTCTAACAAGAAGGCCTTGAGTGAGGGGTGGTTTTGTAGGGCCAATGAAAGATGCAGCATACATATTCCTCTCTGTACCCTTTGAAGCCCTATTAAAAAGAGAGTAAAGAGATTGTGAAATATATGAACCCCCAAAGAGAACGGAAAAAGCAGATGACAGCAGATAGTAATGTCAGAAAAATTTTCAAGGGTGAGCAACATATGGAGCTGTGCAAACTCGCTCAGCTGGCCGAATAAAGAAGAAACCGAGGAGGCAGAGCGGTGAAACGACTTAGTGTGTGCTGTTCCCTCAGCAGAGGGTTAGGAAAAAGAAGCACCTATTGTATTTTAGTAGTTGAGATAGTGTCATGTGTGTGTGTGTGTGTGTGTGTGTGTGTGTGTGTGTGTTTGGGGGAAGTTTGGAGGATACTAGGAGGACTGAACAGAAAATATGTAAGTAGTGGGCAGCCCACGTTCTTTACCTGAGCCTATCTAGCAAGCAAGGATCGCTTCTCAAACCCTGCAGATGAATGGAAGTTAGTCATTATGAACTGAGGAAGAGCACCTCAAAAAGGAAGCCAAAACAATTAAAATAGAAAAATATCATAATTAATTATTCACTTCAGGGAAAAGAAAACATTGTTCAATAAAGGAACATACTCCGGGCACCTGGGTGGCTCAGTCAGTTAAGTGTCCGACTCCTGATTTTGACTCAGGTCATGATCTCATGGTTCATGAGTTCGGGTCCTGCATGGGGCTCTGCACTGACCCTGCAAAGCCTGCTTGAGACTCTCTCTCTCCCCCTCCCCTGCTCATGCTCTCTCTTTCAAAATATATAAATGAACTTAAAAAAATTTAAAGAAAGAAAGGGACATACTCATATTAGTCTATAGGTTTCACTCAAATTGTCTTCTAGGTAAATTTTAGTAAGATATACCACTAATAGCGGTGATTGGGCAGAATACCTATTTCCCCCACACCTTGTGTATAACTGAGGTTTTTGAGCTTTGCTTGTCAGTTACATTTCTTTTATTATTAACAGTTTCTTTAATTATGAAGGAGATGGAGCTTCATTTCATATATTTCAAAGCTGATTACATGTTTTCTCTATAAATTCTCTGTCTATCTCCATCCATTTCCTACTAGGTTACTGTCTTTTAAATATACAGATTTGAAGGAACATTGTCTGTTTAGAAAATTGTAATATGGGTGTCATATACATGCATCTTTTTAAAATGTTTATTATTATCCTTTGACTGCATGGGCTTTTTTATTTTTTTGCCATTCAGAATTTTTAAAATAGTATGTAGTAAGTGTAACAAAAAATTTTTATGGATTCTGAGTCATGTGTCCTGCTTAAAAATCCATAGCATTCTAAAATGATAACATTTTATCTCATATTTTCTTTAGCTTCTCTCAAATTGCTTTTCTCTTTAAATCTTTAATTTAGATGTGTGTGTGTGTGTGTGTGTGTGTGTGTTTATGTGTGTGTGTATGCATGTGAAGTGAAGTGAGCTTCAAGGCTTTCTATTTTCCTTAATTTTTGTTTGTTTGTTTATTTTGAGGCAACTACCAAGGCTCAACATCTATTCTTGAATTAATTTTTCTTCATTGATTTTAAATATTCTCTGTCTTTTCCCCAGTTTAAAATTTTTCCTTATTAAGGTGTTTAACCTAGCCATTGTGTTTTCATCCAAAATTATACTTTAATATTATTGGTGCTTCATGCCAATAGTTTACTGGATTGTAAAGAATATGTATGTCCACTCAACCTTTAGCCCATTCTAGAAATAAATACATAGAAAATGATATGGAAGAAATGCCATTGGAGGAGGGAGAGATAAGCCCAGCCCATGACTTGACAAGATCTGCCTGTTTTCCTGACTCTGTCAGTTGTTTTGGATTGAGAGGATCCATAGAAAGTAGCTGACGCCATGCTCATGAATGGTCCACATGAGAATGTGAAGTCAACAGCCAACTTCGGAGAACAAGGGCAACTTTGTACCTTCTGTGTTCTTTAAGAGGAGGAATTAAATAATCAAGACTTGCCTTTGGAGTTCAGAAGAGTCCCAGCTGCCCGAAATGTCTTGAAATCCGCTGTTGCCTCAATGTTTTGGATCCTGTCATTGCTTTGGAGGAAATTTCCTGACTTTTCTTCTGTTACCACATACACTTCTTGATGAAGTTTATGAAAATCCATTGTAGTGGCCATCATTGCCTCTCTTGCGGGTGCTGTAGAAAATGGACTATATTTCAAACATAATGCCCCTAATTTAAGCAGCATGGGTATGGACTGGTCTGTTGTCTGAGATTCTCACTACCTCTCCTGCTATCCTCTCCTCTCTTCCCTCAGCCCCTTCCCTCCTGAGTTTGCTGGACTTATTCTGTGTTTTACTTCTTCCCTGAAGTGCGTGTCTCGAAGGGATCAACCATTTCTTGGGACCACAATATCTTCACCATCAATACTTAAAAATAGTTTTAGTGTGAACCACAACAAATGTTCACAAAACTACATAAAAGTTACAGACAGACCACCTATATTATTTAGGTGTATACAAATTTAAGACTGATTTAAAAAAATTTTTTTTAATGTTTATTTTTGAGAGAGAGAGAGAGAGTGAGAGAGACAGAGCACAAGTTGGGGAGGAGCAGAGAGAGAGGGAGACACAGAATCCGAAGCAGACTCTGGACTCTGAGCTGTTCGCAAAGAGCCTGACAAGGGGCTCAAACTCACGAACTGTGAAAGCATCACCTGAGCTGAAGTCAGATGCTCTACTGACTGAGCCACCCAGGCGCCTCAAGACTGCATTTTTTTAAATATAAAATCTCTTCATTATTTAAAAAAAATACTCTTTATATTACTCAGGATTGTCTAGAGAGACAGAATCAATAACATCAATAGGGTGTGTGTGTGTGTGTGTGTGTGCGCGTGTGTGTGTACAGAGAGAAACAGACACAGAGAGACAGAGAGTTTAGGAATTGGCTCATGCAATTGTGGAAACTGTCAAGTCCAAATTCTGTAGGGCAGATGGGCAGACTGGAGATGCAGGGAAGTGTTGATATTGCAGCCTGTGTCCAAAGGCAGTCTGGAGGCAGAATTCTTTCTACCTCCAGGACCTCAATATTTTTCTCTTAAGATCTTCAACTGATAGGATGAAGCCCACTCACATTATGGAGAGTAATCTGCTTTACTCAGTCTACTGACTTAAACATTAATCTCCCCTTAAAAAATGCCTTCACAGGAGGGTGCCTGGGTAGCTCAGTTGGTTAAGCATCTGACTTCAATTGGTTAAGCATCTGACTTCAGCTCAGGTCGTGATCTCACAGTTCCTGAGTTTGAGCCCCAAGTTGGGCTCTGTGTGGACAGCTCAGAGTCTGGAGACTGTTTCAGATTCTATGTGTTCCTCTCTCTCTGCCCCTCTGCTGCTCTCACTCTGTCTCTGTCTGTCTCTCTCTCTCAAGCATAAACATTTTTTTTAAAATGCCTTCACAGTGACTTCTAGACTGATGTTTGGCCAAATATCTGGGTACCATGGCCTAGCCAAGTAAACATATAAAATTAACCATTGCTCCTTCTTTACCTCCAAAAATTCTATTCTGAAAGCCTAGTTTGTTTTATATGGGTATAACAATGCCAGGTTTCTTTTGGTAAGGGTTTGCATGGTATATTTCTTTCCATCTTTTGCATTCAACGCTCTGTGAACTGTATCTCAAACTTGCAATAAAGCCTCATATATCCACACTCTCAACTGTTCATTGAGAAAATAGAAGCAAAAGAAGAGAATTTTCCCAAGCTTCTAAACTTACTACTTACCAGCATCTGTGCTCAAATATCCTGTCTTTTCTCTCATTAGATTGTAATTCCACGAGAGCAGAGACTTTGCTTATTCTCAACACATACCACCATACCTGGCAGACAATAGGCCTACAAAAATGTGTTGAATTACAAATGAATAATAAAATATGCCACTATCAGCACTAGAACAAAAAATTATTGTTAATTCAATCGATAAAACTTTGTTATGTGCCTATTTCTACAAACTGAGGATGTAGTAGAGAATAGAACAGATACCCTATGTGTTTATATTTTAGTTGCGTGCTAAATCCAAACTATTCCCTACTGTAAGTGCTCTATCTGCATCATCTCTTTTGTTTAAATTGCTTCCAGCTTTATTGGTGTAGAATTGACAAATAAAAACTGTCTACATCTAAGGTGTGCCACATAATGTTTTGATATATGTATACATTATGAAATGATGAACAAAGCTAATTAACATATCCATTTCCTGACATAGTTGCCATTTTGTGTGTGTGTGTGATAAAAACACTTAAGATCTACTCTCAGCAAATTTCAAGTATGCAGTACTATTAACTATAGTCATCATCCTGTATATTAGTGCTTCAGAACTTTTTCGTCTGGCATAACAAACTTTGCACCCTTCAACAAACACGTCTCCATGTTTCCCACACCCAAGCCACCTTGACACCACTATTTCACTCTCTGCTTCAATGAGTTTAACTTTTAAGATTCCTCCTACTGTTTGATTCATGTCTTTCTGTTTTGGCTTATTTCATTTACTATATGTCCTTCAGGTCCATCTACGTTGTCACGAATGGCACGATTCCATCTGCTGGTGGACACTTGGGTTGTTTCCATACCTTGGCTATTGTGAATAGTGCTGCAGTGAACATGGGGGTGCAGATATCTTTTTGAGATACTGATTTCATTTCTTTGGGATATATATCCAGAAGTGGAACTGATGGATCCTATGGTAGTTCTATTTTTATGTTTTTGGGGGACCTCCATACTGGTTTCCATAGAGGCGGCACTAATTTAAATTTTCACCAACAGTGCACAAGGGTCCCCTGTTTTCTGCATCCTCTCCAGTGCTTGTCATCTCTTGGCAATAGCCCTTGTAAGAGGTGTGAGGTAATATCTCATTATGGTTGTGATTTGCATTTCCCTGATGATTGGTTGTGCTGAGCACCTTTTTATATGCCTGTTGGCCACGTGTATGTCTTCTTTGGAGACATTGCTATTTAGGTTCTTTGCCCATTTTTAAATCGGGTTATTTGGGGTTTTTTGCTGTTGAGTTGTTTGAATGGCTTATATATTTTGGATGTTGGTCTCTTATCGGAGATGTGGTTTGCAAATATTTCCTACAATTCCATATGTTATTTTTTTGCTCAGTTGATTTTTTTTCTTTTCTTTTCTTTCTTTTTTTTTTTTTTTCTTGCTATGCAGCTTTTTAGTTTGATGCAATCACACTTGTTTATTTTTGCTTTTCTTGTCTGTGCCTTTTGGGTCATATCCAAAAAATTAGCTAGCTGTCTGAGAGGATCAAGCCCTGTCAGTTTTTCAGTGCTCTGTATGAGGTGAGAGAGAAACTGGCTTCATGGAGGGTGCTTTGAATTATTGGGCATAAGGCCTCCTTCACTTCCTTTGCCTCCTTGTGGGGGTAAAACCTTGGTTCAATTCTGCACCTATTCTCAATCTTGCAAGCAGTACCAGCTGTAGAATGATGTGTTTATTTTTACTTTTGATCCTGCCTGTCCCAAGAGGTTGGGGTCTGCCTGGTGTTCAGCACTGGGATGAGGCAAGATAGAACTCAGCCCCACAGAGGGGGCTCTGAGAGGCTAGAAAGCCCAGTTCATATTCCATTCTCACTCCCCACCCTCCAAACACCTACCTCACCATGGAGGAAATCACGGGCCATGGCAATCTTCTTGGTACTGAGCCAACTTGATTTGGTGGAGGGACTGATGTGGGTAAAGTGAAATTGTTCTTCTTACCTGTATCAGTACAACTGTTCTCAGTTCGTGCTCCTCTGGGGTGCTTTTAATTCTTAGCCGGATTCTGAATTTGTCTTCAAGGTACCGATATCATTGTTAAATTGGTGTTTCTGTGTAGGAAGAGATAGCCTGCACCATGTCTTCTAAATCTTTCAAAATTGCCACCTAAGTGTATTTTCAGATGAAAAAGCTGAGGTTTAACTCTTCCATCTGGTATCACTACTATTCAGTACTAGTCTACTGTGCTTAAACAGGCATATCATGGCTTATATCCTATACCATATTACAAATGGTGAGGAGAAAAGCTAGCAAGAAGGTTAATCAGAGCTTTCGAGCAACTGTAGCTACAGCCCCAAGAGGCAGTGTTTTCAGTGGCCCTGCCTGTAGGTATGACTGTGTATGGGACGGGCATGTGGTCTCTGATTGGCTGATCACACCCCCTGAGAATCCTTTGTTTAGCGTTAAAAAATGTTGAATAGACAGCCAGCTTTTGGGAGCAGCCCTGTGCAGAACAAAGATGGAGAAGCATCTGAGGACCTCCTTGGTGGTTTTGTGGCTTCATTTTTGTTGTAAGTTAATCCAGAGTTTTAGCCAGGTTGACACAGGAAGTTCAGGGAACATTTTCTTAGGATTTTCAGCAACAGTGTATTGCACTGCGGTAGGAGAAGGGAGGAGAATGGGGCCATTTTATATTTTACCTGGGCTTCATTATGGAGAGAAGGAAGGGATGCAAATTAGGAAGCATTGAGAATGGACCATCTATTTCTTAAATCTCACTTTGTTTTCTGAACAGGGGTGAGTGGCAAAAACCAAGTGGAACAGCATCCTCCATCCCAGATCATCCAGGAGGGAGAGAACTGCACATTTCATTGCAACTATACAGTGAGCCCCTTTAGCCATTTAAAATGGTACAAGCAGGGCACCGGGAGAAGTCCTGCTTTCCTGATAATCATGACTTACGATGACAGCAAAAACCCAAGTGGCAGGTACACAGGGACTCTGGATGCAACCTCCAAGCACAGCTCCTTGCACGTCACAGCCGCCCAGCTCAGCGACTCAGCTGTCTACATCTGTGTGGTGAGCGCACTGTGTTCCCCAGGCACTTGCAGCCAGTACACAAACCTGCACCTGCAGGTTGTTGAGGACGCTTAGCAGGTGACGTACTAGCATTGTTTTGTTTGTTTGTTTGTTTTCTTTTTTTTATGTTGTATATACTTTCACTAGTGAGCTGGTACTTCTTTCTTACACATGACTGAGTTTGAGCTGAAGCCAGGATGTCTACACAGCACAAAGTTACCCTCATTCAACACATAAAGTTAACTGCCACATCTGGCTATTCCCAAAGGTAAGACTGCCATGTTGCCTTACTTCTGTTGAAGTAAATGATGATTTTGTCTTAAAGGGAGAAATTGGCTCTGTCTGGGGTCCAGCGTCCAGTTCCTACTGTCAACGAAGTGGAAAAGCAACAAGTTGATGGGGCTGATCACAGTATTTGACTAGCTTCCTTCCCCCTGACAGATTTTTAGTCCTCATTTAATGGCTATTCAAGTTCTCAGGATGCATTCTGTGGGGAGAGATCTGCTTTACCAATTTATCTGTGCTTCACATCAAGGCACCTTTCCAGATGCGGCACAGACTCATTTATTGTCATCCACGGCTGCTCCTTTGGAGAACATCGCTGCTCAGACTATTATGCCAGCATGAGGCTGGCAGGCACAGTCACTCCGAGGCAACAGGCCAGCTGTCCCAGACTCTTCAGCTAATAGTATCCTAGAAAAGAAACGTAAGGGACAAAATGTCTACATGCTATAGGGTAGTCTTAGATTGCCCAAATTAGCTGTGATGACCTTTTTTGAGACGCTTACAGAAATTTAAATATGGTTTGAGTGTTGGATGAGATAACTATTTATTTTATTTGAAAAGCATATGTTAACTGAGAAAAACAAGAAGGACGTATGAGTCATTAAAAATGGCAATCTCTTTGAGTGGTAAGAATACGCCACTTGACCTGAGCGAAAACTGAGAGTAGCACTGTTAACCGACTGAGCTACCCAGGTGCCCCACCAATTTCTTGCTTCTAGTGTATTTTAATGTAATTTATAAGATGGATCCACACAAGCTTTATGGAGCAGGGCTCAGATACCAGATCATTAGAAGGAGCTACAGTGTCCATAGCCAGATTCCTATCTAGGGGCTCATTTAGTAGATTTTTGCACTGAGAAGAGAGAAAAGAACCTCTCTAGGTCTTCCTTGGGGGAGGGATGGGTTTTCGTTATTCAGTGTGTAACTCGTACATGACAGATGCTGAAGAATTTTATAAAAGAAAAAAGGAAAGAGAACAACCTGGGGAGAAACAATAGGGGTAGCTCTCCAACTAATCAGCACTTGGTATTGACATGGTGTGCTTTCATGTTATCTCTTCACAGATCAGGAGTAGCTGAGTGAATATGTGCACAAGGAATGCATCTAATTTTTGGTTGGCTGAGGAGTCCTCAGCTTCCTGTAACAACAGAAGTATAAATATGTACTTGTGGAGGGGGAGGGGGGTACTGGGCGCCCTAGTTGGCTAAGCATCCAACTCTTGGTTTTGGCTCAAGTCATGATCTCACAGTTTGTGGGTTTGAGCCCTGCACTGGGCTCCACGCTGACAGTGCAGAGCTTACTTGCACTCTCTCTTCTCTCTCTCTGCCCCTCCCCTACTCTCTCTCTGTCAAAAATAAATACATAAACTTAAAAAAAAAATATGTGCTTGGATAAGTTGTTTGGCTTGGTAGTGTCTGAGAGCTCTCAGACTCCAAACTGAGAGTCACTCATGAGTCCAATGAATAGGAAAATGGAGAAGTCTGTGAGATTTTCATTTGTTATTTTCTTCTGGCGGCTGCACTATGAGTTGATGGGCTTTGGAGATATGAATAAAAAGAGCAGATCCTAGTAATCTTTGCCATAAATCTGGAAGTTATGGAAGGGTGGTTTAGAGCTACCTTGCTCACCTCGGGCAATTATGAAAAAACAATCTATTCTTTCAAAAAATAATCAGCCATTAATAAATCTTTGTTTGTGGTTCCATTTAAACAGAGTCGAACAGCTCACATACAATAGGAACAGAGTCCTTCATTCCTGGGTATCCAGGAGAGAGCACACACCATTTAAATTGTACATTTCCATTGCTTCAAGCAGGATTCTGAGAAAGGGTTTGTGTTTTCAACTTTAATTCAATCAAGCCAGAAAGAGCATGCAGACAAAAGTTCTAAAGAACTGCTTGGAGGGGCGCCTGGGTGGTTCAGTCAGTTAAGTGTACGACTTCCGTTCAGGTCATAATCTCAGGGTTTCTGAGTTTGAGCCCCGCGTCCGGCTCTGTGCTGTCAGTGCAGAGTCTGCTTCAGATACTCTGTCCCCTTCTCTCTGCTCCTCCCCTGCTTGTTCTCTCTCTCTTTCATAAATAAATAAACATTAAGAAAAAAAAAAAGAACTGCTTGGAAAAGAGAAGTTATCTAGAGTTTTGCATATCCCAGCCTGTCATTCTGGAAATGCGGCTATCTACTTTTGTGTTTCGCAGCTGAGTGTTCCCCAAGCACCTGTAGCCTGTCCCACGAACCCAGCAGCTGGGCTTCTTGACAGGTGTGGGTGGGAGTGAAGGGGTTTCCTTTTCTCCTTTTTTTTTTTTTTTAATGTTTATGTATTTTTGAGAGAGACAGAGAGACAAAGTGAGAGCTGGGGAGGTGCAGAGAGAGAAGGAGACACAGAATCCAAAGCAGGCTCCAGGCTCTGAGCTGTCAGCACAGAGCCTGATGCTGGGCTCAAACCCATGGACCGAGAGACCATGACCTGAGCCAAAGTCAAACGCTCAACCGACTGAGCCACCCAGGCACCCCAGGTGTTTTCTTTATTTACAGAAGGAATCTTCTATATAGTTTTTGCCTCCAAACAGAAGTGAAGGATAATATACCACCTCCCCTATGTGATGAATTTGAATTTATATTGACTTAAATTTCCTTTGGTTGCTTTTGAAATCTCATTCCTCACTGCAGATTACACTGATCCTAGACCTGCTTACCCACAGAATCCCTTCCACTGCTGCACCCTTCACTGGGGGAAGGCAGACCCCTCTGTGGCTTAGGCTGTCGGTCCTTGAGGCAAATTTTCACCAAGTTGTACCCTCACTAGCCCCATTTTACTCCTTTGTTTATAATCTTCATGACAGTTTCTATATTTATGTACCATTTATACCCTTATTTAATAATTTAATATTAAATTGAATTTCATATTAAACAGATGTTAAAAATAACTACGTAAAAAAAGTATCCTTGTTTTAACTCACACCATCTGTGAAACTGTATATTTGATGTGCTGGTTGTATTTTTTCTATTGCAGATTAAAGCAACATGATATATGTAACAATGAAAAATGCACTTCCTAACATACCTCTGGTATCAATCACACTTTAGGAAATACGGATTCAGCCATGCCCTTTATTTAATGCATGGAAGAATTAGGATCTATAGGCATTGCATGACTTACGCAAAGCATGACTTATAGCAAAATGGAAGCTAGAGGTAGAGCCCAGATATTCTGACCCCTTATAAATTACTTCTTCCACTAAAGATGCAAAGTAGGGTCTAGAGTTTGAAAGAATGAGTTAAGTGCTTTAAATTTAAATGAAATGTAAAAATTTATTACTTATTATATATGCTAAGTTTTTTTATACATGTTAATTTTAGGTTAGGAGATAGAAACACCCCCTCCAAAATAGAACACTCCCATAATATCATGAGGTAGAACTAATGACTATTATTTTTCAATTGTTTTTGTGTGTGCACACATACAGCTATATTTTTCTATAAAAGGGACTTATAATGTACGTGATACCTATTAATATATTTCTTTTCCTCAACGTTATATTGTAGGTATTTCCACCAGGAAAAAAATATATATTTAAAAAATCTCTACACCCAGCATGGGGCTTGAACTTACAACCCGAGATCAAGAGTTGCATGCTCTACTGACTGAGCCAGCCAGGTGCCCTCAAGAAACGTATATTGAGGACATAATTTTAAGTAACTGCTAGGTTTCCATTATATAGATGTATTTTTCAAATTAATCACTTCTCTTCCATTTAAAAAAATTTAACTTAATTTACTTTTAATTCCAGTATAGTTAACATACAGTGTTTTATTAGTTTCAGGTGTACAATATAGTGATTCAACAATTTCATATGACACTCTTATGCTCATCACAAGCACACTCCTTAATTCCCATCACCTATTCCACCATAAAGTAATCACCTTTTGGTATTATTTCCAACTATCCAGTATAATAGGCATTTTTTTTTTCTTTTTTAGAGAGAGAGAGAGAGGAAGCGCAAGTGAGGGAGAGGGGCAGAGGGAGAGAATCTCAAGCAGGCTCCATGCTCAGCATAGAGCTCGACACAGGGCTCCATCCCACGACCCAGGGATCATGACCTGAGCCAAAATCAAGTGGCTCAACTGACTGAGCCACTCAGGCGCCCCGAAACAGTGTTTTTGTGAACATCATTAAATCTGTAGCTTTAATGGAAATGGAATGGCTTGGATAAGGGAAAAGACATGACACCAAATGCCTGATTCCCCTGAAGAATTTTTTTTTACCAAGCTGTGACTTCAACAGGAGCATACGAGGCTGCTGATTTTCCAACAGTTTACCAGATATGGATATTATTATTTTAAAGTAGTTTCCATTTTACTAAGTGAGCATTTTCAGTGTTTTAATTTTCTTTCAACCTGTGAGTTTACACATTTTGTCATTAAAAAAACACAGTAAGATTCGGAAACACTGGGGTACATTACACAGAATAAGAGTAAATATCCTTTTATAAAATAAGACATGTGATACAGAGTTTGAAAAACACTCTTCTGGTCCAAACTACCTTCCAACTGGTCTCTTTTCTCCTGAGGCAGTGTATTTCCCACATCTTCACTGCTCAAAATGTCGACCAGCAGTATTGGGACTTGTGCAGAAGCTCAGGCCCCACCTTAGACTGACTGAATTTGAATCTGCATTTTAACAAGATCTCCAGGTGATTCCATCACGGAGAAGTTTGAGAAGTACCAGTCTAACTGGGAGCCCGAGTGATTGTTTAAAGTGTAAGCTGCCTCTACCTGCCTGAAATGCTTCAGTGGTTTTCTATTGCTCCTACAGTAAAATACAAACTCTAGATTGTGATATACAAGGTCTGGCATGAACTTCTCAGCTCTTAACTCTCTCCCTGGCTCTCTGTGCTGCAACAACGCTGATCTCTTGGTTTTCTGAACTTGCCATGTCCTTTCCCACATTTGGTCTTGCTCTTTCATTCATCTGAAATGCTCTTCAGCAAGAAATGCTCTTCACCAAATCTCAGCAAGCTTGACTCATTTTCACCTTTCAGGTTTCAGCTCAAATACCACTACTGTAGAAAAAGCCTTCTGACTTCTGCTGGTCTCTCTGACTAGTACAGCCACCCACAGACCTCCTTTTAACTCTATTACAACACCCTGGTTATTTCCCTTGTGGTAGTAAGCTCAGCATGCAGTTATTATTGTTGACTTATGTGTCGATGTGTTTGTTGCCTTTACCTCCAATTAGAATACAAGCTCTGTGAGGTCAGAGGTATTATTATTATTATTATTATTATTATTATTATTTGTTCATGGCTTTGTCCTTGGCGCACAGAACAGTGACTGACCCATAGTAATCAGTTGTATGAGGCAAAAGAAAACTCAGGGAAGTCACTGCTTTATCGTTCTACTGAATGAATGAATGAATGAATGAATGAATGTTTTGGCCCTTCTCTCTCTCTCCCTTTTTCCTTCTCATCCTTCCCCTAGCAATTCTCAACTTTGTGCATATTCTTTTTGCTTGGTTATGTGATACAGTTTAGTTCTCTCTGGCCCTTATCCCCAGACTCAGATCCTGGCCTTTCTTTGCTCAGTGGGGACTGTCAACTAATTATGTCTACTCAAGGTCTCAGCTTATCTCCACTCAACTTACCTTATTTTATCAGGTATAATCTAGATGAGCTGGGTCAACCTGAAGGCTAATAACCCCACAGTGAAATATCTAAAATATATATACAAAAGGCTTTGGAAAGTAGAAGAGTAACTTCAATTCAAATAAACATGAGCACATATCAAAGTTTTATTTCAAATTACTGCAAGAGAAAATCTCCTCAGGAAACAAATTCAAATAATTAGGTTTGTTAGAGACATTTCGTAGGAGACTAGATGTTTTAAAAAGTCTGATTAAAGATCATTAGTATGGGCAGAGGACTGGTTCATAGTTATTCTACTTTTGACTGTCTGTGTACTGGCTATTAGGTTCCTCATATTATTAACAATCATTTGAGTGTGTAACACTAATTTCCCAGAAGGAGTTTTTATTTCATTAAAGTATATCAGAAAATTGCTCTAACATTTTATCAGGAGTGATAATAAGTCCCACATGGGGCTACACAACACATCCTTCAAAAAAGTTCCTTTCTAGACTAGTTTGGGGAAACTTATCTTTACCAAAGGAATTCAAGGCTTTACTATAGTATTTGTAAATGTGGGAGAGAGGGGGTTTGTCAGGACTTGGATCTTACCCTTCCTACAAGCTAATAAGCTTACTGTTTCTTTGATGCTGTCATTGAAGACATGGGACTCCTAGGTCAGAGACAAAGAACTTTATCTGTGCCAAGCAAGAACATTTGCATATTTGCTTAAGTTGCCTTTGCCCTTAATTCTCACAGGGTGAGATACTGGGTGCACAAGGATGCTATGCATGTAGTGGGTTTGTGTCATAGCTAAGGAACACCAACGTTGGGGAATTTACTGCTTTTTTAGCAAGCAGCAAGCAAGCTTGTTCTTTGTCTCAGAGAAAACATGACCTCATTGCTCAAGGTTGTTGTGCCAAGCACAGTCCTAAAAAATGAGTCACGTTGAGTGGTCACAGCCTTACGTTACTGGCACACCCAGCAAGATATGGAGAAGTATGAAAGACTCAGTGGATTGTCTTTCAACAGTCACCACTCCAAGGCCCTATGCTGTGTATTTCTAGAAATGTTTCTCATGATTATGCCAGTCCATCAGCCATCCTTATTTATCTGACTAAATCCATTCAATTAGTTTTAAATAGCAGTTAATTAAAGCTGCTATTAGCAGAACTCTAAGCAGCAGGATGACACTAATTTGCAGCATTAACCTCAATCATGCCTCCTAGGATCCCAGATTTAGTCAACTGTGAATAAGTCCCAGGATATAGACAACTAGGATGTAGTACAATACTCTTTATGGTCTATGCAGGGGAATTTAGACTGACGTACTGACCTTTGAGTTCTGGAGAAGCCAGGAACCTGGAAATGCCAATAGATGCAGACTAAAAAGTCCAAGAAAAGCCTTCTCTCTCTACTCAAAGGACCAGGAAGAGAACAATATAGAAAGAGAGAAATACTTAAGATAATAACCAGTCTACTCCAGCTAAACACCACAGAAAGTTACATAGCAACCAACCCAACGCTTAAGAAAAAGGTAACTCAAACTTGATAAGAGAGCTCTGTGTCATCTGAACTCATCCTTGCTCCAACTTCTCATCACTGGCTCCATGACAGTCTTTAGATGGCAGCCTGCATTCCCAGTGTGGGTTCCTGCTGGTGGAGGGAGCAGGGCAGACCTTGTTATCAAAGAATAGTGCTTAGCTGCTTTGTCCTGTCAGGTGGCTCCCTAAAGAACTGTTTCAAAGGCTTGCCTGTATTTCATACAACTCAGCACTCCCTCAGGGCAGAGAAGTCATTACACAGAGGAAATTCTTTAAGGGGGAAAAATCACTAGAAGAATTTAAATCAGATTTGAGCAGGTAAAAGAAAGAATCCACAAACTTAAAGACAGGTCAAATGAAATTACCCTGTCTGAGAGCAAAAAGAAAAAAGAATAAAGAAAAATGAACAGAGCCTGAGAGACCATGAGACATTGTAAAATGTACCAACATAAGTATAATAGAAGTCTCAGAGGGAAGAGAGAGAAAGGGGCAGGAAGAATATTTAAAGAAAAAATGACCAAAAACTTTTCAAATCTGATGGAACATGAATCTATACATCTAAGAATCTCAATAAACACCAAGTAGGATAAAGGTAAAAAAAAAAAAATCCACATTGAAACACATACTAATTAAACTATTGAAAGACAAAGGCAAATTGAGAATCTTGAAAGCTGTAAGAGAGAAGGGATCAATTACATGCAAATGATCCTAATCAGATTAACATTCAAGTTCTTGTAGAAACAATGGAAGCCAGAAGGCAGTCGGATGATATATTCAAAGTGCTGTTGCCCCACCTGAGTGACTCAGTCAGTTAAGCCTCTGACTCTTGATTTTGCCTCAGGTCATCATCTCACAGTTTGTGAATTCAAACCCTGCATCTGGCTTTGTGCTGAAAGCACAGAGCCTGCTTGGGATTCTGTCTCTCCCCTCTCTCTCTGCCCCTCTGCTGTTTGTGCTCTCCCTCTCTCTCTCTTAAAATAAATAAATAAACACTAAAAATAAATAGTTAAAAAAAAAATAAAGTGCTGAAAGAAAAACCTGTCACCCCACAATTTCGCACAGGGCAAAAAACTACCTTTCAAAAATAAAGGAGAAATTAAGACATCCCCAGATGAACAAAAGCTGAGGTGTTCATCACTTGCAGGTCTGCCCTACAAGAAATTCTTTTTTTTTTTTTAATTTTTTAACATTTATTTATTATTGAAAGACAGAGAGAGACTCTGGAGCATGAGCATGGGAGGGACAGAGAGGAGGAGGCACAGAATCTGAAGCAGGCTCCAGGCTCTGAGCTGTCAGCACAGAGTCCGACACGGGGCTCGAACTCACAAACCAAGAGATCATGACCTGAGCCAAAGTCAGATGCTCAACTGACTGAGCACCCAGGCACCCCAATACCCTACAAGAAATTCTAAAGGGAGCCCTTCAGTCTGAAATGAAATGGCACTAGACAGTAACTTGGAGCCATACCCCCCCTCCCCCCAAAAAAATGAACCCTGGTAAAGGCAACTACATAAACAAATATAAAGCCAGTATTTTTTGTTTGTATCTCCTCTTGTTTCCTATATGATTTAAAAATCAAATGCATAAACAGCACAGTTATGCTAATGAGAACACAATGGGTAAAGATGTGTGTGTTTCCACATATATAAAGATCTCCTTTATTGTTGTTTTTAATAGTAGAGCTCATATATTTCAAATGGACACAAAATTACTAGCATCTGCAATATCAGGAGATAAATTTCCTTTGAATGGGAGCCTGCTTTGCAGTACTTTAGGTTCACAAGACATATCTAAAAAATGTACTGCTGTAAAAAATGAAGACTACTTAAATCAAATGAGGGAAGGGACTGTGGATTTTCTTTTTGATTGATCACCTTAACATTGTCCTTCAATCATCTGAAGGAGTTCCATTTTTCTTTAGACATCATTAGGCACGGAAGCTTTGCAGACAGGACAGCACTGCGGCTGTATGGATTCTGTCATTTTGCCAGCACTGACATGACTTTGTATCCACCACAGTATTAGGTCTGTTAACCAGTTATATTAATTTTTGTTACAAATCTTTAAAAAAGGCAGGGTCTTTCCTTTTTTTTTTTTTTTTTTTATGTTTTGTTATTTATTTTTGAGAGAGAGAGACAGAATGCAAGTGGGAGAGAGAGAGACACACAGAATCCAAAGCAGGCTCCAGGCTCTGAGCTGTTAGTACAGAACCTGATGCTTGAACTCACGGGCTGAGAGATCATGACCTGAGATGAAGTCGGTGCTTAACCAACCGAGCCACCCAGGTGCCCCAGGGCAGGGTCCTTCTTATAAAGACTGTACCTTAGGCCTACGTTCTATTTTTTGAGGCTTTAAATTTGGTGTTCATAAATTTCCTAAGACTGGTGCTTGCCATTTTATGCTGCTGTCACATTTTTTTTAATGTTTATTTATTTTGAGAGGAAGAGAGAGAGCAGCAGAATGGCAGAGAGCAAAGCAAAGAGAGAATCCTAAGCAGGCTCAGCACTGTCAGCATGGAGCTCGATGTGGGGTTCAAACCCACGAACCATGAGATCATGACCTGAGCTGAAATCAAGAGTTGGACGCTTAACTGACTAAGTCACTCAGGCGCTCTCCCCTTTGGGTTTTACCTTTACTGAGAAATGGCTGTGTGGTTTCTGTTGAATGTAATGTGCTCTTAGAGAAAGGGATTTTATTCTATTCTTTATAAAGTTTATTTATTTTGAGAGAGACAGGGACAGTGCGAGTGGGAGAGGGGCAGAGGGAGAGGGAGAGAGAGAAATGTGGGGCTCAAACTCACAAAACTGTGAACTTATGACCTGACCCCAAACCAAGAGTCAGACGCTTAACCGACTAAGCCACGCAGGTGCCCCAAAAGGGTTTTTAATATTAGCATCGTCCTTCTCTCTCTGTTTCCTACACAGTTGGCAGTGGGAATGGGAAGGGACTGACCAGTGCCTCTTGGCTGGGTATTGATTACATGGCTCTTGAACAGAAAAGGGCCCCTGCACTGCGGACCCCTAGCCACCAGCTTCTGCAAGGATACGAGGCAGAAGGGACAGCTGTTGTCTGTGCTCGTTTCTCTATAGCCCCAATTAAGCTTCTGGCATAGCCTGCCCTCTGATAAATGTGGTTTTGCTGGCGAGGGTAGGATGGAGAGACAGAGAGAGCAAGAGCAGATCCATAACTTGTGGAGATTAATCACTAGATCCTGGGGCTTTCTGCAAGAAAAGGGAATAAGAGAAATTAGACAAAAGGGTAGGTACACACTAGATGTTATTCACAGTCTAGATACTGAAGGCGGCCCCATCCCTTTTGTTGTTGTAGCAGTAGTGGTGATAGCCTAAATAAGCACTGTTTTGACACACACGTGCACTGGTGCAAAAACGGCGTGAAGAATCCCTAGTTTCTCTAGCCCTCGGCCTTGTTAAAAAATATTGCCCCAGTTTTGAGCTGGAAACGTGTTTATTTGGTCAGATTTTAGGCTGTTCGGCCTCGAAAGGATTCTTTTGAGTTAGAATCAATTTCTTTCAAAATTGGAGGTGAGGGAATGAGATAGGCAGTGTCTGGCCTGATGTGGAGAAGAGCTACACCATTTGAAACTCTCCTTGAATCCACAAGAACCTCACCTGACTTCTAAAACAGAATACTCTGTGACTGCTTTTTCAGTGCAGGAAGGTGGTTGTTTTCTGTAAGTGCCTTTGCTCAGACAACTGTTGCCATTTGATGTAAAACACGTACACATACACATCTCCCTCTCCCCATGCACGCTGACTTGGGCCATATGATTCTTAAATTTTTAACTTTATTACAGTGGCAGATTTTTACGGTTACCAGTTCATAGAACAAGGGTCTATATTTTGGACATCTTTTGGATCACTATCATGAGTCCACAAGATGGCAGTGTTTTCTCAGGGACTGAGGAAAGCTCTCAAGTTTTCGTGTGTGTGTGTGTGTGTGTGTGTGTCTGTGTATGAGAGAGAGAGAGAGAGAGAGAGAGACAGACAGAAGGAGACAAGAGGTGGGGCTTGGTGGTGTAGCAGGGGCGGTGAAAAAGACTCTTTTCTTCCAATTGGTAGAATGAATTTCTTCTATGATTCCTAAAGCAGAACAACTAGAAATGTCTAAGTTAGACTCATTTTTTTTTTTTTAGGGCTTAAAATTTGAGTCCTCAGTGAACCAGGGGAAGAAAGAATAATGGAGGGCTCAAGAGTTTTCCTAGTGATCCTGTGGCTTCAGTTAACCTGTGAGTTTTGGGCATCTCTATGGGAATATAAAGTACAATATTTGGAGTTATCATGTATTCTGGGCCTGTAGGTAGAAACATGAATGTTTCTACCTCAGGGAGGGTAGAGGTGGAGGGCCTGTGAAAAATCATTTAAATTCTGAAGACTAAGCATCCACTACCCAATGGGTCTTCTTTGACTGACTGCTGTCTTTTTGCACAGGGATGAGGAGAAGTCACCAGAATGAAGTGAAGCAGAGTCCTGTACCTCTGACTGTTCTGGAGGGACTCACTGCCTTTCTCAACTGCAGTTACAGTGACAGTGCTTCCCAGTACTTCGTGTGGTACAGACAGTATTCTGGGAAGGGCCCCGAGTTTCTGATGCACATGTACTCCAATGGTGAAAAAGAAGAAGGAAGATTTACAGGGCTGCTCAATAAAGCAAGCCGATATCTCTCCCTGTTCATCAGAGATTCCCAGCTCAGCGACTCAGCTACCTACTTCTGTGCAGTGAGCACACAGTGCTCCCCTGGCACCTGCTGTCTGTACCCAAACCCGCTAGGGCCCCAGCAATGCCTGATGTAGAGCCTAGGCTGCAGGGTAAAGAAATTCTGTTTGCTGTCTAGATGCAAATGGGAATTAAGAGCATTAGCCATAACCATAGAATGTCCCAGACACACAGGCAGGACAAGGAAGCCCAGAATGGCTTCAGATTTCATGAGAAGGATCTCTGAGCAAGTACCTAAAAGGATTCTAGACACTGAGGAGTTTTGTTATGGTGATTAAAGGCCTGCATGGATTAATTATCAAAAATATATGGTATTGAAGGGGACACCTGGGTGGCTCAGTTGATTAAGTGTCCGACTTGGGCTCAGGTCATGATCTCACGGTTCATGAGTTCGAGCCCCGCATCAGGCTCTGTACTGACAGCTCAGAGCCTGGAGCCTGCTTCGGATTCTGTGTCTCCTTCTCTGTCTGTTCCTTCCCCCTCCTCTCAAAAATAAAATAAACATTAAAAAAACAAATAATATGGTATTGAAGATGTCTTAGAACATGTTGGGAGGAAAGTTGATAACACCAAAAATCATATGAAGACCTCCCTCCCCTGACTCCTTGGCACTTTGGAATTGTCCTACAACTTATGTCCAAGTCCAGGAAAAAATCTATGGCCTGATAGAAATAAGGCTTTGTGACAGATGTTACAATTACAGGGGAAAAGTGTAAAAGTCACATTTATCATAAAGCTGAAGATGTGATCTTTTAGACAGGGCATTGTTTATGTAGTCCAAAAGGTGGGAAGACCCAGAAATGGCCACTTAAGATTGCTGTTCACATACTCACTGGCTAAGAGGATGCAACAGAGTCAGAATTTGTTTCAACTTCTCAATCTTTGGACTGAAGACTCATCACAAATATTTCTGAGTCATGGAAGACAGATTTGAAGAGCACTGAGAAAGAGCAGGAAGTTGTGTTGGAATCAAGATATTCGAATTCTAGTTTCGCCTGTATCACGTGCCTTCTGATGTCATGGCGCCCTGGAAAGAACTTGCTCTGTGGTGTCAGTTTGAGTACCTTTTATGTTATCAATGGGCCATTTGATCTTAGGCCCATATTACATATATTTCTACCATACATATTTCAGGATTAAATGAGATTATATATATAATATGTTATATATAATATATATATATTTATGTGTCAGAAACATAGTAATATATATTACTAGATATATTACTAATCATAATATATATGATTATTACTACATATAATATATAATTATTATGTATGTGTATGTTACTATGCTTCTCACATGTAAACGCAGTAGCTGGATAGAGCATATAGAGGGAGACGAACATAGCTAATCCACACATTGACTTTCAGTGACCTTCAGGGGACATTAACTTTGTCCCCTGTGTTCTGTCCCTCCTGCCCCCATCATGCTCTTTTTCAGCTCAGAGCATCTTCAGGGTCCTAAGAAGTAAATTTCCTTTTCAAAAAAAATTTTTTTTTAATGTTTATTTATTTTTGAGAGGCACAGAGAGAGAGAGAGAGGAGGAGGGGCAGATAGAGGGAGACACAGAATCCGAAGCAGGCTCCAGTCTCTGAGCTATCAGCACAGAGCCTGATGCGGGGCTCGAACTCATGAACCGCGAGATCATGACCTGAGCCCAAGTCGGACACTTAATCGACTGAGCCACCCAGGCGCCCCAGAAGTAAATTTCCTTCACTCACATTTCTGCTGACATCTTCTCATGGTTCATTCTGGGGTGTTCTTTTCTCCTGTCTGCCTCCCTCATCACTGTGATTACATCTATTTTCCCTCTTATGGGATTATTGACAGCTTTTGTCTTTTTCTTATTTTCCCATTATGGATCTAAGTTCATCCTGTTTGTTTCTAAATTCATTTCAGTGGCAATTTGGGGGAGAAGGGAGGAGAGTATATACAGTTATCAGATATTTCGAATCAGAAGCACACCCCAGCCAGATTTAAAATTTCAATGTGATTTGGTCTCATGTGTGAAAGAAATCTATAGGCAGGGTCAAGAAGTAAATCAGAAGACAGAGGCTTCTGATTTCAGGCTGGTGCAGGTCAACAGAGTATTCAGAAAGGAGTGAGTTGTCCTTCTGACATTCTGAAAAGGGCTCTGTTGACCAGATTCTCATTTCACCTGAGATGTGTCTCCCTAGTTTCTTCAGTTTTAAAGTTTCAGTGGTCTAAAATAAGTTGAGTAGGGAAGTCTTCTCCTTTCAGAGTCTCGTCTTACTATTAGAGCATAGAACACACTTCCCCTGTTTGATAGGTCCTGTCCCAGCTGTGTGGGACTGTGTTGCTTTGCTATGGCGAGTGTTCCTGACACTTTACTTCCATGGCTTCTATACGCTCCTTCCCTGCAGGACGTTCCTCTCGTTTCCAGTCTGCTGGCTGCACTCCATCCAGCTTTATTGAGTTCAAATGGATTCACTTTTTCCCCTCTCTCTTTAATTCCTTCCAGAATCACTTACTTATATGTCATATTTTCCTTACATTTATAATTCTGCTCACTTCTCTGCAAATGCTCCTTTGTTAATGTTCTTTCCAGGGTGAGGTAGCCTTAATTTGGCATACTATGTCAGTCTATTCTGACCATTGACAATTGGAACAGAACTCTCACTTTCTCCGCTTAAATAATGTGGTGCCCTAGCTATTTTCTTATAGCCTAAACAAATATCAAACGTATTCACCAAGGAGTCTTCTTCAGACTTTCTCCTTGACAAAGAAAATTATCGCCTTTACTAGTTGGCCTTGATTAGATAATGCCACCGGTTCCAGGATGATTTTACCTATAAGTCTCTGGTCTAATTTTTTTTTTCCTTTCAGTACCAAATAAAGGAATCATCTCTTTCCCCCACCCTGATGCTCACAGCCAGCAGCACGAGGCCATATGAAGCTCAGCTCAGCTGACACAATTGATTTTAGTCTTTCCGCCTAATGAATGGCTTTAAAAAGTAACGTAAAGTCTCTTGATTGTATTCCAAAGTCTAAAATATTGTCTTCTATGACTAATTTCTCAGTGAAGGAAATGACTCTTCTATTTTAACAAAGCTCCCATTTCTCCCTTAAGATTAACACCATGTACCTCAGAAGGTAACATCATCACAGATTCAGGGAGGAAGAAACGTTTTCTTTTGAAGTTTTGGTGGTCATGTCTCTGAGATGAGAACAGAAGACAGCTAGCTCTCTCGGACTTTTGGTCCTGCCCCTGGAGGCAGTGGGTGATGTCACACAAATGAGGCACTTGTTGTGGTTGTAGGTCCTCACCAGCTACTCAGCCCCTCCTCCTTGCAGCTGGCCAATGGACCCTCACTGATGTCTGTGCAAAGAGGAGACTGTGACAAGAGGCTAGGGGGAAAAAAAGGGAGGAAGACTCCTTCTAACAGTTTTTGAAACTTGTCAAAGCAAGGGACCTGTACGGCCCAACCTCCCCACTCCTCTTGCTCTGAAAGCCCCACAGTGTCTCCACTGCTCAGCCATGCTCCTCCTGCCCATCTCAGGGCTTGATGTGATTTTTGCCCCAAGTGAGTAACATTCCCTTTCCTTCTTTGCACAAAAGTGACGGGATGCAGAATGAAGACATCTTCTCTTAATAGGTAGGTCTGTCCTGGTGTCACTGACTCAGCATTGATGTTTCAGGAGGAATGGGAGCCCAGTCAGTGACTCAGCCTGATGCCCAGGTGTTGGTCTCTGAAGGAGCCCGTCTGGAGCTGAAGTGCAACTATTCCTCTAGTGCAACGACTTATGTCTTCTGGTACATGCAGTACCCCAACCAAGGACTCCAGCTTCTCCTCAAGTACATATCAGGGGACACCCTGGTTAAAGGCATCAATGGTTTCGAGGCTGAATTTAAGAAGAGTGAAACCTCTTTCCACCTGAGGAAATCCCCAGCCCTTGGTAGTGACGCGGCCAAGTACTTCTGCTCTGTGAACGACACGGTGCCTGGGTCCACAGGGGGAGCTGAACACAAACCTTGGGACTTTTCATGACTCAAGAACCCAAGAGAGAGTCTTCAGGGAAGTCTGTTTTTCTGTGAGGGCAAGTACTGCAGAACAGGCTGGGCTCTGGGGAGTGCTTGCCGCCTGAATCGTTGCTTCAACAGCAATGCTGTGCCACATTCAGATAGACTTTGTTCCAGATGGAAGTCTTCTGATGAATTTCTCCAGGAGGGACGCCTCCCACTCATTCCCTACTCCGCTCTCACTCAGAGTACATCATAAAGTGCCAGAGTTCTGAAGTGAAAAAGGCAAGAGCCTTTTTTATTTAAACAAATCATTTCTAGCTAACATTGCCTCAGGTGTTGATCTACATGTGGAAAGCTGAAGTATAGTAAAACCTTGGTTTGTGAGGATAATTTGTTCTGGAAACATGCTTGTAATCCAAAACACTTGTATATCAAAGCGAATTTCCCCATAAGAAATAATGGAAACTCAGATGATTTGTTCCACAACCCAAAAATATCATATAAAAATGAACACAATACTGTAATATAATACAAAATAATAAAGAAAATTCAAAATTTAAAGAAAAATAAACAAACTAACCAGCACTTACCTTTGAAAACCTTCGTGGCTGGTGTGAGGGAGACCAGAGAGAGGAGGGTTAGTGTGTAGGATGATTTGCACTATCACTAACGGAATCACTGCTATCTATTGGCTCAGTGGAATCTTTTTCTTTTCTTGCAAATTTAACAAGGAACCTATCCAACGACACTTGCTTTTGCCTCCTTTTGAGGACTTCACAGAAATGTGACATTGCATCATCGTTAAACAGACTGCTCGCACTGCAATAGTCTTATTCAGGTGGCGATTTTCTACAAAATTTTGCACTGTTTCCAACTTTTTACACATCTCCCTAATCTCATTTGAAGTGAGGGATTCCTCTGCCTTTTTCTCCTTCTCCTCCACATGAGATGCAAAAAGAAGACTTCTTATAAAATCTTGCAATTTTGGCCACTTGCATACCTCATTTATACTTCTTGGTGATTTCCTTCGTAACTTCCAGTGTAATCATCTCCTTCTTCTTACTGCCTTTCTTTTCAACCTTTTTCTGCATGGGGGTCATTGTATACCATCGCACGGATGGCGACCACAGTACTAATTATTAAACTCTTGTCATATACTGTGTTTGATGTAACTAGCAATGAGGCAGCAGAGGAAAGGGTCTCTATCTGCAGGCAGCCTGACCTAGAATGAAGTGCAGCATTCCTAAGCTCACTCTTGTATGGAAAAGTGCTACTTTTCCTACTGCCCATAGGTGCTTTGAAGTAACAACAACAACAAAAATACACCAGTTGTGGGCACCTTCCAACCTTCTGAAAAATCACTGATTTCTGCCAAACATCACAGCCTGAGACCGAGCATCCGAGCATGGGAGATGATGACCCAGAATCCTGCGGCGAGAGAGAGAGAGAGAGAGAGAGAGAGCGAGAGCAAGAGAGAGAGAGAGAACCATTGGCTCAGTTGTGATCATGTGACGTTTGGTGTCACATACTACTCATATTGCAAGACATCATTTACTTATAAAGTTAAAACTTATTAGAAATGTTTGCTCGTCTTGCAGAACACGCACAGAACAAGTGACTTGCAATCCAAGTTTTTACTGTACTTGGTTATAATGTTAGCTGACAAGCTGTGCCACATATATTCTCAACTAGGGCAAATGTACAGCATAGGCTCTTAATCAATGCACTATAGAGTCTCAACATGGATTTGAAGCTTAACTTCTAGCACATATATAATATCCGAGATATTTTATAACACTGAGATATTTTATAGTAAATTAGACATCATGATATCTAGATTTCCAATCTGTGTTACACAGAACCAGTGAACCTATTTTAGGTCATTCTTTTTTTTTTAATTTTTTTTTTTTATGTTTTCATTTTATTTCTTAGAGAGACAGAGTGAAAGCGGGGGAGGGGCAGAGAGATGGGGAGACACAGAATCTCAAGCAGGCTCTGGGCTCTGAGCTGTCAGCACAGAGTCTGATGCGGGGCTCGAACTCACGAACCGTGAGATCATGACCTGAGCCGCGACTGAATTCTATGTATGCCCAAATGACTGAGCCACCCAGCCACCCCAAGATTTTATTTCTAAGTAACCTCTACACCCAACATGGGGTTCAAACATACAACCCTGAGATTAAGAGTCACATGCTCCACCAACCCAACCAGCCAGGTGCTCCATCTCTCCCCTCTTTTATTTTCATCTGGGAGGTATCTCTATTCTACTTCCAAGGTAATATCTCTACTTCATCTCTTGAAAACATTTCTTTCTATCTTTTCTGGGAAAAGGACAAAATAATCATGTTCTTATTAAATCTTTGTCTAACTGTCTTCTGTTACAAGAAATATCTCCTTATTTTTGGGTTCACTTTGTACTTTTTTTGTGATGCTATTTGGATATGAATACTCACTCTTTCATGTTTGTCTTTCCTGCTGTACCACAATGTCTTCTGAGTAGTGAAAATGTTTTATTCATTTTTTTAATTTCCTAAGACTTAGCACAAGATCTAGTTTATTATAGAAGACCTTCAATAAATTGCTGTGGACTTCCTCTGAAATAGATTGGAGAAATTACATACAAACTTTGGCACAAAGGTTTGGCACAATTTGACAAAATATTTTAAGATAGTAACCTTCATTAAATGACATTTTGACAAAGAAACCAGTTTACTTAAAAAAATCCTCATCCAAACCTGGCAGTTCTTTTGCTCCTGCTAATCTGTGGATGGTCGTCAGGAAAGAATGGAATGAGGGCTCTGGGGTTCTGGTGACTGTGGATGAGCTGGTTGGTGTGATGGTTTTCGACCAGTAGGGGGTACTCTAGGCTTTGCTCTAAGCGAGCAACTCTTTCTCCACTGCTGAAAGTTAGTGAAAATTTGAATGAGGGCTAGCAGCAGTTAGGGGAGCATCTGGATGAGTCATATCCTATAAGAACAGGGAGAGCTGCTGTGAGGAGTGTGACAGAAATGACTCGCAAGCAGAAATGAGCATCAGCTAGAGCAATGGGAAAGCTGGAAGCTCCAGGAGAAAACCTCTGCATTGCCTATCTACAGTTTTGGTGTTTATGATTAAAAATGCTAAAGTATGAACCTTTACTTTCACTTCAAAATTATTCTAATGATTTCTACCTTCCATTATATCTCTTCTGAGATTAGAAAAACAGGGAAAAAGGAGATGAGAAGGTGAAATGGTAGAAACGTAATGAACATAGGTAGAGAGGGGAAAAGGGAGTGAAGAGAAGAGAGACTGGGGAGAAAGAAATTGGACATCGTTATTTGAATTTCAAAATGTGGCCTATACTTCATAGTCACAGAGATCAGCCAGGTGTTCCTGCAAGTATATGGGGAAAGCATTGGATAGGAGAAGAAGGGAGATAGAAACAAGGTCAGGGTGGCCATGATATACACGTTCTGTTTCTTTCCATCAACCCAAGTCTTGTTGGAGACATTGTATTTGTTCATCATGACCACAAGTCTGAGACTTACAGAATTCTCCTAATTACATTTAATTATATTTACTCCTTTACAGGGATTGAATAAATAAACAATGCATTCAATGGTGTATCCTTTCTTTGATAGAGCTCTCTTATAAGTGAATTCTCAATCACTTTTCAAACTACACGTCCTGACTGTTGGCTAAGGAAACTGGGTCACTGACCCTGATAATTTTTTCAGGCTATACTGGACCCAGATGAGGCCTTAATTTCTCTCTGAGGTTTCCTTTCCCTTTCTTTACTCCCCTCTTGACATGTCTGGTTACTGGGGCAGTATATGTGGAGGCAATCCTATGAGAATGAAGAGCCTAGATGTTTCTGTGCCGATGGTCAGCAATGTAGCAGATGGCAAGGCACTGATACAGCAGTAATGTCAATACCCTGCTGAAAAACTAAAAGGAAAAAAACTTTTTTCTCTCTGATCTCCTTGTACTCCTCTCCATTAAGGACAGATGGGAGTCAGCCTACCTGTTACTTTCTTTTCAGCTATTTGGGCTCTAAAGGAAAGGCTTTAAGAGAATAGTTTCCTTCTTAGAGGTCTACTGATCTCTGTAGGTCAACCTCTCTTAACCCATAGTTTTCTGCTCTTCATCCTGGAGTTCCCTGATACCTGATTCCAGATTTATATGTGACCCCAAATAGGGTTGCTCGCTTGAGCTCTCTTGGTGTAGCCTGCCTGGCCACCACAGAGGCTCCTTGTCTAAGCACAGGCGAACAAGGACATTTGCAATCTACCATCTTTCTAGAATTGCCTTCTTTCTAGGCCAAATGGTTTTTCCTTTGTTAACGGCCAGTTAAAAAAAAAAAAAAAAAACTTGTAGAACTAAAATTCTAAAGGGCCATTTTGTGGTCTGGAGAAGGTCAGAATCAATGATGCCGGATGGAAAATAACTTGATCTGGTAATGTTTAAACATTTCATTAGCATACTTGTAGAGAAGTTTAAATTTCTATGAAATGTAATTTATCTCTTATGCTTTCTGACTGTCACGCTTAAACAATCTATGATCATCCTAAATTTGTACAAAATAACTTATCTTTTATTTTAAAATATTGAATATTATTTCACTTGGAATTTATTTTGTAACAGACATTAAAGTAGACATCCATATTTATTTATTAATTTCTAAATCACTCTCCATTTCTGAAGGCACATTTAATTTTTTAATTTATCTTTTCCTCATTTTTATTATAACTAAACTTCCATAAGTAATTTGTACGTTTGAACTTTCTATTCCATTCCATTGATCTCTCTATCTGGACTTTTATAGTAACATGCTTTTTCAATTAACATAGCATTATACTTTGTCTTATTAACTGTGGAGGAAAATCCCTCTTCATTCTGTTTTAGAATTTCAAGGCTTCCTGAAGACCGAGATTACCTGTTGTATCCAATTTGGCCGCTAGAGGAAGATGTTACATAAATTGAACTTGGTAGAAAGCCAGAAAGCAACCAGCTCTTTGAGGAAGAGCTTTTGCTTTACACACTGGTAAACTCACAGTTCTGTCAACGTCCGTGTAGCGGAATTGTTTCCAGAAAAGAGCCTCCTGTTTCTCGACAGCTCAGACATGATGGCCATCCTTCTCTCTATATTTGTGACGATATTCATACTCAGTGAGTACAGTCCCTTTTTATTCTCTTTCTGTAGTCTTCTGATTTCGAATCAGTTGAAAGAAATATTCTCCTCAGTCTACAAGACTCTCTCTGATCCTGAATTGGTGTTACAGGAGGAACAAGAGCCCAGACAGTGACCCAGCCTGAGGACCACCTCTCTGTCTTCAAAGGGGACCCGGTGCAGGTCAAGTGCAATTATTCATATTCTGGGAGTCCTGTGCTATTCTGGTATGTCCAGTACCCCAAACAAGGCCTCCAGTTACTCCTGAAACACATCTCAGGCGGGAGTGTCAAAGGTTTCACGGCCAGTCTCAACCAGGGTGAGATGTCTTTCCATCTGAAGAAACCATCAGCTCAAGAGGAAGACTCAGCCATGTATTACTGTGTTCTGGGTGACACAGTAACTGGTTTCATAACAGAAGCAGAGCACAAACCCTTTAGGAGTTACAGAAAATATTTCTGTGTAAGTTCTCTATATCACCATAGGGGGGCGTTCTCTCTCTGGACATTGACATTGAGTTTACCTCTTAGATATAATATCATCAGTTGTCAGTTAGCTATAGATTAACCTCAAAAATTTGTCCAAGGAAATTCCCATTACCTACTCTAATTAGTTTTAAAGATGTAAGTGTATTTATTCTGTCTAGTAGTACCTGGAAAAAATACTTTTGAAATAAAGATTATGTAACAGAGCATAAAAAAACATTTTTTTCTTGGTCTACATCCACTCTCCAGTGGTTAGGTTTCACCTCTTCTCTGCTGCCCCATTCCATCCACATGTGTTCATCACCATGTACCTAAGCACAGCTCTTTAAAAGTAACTATATCATTTCATGACTTGTGATTGCTGACCCTACTACATAACGCCTTTCCTCTCATGCACTTCACGGACTCCTACTATCTCAACCAGGGTCTAATCAGAAGGAAAAACACCCACAGTAATCTGAACAAGGAAAATTTAATACAAATATTTATCAATTGATAATAGAGAATGAACTACCAATGAATAAAAAGAACTCTAAAGAACATAGAAATAAGATATGTAGAGGGAAGTTCTTATCTTAGGACTAAGCCAGAGTTCCCAAGTAAGTGACATATTGTAATACATACTCCCCAGGAATTCATGTCTCATTGGGGAATGCATGGCTGTAGCCTGCTGGATGGTGGAGAATTTTGCTAAGGTGCCAGAGAAAAAGGCTGGCAAGCAGGAAAACACCGACCAGGGTCCCAACAAAATTTATAGGAAGCTGGCTGCTGAATTTGCTTGGGGCACTCGTGAAACTTGCCAGAAAGCCCAATGGGGGCTGTGGCTGAACCTTGCTGCAGGTGAATGTCGCTGGGTGTCCCACAGGCTGGCCAAGAACTGCAGGAACAAGAAATGTGAAGACATACCAGCACCAAGAAGAGAAGCTTCTTCCTCCTGCAGGGCCCTTCCGGGGGGCTTGATGTAGCTTGATATCATGCCAGCAGGTGAAGGAGAGAAGGTCACAGGATCTGGGGCCAGTATTACAATTGGGGCACTGAAGGGGAATTTGGCAATAAGAGAGAAAGGCAATAAGTTGATAATTGACACACTTTATCCCTCTGGTTACTGATCTTTCATACGTACCTCTGCACACACATTTGAACTTCCAACAACGAAATGACTATATTTCCATCTAACAAGCTAAAGCTGTCCTTGAACAAGAGAATTTCTTACCCTTTCCCCAAAATGAGGAGACCTATACTTACTATATATCTCTTGCTACATTAATCATTTCTAAAATTCAGAGGAAATGCCACTGAATATGCTGTTATATACAGACTAAATCATAAAGTTAACATTTGACAATTTATATATATGAAATAATGATGAGAAGAGAGAAAAAGAAATGGCAGCATATACAAAAGGACACACATGTATAAAGAACAAAGAGAACATATAGAAAGCTACTACATTGTTTGATTCCAGATTTGTTCATGAGGCCACAGCTGACACAGACAACTCTTTTTTGTTACTACCCATTTTTTAAATGTTTATTTATTTAGTTTGAGAGAGAGAGAGAGAAAGCGAGCAGGGGAGGGGCAAAGAGAGATGGTGAGAGAATCCCAAGCAGGCTCTGCACTGTCAGCGCAGAGCTCAATGCCAGGCTCAAACTCACGAATCATGAGATCACGACCCGAACTGAAATCAAGAGTCAGACACTTAACTGACTGAACCACCCAGATGCCCCATGTTACTACCCATTTTATATTTCTCCTGGCCTCAGACATAATGTTGCTGGTTTGTGGTTATTTTCCTTGTGGAGTGACCCAAACCTTCATTCTCAAAGGGTCTGAGTCCTCAACAATCCTTCCTTTTCATTTGTTGCTGTAGTTTTCCATTAACACTTACAATGAAATGTTTCCCTATCACTAACTAACCTCACAGTTCTCCCCAGAGGACAGTGATGTCTCTGTTCCCTTTTTCTGCTTCTCCATAGACTTTTTATGTATACAGCCAAATAGATACAAATAATAAGAGAACTAGACTCTTGTGAGGCAGTGGATAAGTCCCTTAATTTCTTAGATCCAGGGGTCATCTTTTTAACCACTAGTCAAAAATTTCCTCACAAATTCTTTCAAAACTATGTAGCAGAGAGAAGACAGACTAATATGTAAACTTCTTAAATAACATCAGTTCCTTGCTCAAAAGCTTTAATATTTCTTTACCTCATAGTGACAAAGAGGGTAGTCACCCAACACAAACCTTCTAGAAGTACCTCCTAGCACTCCCCATTTTCCAGCCCACAACCTCTTCCTTTCTTCCTTTCTTCCCTTCCTTCTTTATATTTTTTCTTTCCCCTCTTCCCCCTGTCTCTATCTCACACACAAAAGATCTTAAAGTCCATCCTTGAAAACATTTATCTAACACTCTCCCATTCCTTTTGACTGCTCAGCATGAGGACCCATTTTCTTGTAACAACAATAATTTTTTAGTCCTCAGTAAGCATCAGGCTGTGCTCTAAAGAGCATTTTATTATCTCATCAAGAATTTTCAAAACTCTAAAAAGGTAGTATTATTACTCACCATCCATAGTTATATTTTATAGTCAGGAGAATATAGACACACATGATATAAACAGCTACTGAATGGGCAGATCTAAATTTGACCTCAATGGCCTGACTGCCAAGTTTGTTCTCTTCTTGTACACTACCGCCTCTTGCCATAGAAACAGAAATATCAGATATTCATTGTTATGAGATGAATGGTCTCCCCACCCCAATTTGCATGTTGAAGCTCTAATCCCCAGTACCTCAAAATGTGACTGTATTTGAATCAAAACCACACTCAGATATCACCTCACGCCAGTCAGAGTGGCCAAAATGAACAAATCAGGAGACTATAGATGCTGGAGAGGATGTAGAGAAACGGGAACCCTCTTGCACTGTTGGTGGGAATGCAAATTGGTGCAGCCACTCTGGAAAACAGTGTGGAGGTTCCTCAGAAAATTAAAAATAGACCTACCCTATGACCCAGCAATAGCACTGCTAGGAATTTACCCAAGGGATACAGGAGTACTGATGCATAGGGGCACTTGTACCCCAATGTTTATAGCAGCACTCTCAACAATAGCCAAATTATGGAAAGAGCCAAAATGTCCATCAACTGATGAATGGATAAAGAAATTGTGGTTTATATACACAATGGAGTACTACATGGCAATGAGAAAGAATGAAATATGGCCTTTTGTAGCAACGTGGATGGAACTGGAGAGTGTGATGCTAAGTGAAATAAGCCATACAGAGAAAGACAGATACCGTATGTTTTCACTCTTATGTGGATCCTGAGAAACTTAACAGAAACCCATGGGGGAGGGGAAGGGAAAAAAAAAAAAGAGGTTAGAGTGGGAGAGAGCCAAAGCATAAGAGACTGTTAAAAATTGAGAACAAACTGAGGGTTGATGGGGGGTGGGAGGGAGGGGAGGGTGGGTGATGGGTATTGAGGAGGGCACCTTTTGGGATGAGCACTGGGTGTTGTATGGAAACCAATTTGACAATAAACTTCATATATTGAAAAAAAACTGACTGTATTTGGAGATAGCCTTGTTAAAGAGGCAATTAAGTTAAAGTGGGATCGTTACAGCAGGTCCTAATCCAATATGACTGGTGTCCTTACGAGGAGAGGTTAGGTTCAGACAACACACACACACACAGAGGGAGGAAGATATGAGGACATGCTGGCAAGGTGGGCATCATTGCTTTGTAATTTTTTCTGAATGGCATTCTTTATGTTTTCAGAGCACATTCTATTGCAAGATGATGTTGCTACCACAAGATGGCAGTACTCTTCCTCAGACTCTGTTCCTTTGAGATCAGTCGGTAGGTACTGAAAGCAAAGGACTGGGCTTGCCTCTGATTGGCTCGGTGAGACTCTGGGTTCCTGAGGGAATAGATAAATATACCCCATAAAAAAGCTAACTCTTTTGCTTGAGGATCCTGGCTGCACTTCAGGCCCCAGAGCCGAGTCTTCTGTGATCCCAGTAAGGAAGAAGAATGGAGAAACTCCTGGAAGTGTCTTTGATGATTCTATGGCTTCAACTGGCCAGTGAGTTGGGGCTCTTGGTAATAGAAACAGGGGTGACCACAGTGGTGGGAACAGAGTGAGCAAAGTTCAGAGCCCTCAAGACTGAGGGACAAAGTCTTCTTGTTAAGTTGAAAATGTACCAGAAAGTCAGGGAAGGAAATGTAAACAGCAGAGAGTGAACATACAGTGACTAATGTCTGGCATTTGGCTTTCTGTTTCTGCCTAGGGGTGAACAGCCAACAGGAACAGGATCATCAGACCCTAAGTATCCAGGAGGGTGAAAACGCCACCATGAACTGCAGTTATAAAACTACTATAAACTATTTACAGTGGTATAAACAAGACTCGGGTAGAGGCCTTGTCCTACTGATTTTAATACGTTTAAATGAAAGAGAGAAAACCAGTGGAAGACTACGAGTCACGCTGAACACCTCCCTCAAAAGCAGTTCATTGTCCATCACGGCTTCCCAGATGGCAGACACTGCCACATACTTCTGTGCAACGGATGCACAGTGTTCACCAAGCACCTGCAGCCTCTCCACAAACGCCCCCAGAGCTGCCTCTTAGCAGCCCTATAGTGGGTAGCATTAGTGGTTATGTCTTCCCAAGAAGGAGAGTCTACAAAGAGCAGGCAAGATGCAAGGTGAACCCTCTCACATTCATGATTTTCTGGGGGGAAACATTTTGTACCAGGGCAAAGGGTATGAAGTTTAGAATGAGAAACTGAAATGCCAGGTTCAGATCTGCCAATCCAGGCTATATGGCTTTGGGCACATCATTGGCATAGCAGCCTTCAATTTCCTTTACTTGAAAAGAAGGATTTGGATAGATGAGCCCAAAAGACCCTTCAAGTTCCAATTTTATTAGGGAAAAAGCTAAGCACTGCACACTTGTGGAGGATGAGAAAGGACTTCTCAGTATTAGAAGGTCTTATATGGGCAACCTCCTGGTGACCTACATGGGTGTTTGAGATGCGTGAGATGATTTTTACATTCCTCTAATTTCTGCAGAGAAAAGAGAATCAGAAAGGATCTTAGAACTCTTTCAGCCAAACTTTTCATTTTAAAGCTGAGGACTGATAGAGACAAAGATCCAAATCTCATTCTGCCATTTATTAGTTGTGTGATTTCCAAGCTTCAATCTCTCCATTAATAAAATGAGAACATATAAGAAAGTCATAATTTTTCCCCATCCAAGTGAGAGATGTATGTTCAGGCTCTGAAATTTTGTTTTTTAAAAAGTATCAAATACACAGTAGCTTTTCATTCATTTATATCTTGTTCCTAGAAAGGTAAAGAAATGTTGAATATAGTTTTCAAGTACAATTCAAGTACATGAACATACAGTGTTGTATTAGTTTCAGGTGTACAATATAGTAATTCAGTGATTCTATGCATAACTTAGTGCTTATCATGATAAGGGTACTCTTAATCCCCTCCACCTATTTCCTCCATTACCCCACCCACCTGCTCTCTGGTAACCATCAGTTTGTTCTCTATAGTTAAATCTGGTTTTATTTGATTATCTATTTTTTCTTCATTTGTTTTCTTTTGAAAATTCCAAATATGAGTGAAATCATATGGTATTTGTCTTTCTCTGACTATTTCACTTAGCACAATACCCTCTAGATCCATCCATGGTATTGCAAATGGCAAGATTTCATTCTTTTTTATGGCTGAGTAATATTCCATTGTGTATATTTATATCTCTATCTATAGGTACACATCTATATCACATCTTCTTTATCCACTCATCAATTGATGGACACTTGGGCTGCTTCTATATTTTAGCTATTGTAAATAATGCTACTGTAAACATAAGGTGCATGTATCTTTTCAAATTAGTGTTTTCTTTTCCTTTGGGTGAATACCCAGTAGTGGAATTATGGGATCATATGGTATGAATGTAGTTTTCTTAATGAAGTTTGATACTGCTGAAAATGTGTTTGTGGGGACTATTGGGACATTTGTACTTATATACATGTTTGGTGAAAAAGGTGGGGGATGGTAGGGGGAAAGTTATACAAGGCAGTGGTTCTCAAATGCCACACCTTAAACTACCAACACCACCTGTATCAGAATCATCTAGAGCACCTCTGAAGATCTGCATTATTGGCTCTATCCCAGCTTACTCACTCAATCTGAAAAAACAATGAATTTGTATTTTTAATGAACATGATCTGGATTAGTTTAGGGATTGTTTACAGAAAATTCAAATTATCATCTTTTTAACAGGATGGAATTTATTGCCTCTTATAGAAAGAAGCTCTAGTATATGAAGGGTTGGTATGCTAGCTTCATCATGTTGTGAAGGACCGAGGGTCTTTGTAGCTCACTGTCTCTCATCCTTAAGGTGTCGCTGTTGGTTTTATACTTTAAAGAAACTGTTAGGGGCGCCTGGGTGGCGCAGTCGGTTGGGCGTCCGACTTCAGCCAGGTCACGATCTCGCGGTCCGTGAGTTCGAGCCCCGCGTCAGGCTCTGGGCTGATGGCTCAGAGCCTGGAGCCTGTTTCCGATTCTGTGTCTCCCTCTCTCTCTGCCCCTCCCCCGTTCATGCTCTGTCTCTCTCTGTCCCAAAAATAAATAAGCGTTGAAAAAAAAAAAATTAAAAAAAAAAAAAAAAAAAGAAACTGTTAGAAATCTGTCCACTCTATACATCTTCCACGCAGAAACAAAGAGAAAGTCAATTGGGTAAATGGGCACATGATGGCCGAGTCAGCGTTTTCCAGAAACTACAGCCAATGGCTTCGACTTGCATTTCATTTACCTCAGTGTTATTTAATGTCTCAACCTCTCTCCCACCTGCAAACGAGGCTGAGATATTGGGGCTATTTTTTATCTTAACATGTTGCCACCCTTGTTAAAATTGGGATTCTATTAGTAAGAAAGAGGAGACAATGGGCATCATGTTGGGACCTAGCAGTTTCTGCCACACCCTCACTTTAGGGTATATTAGAACTCACATGCTTTTAAACTATTCACTATTATTTATTTTTGAAATACCAAATCCAATCTATCTCCCAGGTCTGTTGAATTTGGCTCCTCAAAGTCTTCCAGAAGACATCACAATGCCCACAACCCAGTTTACAGCCCCAATCCTAATTGAAAATCCACCTTAGGGGTGACTCGGTGACTCAGTCAGTTAAGTGTCTGACTCTCGCTTTGATCTCAGATGGCTCCTGGGTTTGAGCTCCCACTGGGCTCTGAGCTGATGGCATGGAGCCTGCTCTGCTCTCTCCTCTCTCTCTCTGCCCCTCCCCTACTTTCTCTTTCTCTCTCTCTCAAAATAAGTAAACAAACTTAAAAAAAAAATCCACCTTAATCCCTTGCTCCTCTGCTTCTGGCACATTTGACATTTGACCTCATGACTCAATGTAGTCCTTTGTACTATCTTGTCAGAGTGAAAATTTGACCGTGTCAATCACCTGGAACCCCATTTGCTCCTAGAATAAAGAAAAATTCTTTATTCTTGACAAGACCTACAAAACCTTGCATAACTTAGGATCTTGCTACCTCTCCAGCCTCATTCCACAATATGCTCTCATCTCTCTCCCTTCCTTTCATACTCTCTTTTCCTGTCTGTCTCTGTCTTCACGAATACTTGTCTTATTTAAGTCCCATAAAAGCACTTTGTTTCTCCTCTATGACCCTTTCAAAGCAATTTTGGGTGATATTCTTATTCTTTTTACCTTTCTTAAAATTCTTTTCCCTCCCTTCAAAAGAGTAAAACTAGCACATGCCTGCTCTTTCTTGTACATCTACCGAAGGGTCATTACCTGAGGAAAGCTCAATGTGTACTTTCAGAATCACAGTCCTCTGACTTTACAGACTTGCAGTTTTTCCTTTATTTCTTTGATTAGTTGATTAAAAGCCATTTCCACTACTACTCCATGAAGTCCTTAACAGCAGGGGCCATAGCTGTGTTCTCACTCCTGAATCTGCAGCACCAAAACATCTTAGGCATCAAGGTCATCAACTCTCCTTCGTCCTCCTTTCTATCCATTAACTTATTTAATATTCTTCCTTTATTTTAAGCCTCCTCAAAGATAATATTGATAATATTGCAGTGAAGGCACAAATAAGAACGTATGGCTGAGTGTTTCAGACTGTAATCCGTGGATCTTTGGAAGTTTATGGGTAAATCCCTGGGATGTAGCAGGGGTTGGCATAGCCCATGGGTCAAAGCTGTCTACCACCTGTCTTTGTAAATGAAGTTTTATTGGAAAAACAGCCATGCCCACTTATGTATGCATTGGCTATGGCTGTTTGTACTAGAACAGCAAAGTTGAGCTGAGATAGGACTTCAAAGCCTAAAGTAGTTACTATTTGGCCCTTTACAGGAAAAAGTTTGCCAACCCCTGGGAGATAGGAGTTACATGAGAATTTTTAGATTTGGAGATCTCTGTTTGATGAAAACAAAACAATAATGGCATATTTCTAATAATCTGTGTGACCAACTTAGAATACTCCCCTTGGTTTTGATACTTTTGTGCTCTTTATGTCACTTGCACTACATGAAAGACAAATGGACTAATGGCATTCTACGAATAAAGGCACCACAGTTGTTTAAATGGAGAAAACTATTTAGGAAAGTTTGGTTATGATATGGCACATGGTACTGCAGACAGGCCCAACTCCCAAGAACCTGTTCCCACAGTTACCGAAATGTTTCCATTGGAAGAGGGTGTATCAGTCACATTTCTTGTTTACATGTATCAACACACAATACAGTAGATGTAAGAGTAGCAGTAAATGCAAATATTTTTTTTTCAGCGCTGATTTTTTTGGGGTGTTTTATTACATTCAGTCATTTTACATTGGTAAAATGGCAGGTTAAAAGGATATTTTGAATAGAAAAGTAAATATACTAGTAATATCTAAACATAATAATTTAGACAATAGTATATTAAGCTCCAGATCATTTCAATCAAGTAAGTTATTGAACTACACAATCTATAGTATTCTTTTAATCAGCCTCCAGCAACCCTTTAGTTTTAGGCAAATATGATCCTTCACATTCTTTTAATTTGAATTTGATCAAGTGTATATTTTGCTTGCATTTTTTTTTGTTTGGTGTTGTAATCGTGAGACCTAGGAGCCTAAAACATTTGTATTTAATTTCATTTTGCTTTATATTAAGCCATCCTAATATTAAAAAAATAGTATAAGAGTGGTTCCTTATATGAAGAGCTGTAACTTACTCAACGTTGAGAAATACTGAGAACCTGTTTTTTAGGTCTGGGGTCTGACTCTGGAAGAAGCTGATCACACCAGAGGCCTGAGTCATATGCCCTCATAGAGACTATACTTAATAGTAAAATGTATCTACCGAACATATCCACACATTCATTTATTCGTTCGTTCTTCAGATATTTTTTGAGCATCTCCTAATGGCCTGTATAGTTTGAGAAACTGGCTGCTGAGACTAATAAGATTAAGTTCGTGACCTCAGGAGCACCAAGTCTAGTTTGAAAAAAAAAAAAAAAACGCAAATGATTCTAATCTGGTGCAGTAATGACAGTGTAGATATGTGTGCAAGGTATAGTGGGAAAAGAAGGGGGCACTAAGAGTGCCCTAGCAGATCCAGGGGAGTCCTTTCCCAGGGAGATGGTGTGTAAATTGGTTCTTTTAAAAAAAACTTAAAATCCATTTAAAAAAATTCATTTTTGAGGGAGAGAGAGAGACAGAGGGGGAGACACAGAATCTGAAGCAGGCTCCAGGCTCTGAGCTGTCAGCCTGCCACGGGGCTCAAACCCACAGACCATGAGATCATGACCTGAGTCGAAGTCAGATGCTTAACCTACTGAGCTACCCACCCCTCCCTGTGAACTGGTTCTTAAAGAATGAATAGAAGTTACTTACGCAAAGGTAGGAGAGAGAAGGGAGGACATTCTCAGCAGAGAATCCCTTGGTTCGAGGGGAACAGCGGAGGAATATGTCAAGCAAACATCTCAAATCATGCTCTTTTATATGCTTTCAGGATACCCTAAACCTAGCTTAATACTCAGCAAGAACAGACGTTAGATGCTGGGATTAGGGAGATTTAAGGAGCTATATTGCCCTGTGTCTTAAAGAGGGTGACAGAGGATTACCCACTGTCTCAGCCTCAGGCACCACCTTGAAGTCTACAAAAAGTGTTTGGTGTTTGCTTCCTGGAGGCCTACCCCTCACCCCAGACACCTATTTCCCTTCTATGCCTGCAGCTCAAACTCCATTCCAGGGTAAATACCAGTTCAGCTGTAAAGCAGCCTGCAGGGTCAGAGAGGAACCACAGGGAGGCGCTGCTTCCTTCAGTTAGTCGTTTGACACAAATTCATCACACATTCGTCATGTGTTTCTGAGCACGTATATCTTTCTTTAGAGCCTGTGATATGACCTTGCAGGGCCGTTTGGCTTGCTTAACACGGGAGTCAAGATTTCCTAGGCGATTCCACCAAAGGATCAAGAAACTGGAGGAACAACCCTTTCAGCTTTGGGTGTATTCCCAAATGAAACCTTCCACTGCTTCTCCACAGGCCATGCTGTCTGCTTCCTACTTAGGACTTTCAATCTTGCTGATATTGAGTAAGTAACATTTATTCAAAATTCCTAAGATGTTCTAGTCCTTGATTATAGGATGACTTTTAACCCCTGCCAAACTGGAGACTATCCTTACATTATCAATATAACAAAGTCTTTAACTTTTTTTTTTTTCCAGGAGGGATCAATGGAGATTCAGTGACCCAGACAGAAGGTTCTGTTACCCTCTTTGAGGGGACACCTTTGACCCTGAATTGCACTTACCAGAGTAGCTACACAGTTTTTGTTTTCTGGTATGTCCAGTACCAAAACAAAGCTCCTCAATTGCTCCTGAAAGGCTTATCAGAAAACCAGAGGGCAGAGCATCACGGTTTTCACGCCAGTCTTGTTAAGAGTGACAGCTCCTTCCACCTGCAGAAACGCTCTGTGAGAATGTCAGACTCTGCTGTGTACTACTGCGTCCTAGGAGGCACAGCGAGATCGCCTGCAGGGGGAGCCGAGCACAAACCCAGAGGGGCGCAGGAGGGCCCTGGATGTGAGCAGCCTGGGAGGGGAGAATGATGATTTCTCTCTAGTTAGAGTCTTGTGCTGGGCGCGGCCCCCAGGGAACAGATACCTGATGCCTCCGCCCTCAGGCACCCCGAGTTTTACTTCGAGCTAGGAATGGAAGGAGGCAATGTAGGTGAAAACTTAGATTATAATTATGCCTATACATAGAATCCTATAGTCAATGGCCTTTTGTGTCTGGTTTCTTTCACACAGCATCACCTTTTCAAGGTGTATCCATGTATCAGTACTTTAGTACTTCTGTGGCTGCGCAATAATCCATTGTATGGATACCCTATATTTTCTTTGTCCATTCATCAGTTGATGGGCATTTTGGTTGTTTCCACTTTTTGTGAAAACACTCATGTACAGAAGCTCTGCTCTTTCAAACTTGAATATATTTTAAGTTAGAGATTTCTGGGTATTTTTTCGTTTTGTTTTTTGCTTTATTTGGGACTAACGTTTCTTTGTGGATATGCAATTGAGTAAATATGAGAAAATGCTCCTTACAAATAATGACTTATACTAAAGTAAGATATTATTCTAAGCTATATATATATATTCATTCAAGAAAATTTGGCACCTACTCATATGTGCCAGTCATTTTAATAAGTATTGGGAATATATGTTAGGTAACAGAGTCTCCTCCTTTAGGATTTTATAACATAGTGCATTAAAATACCACACAGGTCTTAAAATTATGCTTTTTTTTTAACAAATCATTTTATTCATTTACTGAACTGTGTTTGTTCCTAAATATTTGTGGTGCTTACAGCTCTGCTTTTTGGGTTTTTGTTGGTGGTGGTGTTGTTGCTGTTGTTGTTTTTTAGGGCAAGAGTGACTGAGGGAGAGAGACACAAAGAGAGAGAGAGAGAGAGAGAGAGAGAGAGAGAGAGGAATCTTAAGCAGGCTCCACACTTAGTGCAGAGCCTGACATGGGGCTCAATCTCATGACCCTGGGATCATGACCTGAGCCAAAATCAAGAGTCGGTCACTCAGCCAACTGAGCTGCCCAAGCGCCTCTATGGTGCTTACAGTTTTATGGGCACTGGGCTAAGCACTTTAAAATCCCCCCCTCCTAGATACTACCAAATTCTCATTTGACAGATGACGAAATTGAGGTTTAGTGATGTTAAGTGACTTATTCAAGGTTACATAACCAGCTGGGAGCAGAAGTTGGCCAGACCCAAATGTGACGTGTGACCAATATTTTAACAACTATTTGGTTGAACGTTCTAGAAATCTGTCTTCTTTTCTTCCCAGAATTCAACTGTAATCTTAGATTTCATAATTGTTGATGTTTTCATTTGAAGAAGAACCCAATGCAATATTAAAAGCTGCAGTTTACTCATTTGGCAACCACAGAAGTCTATATATATATATCTACATAAGCCAAAAAACCCAGTCACCATCTTTTATGTTCTTGAACCCTGAAGTTGCTCATATGCTCTCTGATTGAATACAGCTCTCATATTTGAAGAGCCACAGCTGAGCCCCAGTGGCTGTTATCAGGAGACATAAGGTACTTGCCATGGAAATGGGGATTATATTTTCCAAATACAAACAAAAATTCTTCATATCGCAAATATGTCTACTCACTGAGAGTGCAGGACACAACATTTTTGGTTTTGCTACAGCATATATCTCATTAAAACAAACTCTTTTCGTGTATTTAGTAAATACCAGTATAATGTCAATATGATGTGGAAGTTTTATTTATTCTCATGGATTTTTCTAAGCACCTTAATAATAATTTCAAATCAAAGAACTATTGGGGACAAATTTCTCACTATAAAAAAAGCCTCAGCTCTACTTTAGTGTTAGCCGAGTTTGTTTTAGTGGCTTCAAGAATTTCTAGGGTTTTCAAAGTAAAGCTACCTGATGAAACAGAGTGAGGATAAAAAGATCATGCGGCTGTCTTTGCCTCTCCTGCTGATTTATGAAGAATAATGGCATTAAAAATATTGGTGAACCTGATCTTACCGGCAGCACATGTTCTCGTGGACCTATATCTAGAGAGGCAAAACACAAGTTCCAATATTTAAGGCTTCAAAGAATTTCCTGAGTGTGATGAAAAGGGCAAGTGCTAACAGGTACTGCACTCTGCTGGTATTTTTTAAATGGGATTTCTATTGTTTTTGGTAATGCTTTGGCTAGAGTTGTACTTTTTAGGGTTTTCCCTATTTCCACCGTAATTAATGTGTGTGGTTTGGAAAAGCAGGAGGTATTTCAGAAGTATGTGTATTGAGTCACAACGGAAATTCCTATACTTAGGGACTGAGTAGAACTTTCTGGACAGTAGCTCCTATGTCTACTCAGGGGTAGGCAGGGCCACTTTATCCCCCTACCTAAACAATTTCAGGTATATTTCCTCGCATTTGCTGACACCCAAAGAAGAAATGCTCTCAGACATGAGCAATAGTCACACCAGCCTTCAAACTGATTTGGTTTCAACCTTGAGTGCTACTGGAATGAACAGCCAGAAAACTTCCACATGTCAAGATAAAAGCTAACAAGGAAATGGCATTTTTTTCCTCTGAGCAAATATGCAGCTAACAGATAAGGTGTGAGGCACTAAATCTCTACAGGTTATGGTGGGGTTTTTTTCTCCTCTTATTTTAAGAGTATGTAAATACCTTTTGATATACCTAAAATATGACTGGTGGATGAATTTTCCCTGAGATGAGGTCATTGTTAGCAAAGAGGATGGTCTCATCCTATATCCAGTTAAAATGCAAGCTTTCTTGGGAGTGGGATGAGCTTTCTAATCTGCTCCAAGAAACTAGGAGAAAGTATCACCCACTCCCAAAGCACGAGACACCCTTTTACTCCTCTGCTCATCAACAGGAATATGGATGCTACTTTGGTCACTGACCCGTTGTTGCAATTGCACAGGGCATCTCCTCTGCATCTCTGTGGCTGGCAACCTGGCTATACCTCCTGTGATCATATTTTCTGGAAGGAAAATGTGGAGCACAGCAGGTGAGAAAGAGATCTATTTTGCTGCTGGGAGATGTGGCCTAGGCACTGAGTCATTGTTATTTCATAATTTCTCAGCACGATTATTAAAATGTAGAGTGGTCCTGGAGAATATATAGTCACCATTCTTACCTTACGAGGCCTAGCTCTCCTACCAAACACAATAGATGTAATCCCTCCTCTAAGCTTTCCATTCACTCTTTAACCCTTCCTGGCTCTTGCCACTTGATACCTTGTATTGTGGTCCTGAAAATTCATACCTATAACAACACCAGAAAACAGAATGGGTAAAATGAAGAAGACTGACGACACCAAGTGTCTGTAAGAACGTGGGGCAACGTTCTCAGGTACCACCAGAGGCAATGTAAATTGGTGAATTGAAAACATTTGGCAATAGCTACTAAAGCTGAGCATGTGCATAACCTAAGGTCCAGCAATTATACTTGTAGGTATATACCCCCGCCCAAAATGTGACCCCTGCGCAGTCACAAGGAATGTACAAGAGTAAGAACATGTATAGCATCAGTAATTGTAATACCCTAAAGCTAGAAAGCAACCCAAATATCCATCTTCAATTTCAAGGATAGATTCTGATAACAGACTACACAGCAAGAGAATGAATAAACTTGCCATATTCTCTGTATAGAAGGAATCCCACAAATATGACTGAGTGAAATATGGCAGACACAAAAGGAGTTCAAAAATAAATAAGACTAATCTATGAAATCCTAAGTTGAGAGAGAGTAGAGATAGTGGTTATCTTTACGAGTAGATAGTGGCGGGAGACTGAACAAGGGAGATTTCTGGGATGTTGATAATGCTCTATTTCTCAGTGAAGGTGCTAGTAATATGGGTGAGTTCACTTTGAGAGAATTCACCAAGCTCTACACTTAATTTTTATAAATTTATGTGTATCATACCTTAATAAGCTTTTAAAAGTTATACATTTACCCCATTAACTGAATTCTGAGAACACAACTCACATTCAATCTATTTTCATATCCCCATTGTCCCTCACACTGTGCCCTCATTTAACAGAGTCTTCATAAATATTTGATCAATAAAGGACTTAGTTATTTCTGATACATAGTTGCAATATTCTCTTCTCCCAGTTCCAGGAATACAACATGCTACCAGGTGGCCTTGAATGTCCTTCTAGTGCTTGCTTCTCTCTACAACTGCCCTAAGGTGAGACCCTCGGCGTCTCACATCTGGTTTTCTGTAACAGCCTTTTAACTAGCCTCCTTACTACCAACGTCTCCTCCCTGGATCCTACTCCATATCCCAGCGAATAATTTCTTTAAAACAAAACAAAACAAAAACAGCATCGATCACATCAATCCACTATTTAACAAACTTCAGTGACCACCCTTTGTTTATGGTAATAAGGTTAAAGCTCTTTTTGTGGATCTCAGTGGCCTCTACAGTTTTCTCAGGAACTTTCTGCTTCGGTAGATTAAGTCTGACTCAAGAATGAAGTTGGGGGGGCACCTGGGTGGCTCAGTTGGTTAAGTGCCCAGCTTCGGCTCAGGTCATGATCTCACAGTTTGTGAGTTCGAGCCCCGTATCGGGCTCTGTGCTGACAGCTCAGAGCCTGGAGCCTGCTTCACATTCTGTGTCTCCCTCTCTCTCTGCCCCTTCCCTGCTCATGCTGTGTCTCTCTGTCTCAAAAATAAATAAACATTAAAAAAAAAATTTTAAGAATGAAGTTGGGGAGGACTCGCTGTCCTCCTTAAATAGCCCTGCCTACAGCCCGTTGCTCCCATAATCACCTCGACCTGAGTCCTTACCGTCATTTCTCCTCCCAATCCTAGAGACCATCTCAGACCATTCCTCCTGAAGAATGTCCTGGTCATTCCAGCCCACAGTGATCTCTCCTTTTCTGTGAAAAGCCCCGCCACTAATTATTGCCTTTGATAAGTTACCTAACATTTTTAAAAGTATTTCAGTTGTACCACCTAATTTTGCAATGCACTTTCATATGCATTATCCCATTTACTCCTCATCATCATGTGAGCAAGCCAAGATACAGAGAGTTAATCTCACTTCATAGATGAAAACCCCAAAGGTTCAGAGAGGTGAGGTGACTTAAACCAGTGCACTTGGCAAAGGGTACAGCCCAGGCTCATCCAAGCTTTCTACACAGAATTAATTATCTGGCTATGAGGAATGGCTATATTACCACCCCCCAAAAGATTATACATTTTTAAAATGTGCTTCCACTTTGTATCCCTCAAGTACTGGACAAGGTGTTTAGGGCACTCTGCAAAGCTAAGTTATTTTATTTCTACATTGTCCCCACTCAGCTCAAGGACTGATAAAAGCATATTACTTTGGCTCTATGAGACTCCTGTAGTAAAAGCTGAAGAAACACATCACTTCACCTCCAAACTATTTACCTTGGGGAGTAGGGAGAAAAGAGCCCTTCCAAGGCCAGGGCGGCCTTAATTTTACCTTCATACCCTAGCCTCAAAATTGAAAAATAAAAGACAAAAAGAAAAAAAGGTTCAAAGGAAGCCAGCAGAGGCAGTGGCAATGAGCTTCAAGAACCTCCATTTAATTAATCACAGTAAAATAAATTTCAATTTTATCACATTCCAGAGATCATTTCTCAAATAACTCAAATGGCAGGCAAAATGGAGAACTTTTTGATTCTGAAACTCAGTGTATAAGATTTAAGATATATCAATAAAGAACTTAATTTTATTTATTCCAAGGCTAGATAATACTAAATCTTTCTTGAAGCAAGTCAGAGAACTAATGTGATGAAATGAGAAAGGAGAAAGTTCTAGGCGAATGTCTGGACACCCAACCCTGAAGGTAAATACTGCCTTCTTCCCTAACATTTTGGACTCCTTCACACTGGGTGTTAGATACCTGAGCAGTGCAGGTTAAACATCTCGATAAACAGGTCTAAGAAAGGGAGAGGGAGATGGAACAGCAAAAATAAATCTAAACACTAGAAATAAGATATTCAAACAGGGTTTATTTGCTCAATGATAAATGCCTCAGCTATCTATTTCCTGTCTGATTCCTAATTCCACCTGCCTGGGCCTGGGCTACAGGGAGTACAGGCAGGAAATGGAATTTGCTCCACTTATCTGATCCTTGCCAACTGAAAGCAATTTGAGATAGAAATCATATCTTGTTTTGGTTTATGTGCTTTTTACAGAGTTTTGCACATCATAGATAACTGTAGATTTCCAGAATGAATGCTTGAACTTAGGGATTCCTGAACATGCACAGTAGTTTAAGGGCAGCTAGGTAATGTGCTTAGCTGGAGAACCTTGCCAGCCTATCTCTACTCAAGACCCTAATTTTAATAAGAGTTAAAACAAAGTTCATTGCAATAGGTGGGAAAATCTATTCAAGGTGAATTTGTGTCATCAGAAGATGATTCTTGTGTTCAGCTGATTTGGTCATAGCAATTGTCATTGTATCGAAGACACTATCCTTCAGAGCCTACATAAGAAAATGTCACAGCTGTCTGTAATAACAAATCCCAATGCTTTAAAATTATAACGTTTTGACTTCTTACTATAACACAATCTTACTTTGCATAAAGTAAACCCAATCTACACAAATAGAGAAATAACAAGCTATGGAAATGACCCTTTTACACCTGTGCTGTTTCACCAGCACAAATAATTACAAAGGAAACTAGACAAACAAGCCAACTGACACGGAACCCTTAGCTGAGATTCCTGAATTCTCTAATAAAACAATACAACAGGAGGCAGCTAAATACCACCAACATGCCTCTGGAATGAAGAGAACCTGGCTAAGAATGTTAAGCATCTAAATCTGGCTTTCTAGAAGAAAATACTTAGCTGGATTAAAACAATGATGTGACAAGAAATAGAAGGAAGGTATTTCAGGAACCAAGTTACATAAATAAGTGTGCCCTCGTAAGGGGTGAGGCTGTTGTCATTCAAGTATGGTCCAGATACCCCTAAGGAGACCATTTCAAGGAGGGGATACAAAGACTTTTGAATTTTATTTGGATTATGTTTCTGTTAGGATCTGATCCTGACTCATTCCCCTCAACCTCCTTACTCAGGGTAAGTTCTCTACTGTGCTCTAAATTTCCTAGTGTTGTGGGATCCTGTGAGCCCTGCCCATCAGCCTGTATCCACTTTGTATGCTTGCATTAAGTACATCGTTTATGGTTGTGTTTCTAGATCTGCCTGTCTTAATCTTCTTAGTCCGTTCTGATAGAGGCAACTTCTCTCTAATCCCCTTCACCAAGTTCAGAAACTGAAATTTTAAATGTCATTAACTTAAGCCTCTCCAGTTATATATACCATAAATCATATATATATACACTTATATTTATATATAAGTGTTATATATAAATATAACCTGTTTAATATATAAAACATATATGTGTATATATATTATGTATATATATATGTTGTATATGCATGTATACATGTGTATGTGTGTGTCTTGTGCTTTAAAAATATTCTCCAAAAATATGTTACATATATATATATATATATATATATATAATATACAAGTAGAAATATCATTTAAGCAATAATGAATTATACAATTGTAAGATGCTATTATTCCCATTTATTAATGAATCTATTTAAGAAATGCTATACAGAGGCAGTTTGCTAGGTTCTGGGGCTATTACAAAGTACACGAGCCTTTTCTTTGGTGAGCTAAGAGTCTTGTGCTTTAAAGATACTCTCCAAAAATTGGGGCACCTGGCTGGTTCTGTTTGTGGAACATGTGACTCTTGATCTCAGGGTCATGAGTTCAAGCCCCCACACTGGGTGTGGAACTCACTTAAAAAAATGTATCTTCCAAATCTGCACAAATCCAAATAAAAAAAAAAAGAACTTCATTATTTTACTATCACATCGCTCTCACATTGTTATAAAAAATATGAATTGTATTGGGGCGCCTGGGTGGCGCAGTCGGTTAAGCGTCCGACTTCAGCCAGGTCACGATCTCGCGGTCCGTGAGTTCGAGCCCCGCGTCAGGCTCTGGGCTGATGGCTCGGAGCCTGGAGCCTGTTTCCGATTCTGTGTCTCCTTCCCTCTCTGCCCCTCCCCCGTTCATGCTCTGTCTCTCTCTGTCCCAAAAATTAAAAAAAAAAAAAAAAAATATATATATATATATGAATTGTATTATGGAATAAAAACAATATTTCCTAGTTATTAAACTTTCTAAACACTAACACATACCAGGCACGTGCCCTTATATTTTTCTGTTATAGTACTGCTTTACGGCAAGTACTACTATTATTCCCATGAAAACTGAGATTTGGAGAGGCCGTTGATGGTTAATATTAGATTAGAAATTTGATCCCTCTGATTTAAAAAAAAGTAAAACTTGTTATTAATGTAAAATACATATGTGAATCTCTGCTTCCAATTAGCTTAAAACAAATAACTGTCAGAAAGTTGAGGATGCAAAGAAACCTAAATGAACTAAATTCCAGAAAGTGGCAACTTTCATCACTGCTGAAATAGTGGAAGAAGAAGGAATCTTTTATAGAGAGGGACAAGAGGAAATTAGTCAAATGTTTAAGGAACCTCTAAGGGCCGTGTGGTGGCTGCTAAGACATATTAGAATTCTGAAGAGCCCCAGCTACTGCTAAGTGTACACCCATCCACCAATCCTTCTCCATGGGTCTTCACAGGGTTCATAGGTAGCATGCTGAAGCCGTGGGAAAAAGCTGAGAGTGGGGAGAAAATCCTCTGAGACATTTTGGGCTTTTATATAGTATAGATCAAGAGCTCTCTGAAGACTGAAACAGGCAGCAGGGGAGAAAGAATTTGCTCAGGGAGCAAAAAGCCAAGTCCAGGGCTGGGAATCAGTAAGAAGTCCCTAGGGGCACCTGGGTGGCTCAGTCAGTTAAGCATCTGACTTCAGGCCATGACTGAGCGCAGCATCGAGCTCTGCACTGTCAGTGCAGCGCCTGCCTAGGATTCTCTCTCTCTCTCCCCCTCTCTCTCTGCCCCTCCCCATCTCAAAATAAGTAAACAAACAAACAAACAAACAAAAAGAACTCCCTGGTGACTCAAAAGCAGGCCCCCAGACTATAAAGCAAGAGAGAGACTTCCAATAGGTGAGAAAGAAGGCAGATCTGGTAGGAAAGCATGAAGAGATATCTGGAATTTTTCCAGCATGCTGATACCAAACCCTTTGATGGAAAGTCCTGACCTTACCCTGAATGAAACTAATGCTGCAACAAATACCAAACCTGAAGCTACAAAAGTTTTCAAACATAAGTTGGATTCTATTTTCTTTAAGACTCTGACCCATAAATCAGATTGATTCAGACTCTACCCCTACCACACATACACCTTAACAGCAGGAAGAAGAAGGGCATGAATTTGGGGGGAGAAATTTTATTTATTTCAGTTTCTATTTCTAGTTTATATAAATCATCTGGAATATAATAAAATATTATGAGATACCCAAAGAAGCAGCAAATAAACATATAAACAAACAATAATGTGACCCATGGTCAAAAAGATAACAGTTAATAGAAGCAGACACAAAAAGACGACCCAGGTGTTGGAATTGTCAGACATGTACTACATAATACTATGGTAAAAATGCCAAAGGACTTAACAGAAAATGTAAACAATATGCATGCCGAGATGTAGAAGTTTAGGAGAGATTATATATATAATCTCTGAAGCTGAAGGCAGGTCAGTAGAATTATCTCAACTTCATAAAAGGTAAAATGGTAAGAATAAACAAACAGAACAAGTTTTTGAGATCTGAGGGACAATAACAAATGGTCTAACATATTAATGATTGAAAATTTCCATAAGGAAGGGGGAAAATGGATATATATATATATATACACATATATATACATATATGGTGTATATATACACACACACACACGCACATATATCTATATATACACACAAAAAGAGATAATGGCTGAGAACTTTCACATTTGAAGAAAATTCTTAATGGACAGATTAAACAAGTTCAGAGAATCCCAAGGATGATAAACACAAAGGAGGCCCCATCTAGGCACATCACAGTCAAAATTCTAAAAAAAAAAAAAAAAAAATTAAATAAAGATCAGCTTTTAAAAAGTGGTCCAAGGAAAGGGCTCCTGGGTGGCTTAGTCAGTTAAGTATCCAACTCTAGATTTTGGTTTGGGTCACAATCTCAGAGTTTGTAAATTCAAGCCTTACATCAGTCTCCACACTGGCAGTGTGGAGCCTGCTTGGGATTCTTCCTCTCTCCCTCTCTCTGCCCCTCCCCAGAGTGCGCTCTCTCTCTCTCTCTCTCTCTCTCTCTGTCAAAGTAAATACATAAACTTAATTTAAAAAATTTTTAACAGCAGTCAAAGGAAAAAGATAGCCACATTACATGCACGCAGGAATAAAAATACAAATGATAACTGACTTACTACCAAAAACAGTAGTAAAAAGAAGACAATAAAACACTTTCAAAGTACTGAAAGAACAAAAATATGACCACCTAGAATTCCATCACTTGCCAAAATACCCTTAAATAAAAGCAGTATAAATAGATTTTCTTTAAAAAATTTTTTGTAATGTTTATTTACTTTTTTTTTTTTGAGAGAGGAAGAGAGGCAAAGCATGAGTGGGTAAGGGGCAGAGAGAGAGGGAGACACAGAATCCAAAGCAGGTTCCAGGCTCTGAGCTGTCGGCACAGAGCCCGACGCAGGGCTTGAATTCACAAGCCGTAAGATCATGACCTGAGCTTAAGTCAGACACTTAACCATGTCTGACCCACCCAGGTGCCCCTAAATATATTTTCAAAGAGACAAAATCAAAGATTATTTGTCTCCACCTGACTTGCAGTACAAGAGATGCTGAAAGACTTCATGCTATCAGGAAATAATATCACATGGAAACTCAGATTCACAAAAAGACACAAAGAATACCAGAAAGGGTAGATGCCTGAGAGGACGTTTTTAAATTTTGTTAGTAATTTTAATAACTTCACTTACTTTAAAAAGCCACTGTTTCTTTAAGGCAACATAAAAACAATGTGTTGTGGTATTACAGCATATCCAGATGCAATAAAAAACATTTTCTTCATAAAGGGAAATAATATTATTTGAAATCAGGCTAGGATAAATTAAGATGCTTAATTTAATTTCAGATGCTACTACTAAAAATAGCCCAAAACAGTAGAGAATATCTTTGAGACCTCAGAGTAGGAAGAGACTTCGTGACATGGTACAGAATATACTAACCATAAAAGAAAATTAATAAATAGGACATGAGCAACATTTAAGATTTCTACTCATCAAAAACAATTTTAAGAAAACCAATAAGCAATCTTGGGGCACCTGGGTGGCTCACTTGGTTAACTGTCCAACTTTGGCTCAGGTCATGAACCCACATTTCCTGAGTTCGAGCCTGGAGCCTGCTTCAGATTCTGTGTCTCCCTCTTTCTCTGCCCCTCCCTTGCTCACGCTCTGTCTCTCTCAAAAATAAACATTAAAAAAAGAAAGAAAGAAAATCAATAAGCAATCTAAAGTCTAGGCAGAAGTATGCTAGAAAGAAATATTTGGAAAAGGATTGTTTCCAGAAAATATAAAGAACTCTCATAAGCCAACAATAGAAAGATAAAACAATAATAAAATACTTAAATAGGATGACTAATAAGTATATAAAATACACTCAACACTATTAATCATTAGGGAGATGCTAATTACATTCACATTCAGATGTCATTCACCTCCACTAGAAGGCCTACAAACAAATCAGGTAACAGCCTCAAATATCGGCAAATACATGGAGCAAGTGGACCTTCCGTGCCCTGCTGGTAAAGGGGAAACTGGTGCCATCACTTTGGGAAACTGCTGTGGCCTACCAAGTCCATGAATAGGTATTTACCGAAGAGAAATGAAAATACAGACCCACAAATGACACACAAACATGTTCGTAGCAGGTTTACTCATATTTACCACAAACTGGAAACGACCCAAAATATCCACAAATGGGAGAGTATGTAAATAATTAATGGTATATAGGGAATATTACTCTGCAATCAAAAGGAACGAACCACCAACCAATATGCACAATAATAGGATGGATCTCTAAAATCTCTGGTAACTGACAGAAGCCAGACCCTTCCTGCCAAATGCAGTATGATTCCATTAGTATGAAATTCAAGAACAGAAAAAAACTAAGCTTGGTTAAAAGTAGAAAGTGGTTCCCTCTGGGGAGGAAGGTTTGACTGGAGAGGGTCACAAGGGGACTTCCTGGGGTTAGGTAAATGTTCTTGATTTTGTTTGGGTGGTGATTACACAAGTACATAAAATACTTAAACTCACTGAAATGAACATATAGGGACCATGCATTGTATTGCAGATAAATTATACTTCAATAAAAAGGAACCAAAATAAATGAAATAACTTACAGGTAGAGAATGTGGACCTGAATAATTACAGAGCTAGATGAACTGCCACATATTGGAGCCAGCACCCACGTTGAAAAACAGGACATTACCCCTGTGCCAGGCCACTCTTGGACCTGCTTCCTGTGTCTACCACCCCCAGTAATCACTATGCTGACATCAACTCACAGAATAGTTTTCTCTGCTTTTGTACTGTATGTAAAAGGAATCATTTAGCATGTACTGTCGTAGCTGGTTTCTTTTAGACAATCTTACCTTTGCGAGATTTATTCGTATAATTATGTGTAGCTGTGTGGACCTTGATTCTGAGAGCTGTATGGTATTCCATTTTGTTTAATCATTTCTTTTGTGTATATTTAGCCTCTCAGCATATTAATGTCCCGCTAGTCTTTGTTGCTTCCTGGTCTCGAGTGGTTGTCAGAAGGGTTGGAATTGGGCTGTGATCACAGCAGACTACAGCTGTTCCGTAGCAATTAAAAAGTATAAATATATTTCTACAACACCTACAGAAAGCTGGACGAATTAATTTTCTCTGTATATTTTATTTTATTGTAGTTCACCTTTTTATTGAGGTATCATTTTTTCTACAATGAAATGCAAGATTTTACATGTTCTGTTCAGTGTGTCTTGAAATTATCCTTCACCTCAGAAGTCCCCTCGTGCCTCTTTCCAGTCAAATCCCTCCTCTTAGAGACAACATTTTTCTGATTGTTGAACCATCCTGGACTTCTAAAAAATTCTGTTTTCTCATTATATAACATGGACGTTAGATGCCACTAAATTGATATATTCACTTAGGGATGAGAAAATAAATAGGCAATTAAAAGCTGCAGTCAACTGAATCACAGTCATAAATCAGCACATTGATGCCAAGCGAATCAGGCACCAACTTCCGTGTTGCTAAGTCATGAAGCTATTGAGGGACTGAGTCCAGTGAGAGCCTCTGAGCCACCGCTGCTGCAACACAGAGAAGTGATATTTGCAATTTTTGAAAGGCTACACTTTTGATATAAGAAAATAAGAATGTATGACCTGGTGAATTTGGCCTTATTATGACTGGAGGGGGCAATATTCAAAAGCAAGATCTTTCTTTTTTTTCTTTTAAAAAAAATGTTTATTTATTTTTGAGAGAGAGAGAAAGAGAGAGAGAGAGAGGAAGGGAGAGAGAGAGAGAGAGAACAAGTGGGAGAGGGGCAGAAAGAGGGAGACAGAATCTGAAGCAGGCTCCAGGCTCTGAGCTGTCACCACCAACCCTGAGATCATGACCTGAGCCGAAGTCAAGATGAAATCAGATGCTTAACCGATTGAGCCACCCAGGCACCTCCAAAGCAAGAATTTTCTAACAGACTTACTATTGATTGCTATTAGGCATGTGCAGTTAGCCAAATTTTGTCAATCAGGAAACTTGCTGTGGTAGCATTAAACAGACAAAGAGCTTTATCCAATGGAAAATTCCTCAGAAACCAATGCCTTGCAGTGTAAGAAGAAAAGTTATGATGACTGAGAATGAATAGTTTTATCTTCTTGTCCAGAAGAAAAATCTGTGAGTATATTTCACTGTAGATTTTGGCTGGGGACAAAAAGAAGCATACACTGCGCAAAAAGATGGATGACTATTTGCTCTCAGAAGTCACCATAATCATAATAAATTGTATTTCTTTTCAGATTTACCAGTCCATTGTAGATGCATTGGCTGAATATGGCAAATGGTTCTACCATCAGTGTCCTACAATTCAGCTTAACTCCTATACATATCATTGTTGTGAATTAAATTAGAAAAAGACTTAATAGGCAAGTTAGACTCTCCCACCATGTCAACAAAGCCACAGCGCAACACAAGCAAACTGATAGCAGACTACATTTCCTGTTCTGGCACGGTAGCATCTTACAGCTTAGTCACTGTGTGTGTGTGTGTGTGTGTGTGTGTCCGCTCTCTGAGGCACAGGGCTTGCATTTAGACCTGAATTTGAGATGGAACACGGCACATTTCACTCACAGGAAGAGCCTCCAACATGCTGCTCCCCAGCCTGCTGAGAATAGTCACAGCCTCCATCTGCCTTGGTAGGGCTAGTAAAGACAGCCACAAGCACAGACAGGCTGTGCCGAGTCCCAAGTTCAGGGGTAGACACAGGTTATCATTGTCTGCTGGGGTTTAGGAGAGTAGAATAATGGGCAGGGGAATCAGAACTCTCAGTCCTACCTGAGTTCCCTAAGACCCTAGGGCCACTACCAGGAGAATCAGCCTAATTCTCTCTTCTCTTTTTGCAGGAGCCAGCATGGCACAGAAGGTAACTCAAGCCCAACCTGCAATTTCTATGCCAGAGAAGGAGGCTGTGACCTTGGATTGTGTATATGAAGCCAGTGGTTATACTTATTATCTATTCTGGTACAAACAACCACCAAGTGGGGAAATGATTCTCCTTATTTATCAGGAGTCCTACAGTGAGCAGAATGCAACAGAGGGGCGGTATTCTCTGAACTTCCAGAAACCAGACAGATCCATCAGCCTCACCATCACAGGATTACAACTCAGGGACTCAGCAGTGTATTTCTGTGCTCTGAGAGACACCACAGTGATGCGGCACCTGTGGGAGCCCCACAAAAACCTCAGATCTCAAGCATCCCCCAGCTATGGACACCAGGGAGAGCGGCGGTGTGGAAGGAAGAAGCGGGGGGCTGTGCCTGAGGCAGTGGGGGTTTTCAGGTGGATGCTTCACTCTAAGGAAAATGCTATTTCTCTGGCTCAGAGAACATATCAAACAGTGTCATTCATCAAAAGCATCTTTATCTTCAATTCTTTACCTCGCAGTAGACATTTCACAAAAGATTTTTTTAAGTGGTTTGTGATGATTACATTAAAGCAGAAGACCCAAAATCTAAACGGCTTCCCTGTGTTGACCTGTAGTGCCAAATTTGCTTCAGCCTGTAACATCAAAGCCCAGATCTGTCCTGGTGTCAAAGGGACTCTTAGGAAGCTTCCTTTGAAGGATTTAGTATCTTCCAGAGACTGAAGCTATGTCTGCTGCTCTGTCATGTATGGCCCTCCCGTATGTCCCCTTCTGGTCACTACCTGCTCTTCTGGGGAAACCACAGTCCCATAGATAGATTTGTTTTGCCTGTTTGCCTGTTCATTTGCAGTGTTGCATAAATATTTTTTTTAGGTGTATTTATTTATTTTGAGAGAGAGAGAGAGAGAGAGAGAGAGCGCACAAACAGGGGAGAGGCAGAAAGAGAGGGAGAGAGAGGATCCCAGGCAGGCTCAAACCCATGACCCATGGGATCATGACCTGAGCTGAAATAAAGAGTCAGTCACTCAACCTGCTGAGACACCCAGGTGCCCTGCATGAATATTCTTATACATGTTCTTTGGTGAATGTAATTATACACTGCTGTTGTGCTTATCCATTGGAATTTCTGGATTAAAGAGTATAGATCGATCTGGCTTGAGTTCCTCCACTAGTTAAGCCCTCAAAAAGACTACTAATGACCTCTGTGTTGTAGAGCAACAGAAAATTTCAGGTATCCCCATAGCTGACCTCTCAGAAACTTTCAACACATGAGTTGTGACCACTTACTCTTAAAGCTCTCTTTTCCTTTCCCCTGATGAGCCACCTTGACTCCTGTGCACACTCTCATCTCCCTTCCAGTCACTAGCTGTTGGAAGTCCTCAAGGGTTAGCTAGCCCTGGGCCAAGCCCTCTCTGTAGCCTCACACTGAAGAGAAAGTTCTCAGACACTTAGACTGAGTGGACACGCAGGACTGCCTCTGGCAGCAAAACAGCAGTAGCAGCAAACGGCACATAGTCTTTGTTTCATGTTCGCCAGGCATAAACATCAAAGAATGTTAAAGCATGGGAGGAATACACAAGGAGCCTCCAGACACAGACCAAACACACATCTGGTGTTTATGGGAAAGCCTGTAGGGAAGATGTACAGTTTCAAGGGCTGCTAAACAGTTACAGTGGGTCTGTTCCCTAACAGGCTCCTGGGAGATCAGGGGGTTCTGTTCTCATAGTGCTATCACATTCAACAGTCTTGAGAACAGAACTTCACTGACATTTCAACGATGACTCCATTCACTTTCCTAGGGCTTACAATACCTTCTCTAGAAATAACTCCACACCTCTCCTTATGTTTTCCCTCCTCTCTATATGACATTTTATTCATGCCTATATGACTCACATAGTTATATCTCTGTGCCAGGCCTCACAATCTACTTTCTCTGACTTTTTTTTTCTTTCAAGATTTTATTTAAATTCAAGTTAGTTGACATATACTTTTCTTACTTCTACTCAATTAAAAAAGTATGTCACCTGGTGGCCATGTACATACACAGGTAAAAATAACACAATAGTCAGCATTCTGTACATAAATATAGCAAAGTGAGAGAAATTGTCACGCAACCTAGCGTGATTTCTAACTCCTCCGAACTCCGTGATGCTCATTGCAGACTCTCTGAGCAGACTGGAAATACCACAACACCACAGACTCACTCCTGTGATCTCCAGCTCCTTAGAGAATTTCTCAGTTTTCTCAGGTAGCTTTATCTCATTTATCTCATGTGTCTGGGTAATAGGCCAAGGAAAGTTTAAAAGTTGGGTTTTATATATGTTTTGTGAGCATCCCCAAGCACGTATTGTTGTTTCTCTATACATGTTCTTGTGTATTCATGGCTTTTTCCAAAGACCAAGACAAAAAGAAACATTGTAACTAATATACTTCTACGTATTGACATCTGTATCTATATTTATGTATAAATTTTTTAAAAAATGCCTGATATGTCTATAACTGTAAGCTCCACAGGGTCAGGAAACCTGTATGTATTATTCATTACACAGTATTTGGCACACAGTGGTTGCACATTATTTGTTGATTGAAGAATACATTGGTAACATCAACAGATACTGAACTTCAATCCTTTGGATGTTGTAAGATAAGTATGGATCAATTATTTCTTGTATTTGCCCTTTCCTCATGACCATGAGAATACTTTCTGTTTGCATGTGCCATAGATTCCTTTTCTGTTTCTACAGATTTTCCTTGTATGGTGCTATTTCCAGGTTTGTGATTTAGATGGTCTCTATCTTGTTGGTATAGATGGAGGCATCTTCATCACCTGAGTGAGACTATAAGAAGGTTTATGTCTGATTCAGTTTCTTGTGAATTTGGATGTCCCTCATGTATGTATGCTGATTCCTCTTGGTTTCAGCTACTGATAACATCCCTCTGTTTTATCTCTTTTCTGGTTTGATCTCCAGGATTTTTGTCTTAGGATTTGAGCCTCAAGTATTTACTGTGGCTGGAGATATGAATCCTGTAAAGTTAGGGGTGATAATGGCAGAGCGCAAGGCCGTCCAGGTTGAAAGAAAATCACAGTTAACTGAGTTCTCTGTACCCCCATACTTCTCCACTTAATACTAATTTCTGAAACACAAATTAAATGACCTTTATACAGATGTTCTCCATACACTAGATACTGCCCCTGTGTATAGCTGGATACGGTCAAACTATCCATTGCCTTGTGTCTTCACCATTGTCATTGATCGCACTGCTTTATTGTATATCTTTTCCTTCAAGTCCAGTGACTTATTTGGTTTACTTAGCTTTTGGGTAGATATTCCTATTGTTGGAAGTCCTAGCCTGAGACAACGAAAATGAGCCTGTTTTTCTAATTTCCTGATTCTAGTTCCAAGGCCTGAATTATTTCAGTCAAGAATCCTTTAAAGCTCCTGTATTCTTAGCCCTTAAGAAAACTTTTAAGGAAGTATTATCATCAATTGTAATATTTATCTTTTCAGAATTCCCCATGAGAGCAAAATCAAGACTCTGTCCCTAGGATGGTAGGAAGAAGCAACACTATGTCCTTGAGGAACTGAGCTATTTGGCCTTGGAAACATGTCTGTGGGAACAGGTAGAAAAAAGCATGTAGTTTTAGCAAAATAACAAGAAGAGGAATTGTTCATTCTCCAGACAGTTTGTACAGAATATTCTTTTCTTTAAGAAACATGTGCTCAATTACCAGGAAAGAAGTTATAAACAAGGAGGGCATATCTCACTTTTAGTTCAATTTAAAGTTCAGATTTAAAGATGGTGGATGGGAATTTTTCTCAGAGAATTTTAAAGTTTAAAAGAATGTGAACGTTAGGAAATATTACAGTTATCCTTTGTCATAACATAGATGTAATCACTTTGTAAATCTATACTAGAAAACATTTCTGAGACTGATGAGTTGAGAAGATTTTGGTTTGGGTACCATGTTTTTAAATTTACTTTTTAGGTAGAGAAATCATAGTAAGTATAAAAATTTGCAGGCTCACTCCTCTGTAAGAAGTCTTCAGCTTACATTTTGGTTGTGCTGTTTTGAGCTAGTTACCTGATTACAGCAAAAAGGTAAAGCTTAAGACAAAGATAATACACATTCCTCTTTTTAAAAAAAATCTTTAAAGACAATTATAAAAAATTAACATGAGGGGTGCCTGGGTGGCTCAGTTGGTTAAGCATCCGACTTCAGCTCAGGTCACGATCTCACGGTCCATGAGTTCGAGCCCCGCGTCAAGCTCTGGGCTGATAGCTCAGAGCCTGGAGCCTGCTTCCGATTCTGTGTCTCCTTCTCTCTCTGTCCCTCCCCTATTCATGCTCTGTCTCTCTCTGTCTCAAAAATAAATAAGTAAAAAAAAAAGTTAAAAAAAATTAAAAAAAAATAAATTAACATAAATTGTGGACTTAAACACAAAAAGTAAAACTATAAACCTTTTAAAAGAAAACATAGGAGAAAATCTTCATAACCTGGAGCTAAATTTGACACTAAAGTTCTTAGATTTGACACTAAAAGCATTGCACAAGTGCGTGCACGCGCGCACGCACACACACACACACACACACACACACACACACACACTGGACTACTTCAAAATTAAAAACTTGCCCTCTGCAAAAGACCCTGTTAAGAAAATGAAAAGATAAGCTTATCTTTCAAATAAGCACATGAAAAGATGTTCAATGTGATTATTCATCAGACAAATGCAAATTAAAACCACAATGAAGGGCACCTAGGTGGTTCAGTCAGTTGAGCATCCAACTCTTGATCTTGGCTCAGGTCACGATCTTACAGTTTGTGAGATCAAGCCTCATGCTGTGCTCTGCACTGACTGTGTGGGCCTGCTTGGGATTCTCCCACTCCCTTTCTCTCTACCATTCCCCTCTCTTAAAATAAATAAATAAGCATTAAACAAATAAAACCACAATGAAATATCATTACACACCTATCACAATGGCTAAAATAAAAATTAGTGATAATACCAAATGCTGACAAACCTGTGGAGAAACTGGATCATTTACAAATCACAAGTGGGGATGTAAAATGGTAAAGCACTCTGGAAAATAGTTTGGTAGTTTCTTAAAAACTAGATATGCCTTACCATATGATCCAGCAATTGCATACTTGGGCACTTACCCTAGAGAAATGAAAGTTTATATTCACACAAAAACCTGTATGTGAATATTCATAGCAGCTTTATTCCTAACAGACAAAGTCTGGAAAGAACCCAAATGTGCTTCAATGAGTGACTGATTAAGCAAACTGTGGCACATCCATACCATGGATTACTACTCAGAAATAAAAAAGAACCAACAGATTATATATATATATCCAATAATTTGGAGAGATTTTATGCTTTTGTACTCATGTGGAATGAAAAAAAAATCTCAATATGCTCTGACTATACAATTCTATTTACACAGCATTATTGAAATAAAATAGTAGATATGAAGAACAGATTAGTGATTGTCAGAGCTTAATGATGTCATGCTACAAAGGGGTAGCATGAGGAAGCTTTGGTTTTGCATCTTAATTGTGACAGAGGATCTATACATATAATACACATGAATTCATGTCTCTGTACATATATAAAATTGCACAGTACACACACACACACACACACACACACACACACACACAAGTACAAACAATACTGTGGAAATCTAAGTAGGCTCTGTGGATTGTACCAATGTTAGTTTCCTGATTTAGGTATCATTGGAGTAGACTGGGTAAAGAGTATGTGTGACCTCCCTTTTTTTTTTTTTTTTTTTTGAAGCTTCCATGAATCTATAATCATTTCAAATTAAAAATATTTTTAAAATTGAACTCATCAAAGTTAAAATTCTCATCAAACTCACAACTGAGTTGTCTCCTTTGGCTCTGTTACACATCACCAATTCAGCTCCTCCGTTCTCGTAGTTCCTTTCCTGCACAGAGCTCCTGCACTAATCTTGCAGTTACCTTTCTCACCTTCTTTCTGAGATACACACACTCAATGACAGAGAAAAACTGCCTGTGAAATATGATTTATAGCAGTCAGAGTTTGCTAAATGTGGCTAGAATAAATCATATCAGTAGATAATAAATAGTATACAAGTTAGCACAATGATTTTTAGATCACTGAGAAATTACCTAATTCTCAAAGAGAAAGCCAAAAAGCAATGAACGTTGTACTGTTAGTACTACAAATTCTGGGTAGCTTATATTTTCTGGTTACTAAGTAAGAGAATGGATGGAGTAACAACATAAAAGCTGTGCATCTGAGAGTTGATGCTTTTTTTTCTGGGTTGTAGCTAACAGAGAGCAAAGCATCCTGTTTGGACAAGTCTGAGGATAACTCACACAAATGGTGGTAACTCACCAAGGTAAACACATCTTCAATGACAAAATCCAATGGAGTGTCATAGAATCAAACAAATTAGGCAATACTAGTTTTTCCATAGATACCTTAGTCCAGTGTTAGTAATTTCAATATCAGTATTGAAATATTATTAGCTACTCTCTAAATTCAATAGCTCTTATTTTTGTATGTAATATGAGACTGTCTATAATATGTTACTTTGAAACTTTTACATATTTGTGAAATTTGAAACAAGACATGCTATTTCTAAAATTCAAGTGAAGACAAATATGCAGAAAATCAGAAACAATTTGGAAACAGAAGAATAATGGGATTGTGGTGACTGTCAAAGCTGTATCACACATCAAATAATGTTACAAAGCTGGAATAATTAAAAATAGTACTAGCAAATGTAGAACAAGAGAGACTATGGACGAGAAGAGAGAAGACAGAAATAGAAGCAAATTCTGAATGGGGAATTACTATACCACAAAGGTAATTTGTATCAAGTAGAAGACAATGGATCAGCAGATAATGTTGGGGCAATTGACCAGCCATTTGAAAAAAAAAAACCTGACCCCTAACCTTACTCCCTAGATCAAAGTAATCCCAAGAGGTAGCCTGAAAATATTAAAATTTAAACATAATAGAAAATTTCAGGACTTTTAAAAAACAATTTTGGCATGAATCAAGACTTTCTAAGTGTGACTCAAATTTCAAATTTCAGGCAAAATAATAAGTAAGCAATAAATAAGAGCACATCAAAGCAAACATTTCTACATGGGAAAAACACCATTAAAAAGCCAAATGCAAATGCCAAAATGGAATAAAAAGATTCAAAAACAGGGAAAATGTAACTTTAAAATATAGAGCTTTTTAAAATCAGTAAGTAGATTAACTTGCCAAAGGAAAATTGCACCAATAATAGCTAATATTAATCAACTATTTGCTATGTTCTAGCTGTTAGGGTCAGGCGTAAGGTAGGGTAAAGATAGGAGTCAGAGGCTAAAAAATTTTAGCAGTCAAAGGCTATATTTGGGAACTAAGCTCTCGGGCGAGGTTCCCTGACTCAGGGAGAGAGAGAGAGAGAGGAGTCAGGGAAGTCACCCCCAGGTGTGGTGGGGTTTTTAAGTTCCGGGTTTAGGTCCAGGTGGGCCTTTTTTGTGTCGGGTCATGCTGTCACTCAGTGATTGGTTGACCTCCAGTTCTGGCGCGCTGCTCGGGGCTTTTCGTTGGGTTGCCCTGGCAAGATGGCCATCCCCGCTACTGTGGTTCCAAGGACATCCTAACATTCTAACCTCTTATTGGTGATAATGGGCGATGGATCTGATCTGGCTGCTTCCTACGGGTGTAAGGGCGATGTCATGGTATGTGGGGTCTGAGGTTGGAATGTGGGAATATGGCTGGACCACCTGGGAAACTTCATGAATTCGTTTTTGTACAAAACGGAGAAAACAAGGTAAGAGCATAAGTATTATACAGATAGCAACTAGTGGGGTGACTATGGTGAGGAGCCAAGTTAGGAGGGGTGATTGCCACCAGGAGGTTAGGGGGTGTGAGGATCTTGGGCGGGCGGATAGAGTTTTTTGGATTTCCTTTAGGTGTTCTATATTGGTTTCAACTAAGCCTGATTCATTGAGGTAGTAGCAACATTCCTCCCTCAGGAACAGGCATGTTCCCCCTTTTTCTGCTGTCGGGAGATCTAGGGCTCGTCGGTTTTGTAGAGTGACCTGTGCTAGGGCGTTGATCTGCCTTTGTAAGGCGGATAGGGAGGTAGCTGAGGCTTCTAATTTATTGAGGATGTCTCGGCCCAACAGGGGGACGGAGCAGGAGGGGATGACTAGGAAGGAGTGGGAGAAGTGGAAGCCATCCAGGCAGCAGGTGAGTACCGGTGTGCATGGGAGAACGGAGGGGGTGCCATTTATGCCCATGACCGAAACGGAGGACGGCGTGGTGGGGCCAGAATAGCTCGGCAGGACGGAATAGGTAGCCCCCGTGTCCAAAAGAAAGGAGATGGACTTATCCGCTACCTGGAGTTTTACCCTGGGCTCAGCGTGGGTCACCGGAGTTACTGACTCTGGGCCTCGTCAGTCGTCATCCTCCATCTCCAGCAGTTGGAAGGCAGAGTCCAATCGGGGTGAAGCCTCGCCACGTGGGGGCCTTGCGAGTCTGTCGTCCCCTGGGAGAGGACAATCGGATTTCCAATGGCCCATTTGCTGGCACAATGGGCATGGACTGGTAGGCTTTTGGGGATGGGGACACTGACGAGACCAATGGCCTTCTTGGCCACATTTAAAGCATGGCCCCGGAGGGGGCCGTGGTCTGGAGGGCTTTATTGTGGCTGGCCTCAGGGCAGCTACCAAGGCTTGGGTCTGTAATTGTACCTTTTGTTGGAGACCGGCCTGTCGCCGTTGTTCTTGAGCTTCCTCTCGGCCATTAAAAACTTTAAAAGCCATCTTTACTAGGTCGGCCATAGGGGTTTGAGGACCATCTTCGGCCTTTTTTAGTTTTTTTTGAGTATCAGGGGCTGATTGGGAAATAAAGTAGGTGGCCAATACTGTGGCCCCGGCGGGGGTGGTAGGGTCTAGTCTGGTATACTGGGTAAGTGCCTCTGTGAGCCGGCTAAAAGGCTGCGGGGTTTTCATCAGGGTCCTGTATTATTTCTTGAAGTTTGTTAAAATTTACTGATTTGGTTGAGGTTGCCCTCATGCCTGCTAGTAGGCACTGGATCATCTGGTCCTGGCGCCAGTGACCATTGCCTGCAAGTTGGTAGTTCCAGTTGGGGTCGGCCGCCGGGACAGCATCGGCCCCTACAGGCATAGTGGGGTCGGTCATGTGGGTTTGGTCTGCATGTTCCCTGGCTGAGGCCTGGATGTGCTCCCTCTCCTCAGGGGTGAGGGTAGAGGTGAGGATTACATGGATGTCGTGCCATGTGAGACTGTAGGCTTGGGCAAGGTATTGGAATTCCTTAGTGTATTGGGTGGGGTCAGCCGAGAATGACCCTAGCCGCTTTTCAATGGCGGATAAGTCTTGGAGGGAGAAGGGGACGTGAACTCGAACTAGGCCTTCAGGTCCTGCCACCTAGGAGAAGGTAAGATGGACGCTGGGGTCTGTTCGCTGGGAGGGGCCTGAGCACGAGTTCGGGATGATATGGGAGGCAAGGGCAGAACGGCTGGGGGTTGGGAGTACGGAGGGGGGCAAAGACCGGTGGGTGGCGTGGCTAGATCCTCTAAGGGGTTGGAGATCGGGGAAGTTGGTGAGGTGGGGTCGTTGGGGGGTTGTGGGCGGACAAGGAGCACGCATGCAGAGGGGCAGGAGGAACATAGGTTGGGGCGAGACCTGAGATCCCAAAAGGCCATGACGTAGGGTATTTCTCCCCATTTTCCCAGCCGATAGCAGAAATTGTCCAGATTGGTTAAGATTTGGTATTGTAAAGACCCCTCGGGAGGCCATTGAGGATCATTATCTAATTTGCACTGAGGCTAGACTACAGTGCAAAGGCGGATGAGTCGGTTACAACGAAGTTCGCCTTGTAAGCCTAGGAGCCAGAAGTTTTTTAACAGACATTGGGCGGGGGATAAGAGATCGAGGAGGTTTAGACCCGTTACTTGCCATTGGCATGGCAGGGTGAGGCGTCCCTCGGGCTGCAATAAGGGCCTATTGGCGTGCGGGCCTTGAGGCGTGCGGAGGAATGGAGACTGACTTGGAGACGTCTCTCGTGGGTGTCAGCCGTGGTTGGAGGAGGGAAGGAGGGGTCTCTCCTACTTACCGGCTCCTGTAGGCGCTTGAGAGTAGGGTGGTTGGCCTCTGGCTTGGCAAGGAGGGAGCTCAGCCAAGGAGGCGAGCTACTACCTCCCCCGGGGTTTCAGCACCAAATGTTAGGGTCAGGCGTAAGGCGGGGTAAAGAGAGGAGTCAGAAGCTAAAAAATTTTAGCAGTCAAAGGCTTTATTTGGGAACTAAGGTCTCGGGCGAGGTTCCGTGACTCAGAGAGAGAGAGGAGTCAGGGAAGTTGCCCCCAGGTGTGGTGGGGTGGGGTTTTTAAGCTGCAGCGGTTCCGGGTTTAGGTCCAGGTGGGCCTTTTTCGCGTCAGGTCGTGCTGTCGCTCGGTGATTGGTTGACCTCCAATTCGTTCTGGCACGCTGCTCGGGGCTTTTCAGTTGGGTTGCCCTGGCAAGATGGCCATCCCCTCTACTGTGGTTCCAAGGACATCCTAACACTAGCCATTATTTGATTTTATATGTTTATAACTGTATAAACATATATGTAATCTATTTATATCAATGCATATGATACAGCAATTCTAGAAGGTATGACTATTGTTCCTCCGTTACTCAGTTGAGAAAACTAAATAACAGAGTCAGTAAGAAACGTGTTCAAAATCTCACAGCAAATAAACCATAGACCTGGCGTTTGATTCCTGTTGTTCTGACTTCAGAAGGAACAAATTTTGAATAGAGTTTTCAAAGTCAGACATGCGAACAGATTTTAAAATAATTGTGAAAATCCCAGTTTCACTAATAATAGAGCAATTAAAGATGGTACTCTGAATTAGCATTTTTCACTTATTAAATTAAGAAAGATAAAACAGTTTAGTTATATAATGTGCTGGCAAGGGAATGGAGAAACAGATGCTGATACATTGTAACTATGTAAATTACTACTGCTTATTTAAAGGCATCTTGGCAATACTTACTAAATGAAAGATGCATGGATTTTTTTTCGTAGCTTTTATAACTTTCAATAATTTTTATTGATATACTGGATCATGTTGGCAAACCTCTTTGAGGAAATTCATTTCAGCAAAATCTGTGACAGTAAAAGACTGGAAATCATCTAGACTTGCAAAAATACAAAACTGCTTAAGTAAAATATGATTTGTCTGTGCAAGGGTATGCTACGTAGCCATTTTGCATGGGAGAAAATGCTGGAAGCCGAGCTATCCAACCAGCCTGATGGCAGGGCCCGGGCGGTGGATGGATCAGGACTGCAGGGCAGCCCACGGACAGTGAAGCTTCTTGTACTCCCGCTTTTATGTAATTTGGCCTTAATAATAAGTACCTGGGGAGTTGTCTGTTGGGGAATTGCCCTCGACAGTTCCCCTGGGAAAAGAACCATTGGGGAAAGAAATAAGGTTCTGCAAGGAAATTGTGCGGCCCTACATTTAGCCTTTGCCACCCCCTATGAAGACTCCTCTACCTAAAGGAAGGATAGAGTCAAATGTTTCCCAACCAAGGAAGGAACAAATGGATTTGAAAGCTCCACTCTGGTAACTAAGGAGTGTATCTATGGGCACAGGTCACTCCAACCCCTAGGCCCACTTGGCCCCCAGGAGGCATTCCAGATGATGATTGAACCTAGTCGGTTAAGGTACAGAATGGTTCATTAGTTCCTAGGTGCATTGTCTCTCTGAGAATGTATAAGCTATGGGTTTCTAAGGCCCTCTTGGCCCCCTCCTGGAACTTCAGACAGAGGCGAACACTTTTGTTCTTCAAACCACGAATGGTTCAGGGAAACAACTAAGAGGTCATGTCCCTGCAACTGTTCCACTTGAGGTGTTGAGAGATAAATGACCTTTCATGAAAACAGCAAAGCAGATGCTTTATAGATTGTAGATAAATGTAGATACATAATGAAAACAATGAGAGAAATTAATCAATAAGCAAAGCACAGGAGGGAACATTACAAGAAAACAATCGTGTTATTCCTTAATGGGTGATTACACAAAGGAACAATTTTAGAATTAGGTAATGCCAGAAAACACAGATGACGCACACTATGAGGAAATTGCTAGCAAATATAATGCCATGTTTGCCACAATAAAGCGGGCAGTCCAACACACTCCTGTTGTCTGTGTCCATTTTTATTTTTGTTTTAGTTTATTTTTACTTTTTCGCCCACGCTGTTCATCCTTCGGGAACCCCTGGACCTGCTGGAGCTGGACTCCGGCAGGAAAATAAACAAAGCAGGGCATGGAGTGTATAGGTTTGTCTAAAAATAGTGAATGCATGTGTATCATAGGAAGAGCCACCTGTATGGATGAACTGTGGTACTGAAAGATAAGTGAGGAAGGAAGACTTACTTTTACTGTATGTTATTTACTTATATAAAATGTGCTGTACATAAATAATAGTTACTCTCTCCCAACACACACGCAGTGACTTTCTGATCCCTTTGAGGTCTAGAAGTGGAGAGGTCTTTTTTCCCCATGTTACACTTTTCCTTCCCACCCTTGTAACCGTGAATTTTGGTCACACCTGGTCCCTGTAGCTAGGCATAAAATTATTTGAAGACATGGATTTCTTATATTCCCTATTTCCATTCAGTGGGGTTTCCAGATGAAGCTACACCCTATTTGATCTCCCTCTTTTTGAGCTCTAGTCCTTTTAAAGTGTCACCTGCTGAGTTTCTTGTGTATGTTAAAGAGAAACACAATCTGTTACATGTAGGACCAACTCTTTTATAACCTCTGGTACCAGTTTAGCTTTAAAGGCCATTCAAGAAACAACGAAACAATTAAAAGTGTAAATAAGAGGAGCGTCTTGAGTGGTTCAGTTGGTTAAGCCACTGGATTCTTGGTTTCAGCTCAGGTCACGTTCTCATCGTTCCTGAGTTCAAGCCCTGAGTTGGGCTCCGTGTTGACGGCCTGGAGCCTGCTCGGGATTCTCTCTCACCCTCTCTCTCTGTCCCTCCCCAACTCTTGCGCGCCCACGCACACGCTCTCTCTCTCACTTTCAAAATAAATGAAAATAAACATTAAAAAATCTTTTAAAAGTGTAAATAAGAGATGGCTTTTCTGACTATAACTTTGAACCTCATAGACACTATGCCCGTTGAATATAATCTTTCCGTCAATCTTTTCTTTGTAGGGCAGTATGAGGCAGGTACTGTGAGATTGTGTCTGTGACCAGGAGGTGGCGGTGGTTCCATTCTTCTCATTTCCTGAATTCTTGAAACTTGAAAGGCATGAAACTGAGTTTTGATTGGCTAAGCCACCAAGAGAAAGGCTCTCTCCTGCATCAGAGAACAAGAGCGAAGACCCAGAGACAGCACCTCAGAGAAGGTTTGGAATCGTTACGGATTGTACCAAGACTCAGACAGATGTCAGGATGGGGAACGTGCTGGAGTGTGCATTCATAGTTTTGTGGCTTCAGCTTGGCTGTAAGTTGGAGGGCAAGAGGCAAGAACCACAGGGACACGTTTATCCAAAGCCGGGGGGGAAGGGATAGGGGTTCAGTCTCAGCTCACACAGGTGTCTTGTCGGAATTTTTCAAAACTACTGTACCAAAGTCATTGCATCGCTTCTGATTTTGTTTTCCTGAACAGGGTTGCATGGAGAAGACCAGGTGAAGCAGAGCCCTCAGACCTTGAGACTTCGGGAGGGAGACAATGTCAGCCTCAACTGCAGTTACACGGTCAGCTTGTTTACAGGGCTCCAGTGGCTTAGGCAGAATCCTGGGAAAGGCCCTGAACTCCTCTTCCTCCTGTATTCAGTTAACGAGGAAAAGCAGAAAGAAAGATTAAAAGCCACAGTATTAAAGCAGGGAAGTTCTCTGCACATCACAGCCTCTAAACCTGAAGATTCAGCCACTTACCTCTGTGCTGTGGAGACACCGTGCTCCCAGGCACCTGCAGCCTGAACCAGAAACCTGCAGTTGAGCTCTGGACATCAACAACATCTCTGTTGTTTTTCTTCCTCGAAGAAGTACCTACTTAGAATTCACAGCCTTTCCAAGTGGTCCTATGGAGAACAAAATCTCTTGATGTAGCCAGGTGGCACAGATGACTGTTTATTCTGTCCTGGTATCCTGGACAGTCCCCTTTGTGTGTTCCTGGGTCTGTCTGCTCTTTATAACAGCCTGAAGCTTCCCTCACATGGATACAGAAAGGACAGCTGTGATATGGATGGCCTTGGTTTCCAGTCTTGGGTCACTTGAAAAGAACCTGCCCAGGAATACACACTCTTCCCCCAAATTAAAAAAAAAAAAAGTTTTATATTCTCTTATAATAATTTGGTCAATCTCTATTAGCGAATCTTTTCCTTTTAGTTTCTTTAAGTTTATTTATTGAGAGATAGAGAGAGAGTGAGAGAGGGAAAGTGCATGTGCATGAGCAGGGGAGGGGCAGAGAGAAGGAGAGAGAATCCCAAACAGGCTCCTCAATGGCAGCACTGGGCCCCACGCGGAGCTCAAACTCCAGGACCCTGAGATCATGAGCCAAAATCAAAAGTTAGGCATTCAACTGACTGAACCACCCAGGCGCCCCATATCTTTCCCATTTTAATATAGTTTTCTTGAAGGCCACATCTCCACCAGCCACATTTCTACATTTCTCTTCTCCTTAATAACCAACTTAATGGAAAGAATTGTTCGTACTGACTATGTCCATTTCCTCAATGCCAATTCTTCACCTCCACTTGAATCTGGCCTCTGTTAGCATCACTCCAAGAGAAACTCTTGCTTTCATGTCCAAGGCTTTGGCATTGATAAAACCAGTGGTTGGTTTCCAGTCCTCATCTTGTCTGAAATTCTCAGCAGTCTCTCTTCCCTTATCTTTAAAAATAAGTGTTATTTTTTTAAACAAAATCATACTTCATATATGTACGAAATCAAAAGCACTCCTCCACATACTTCAGTCCTGCCTCCTTGATGGACCTTTTAATTCTCAAGGGCTGGTACTGACACTTACTTCAATATTTTAAAATGCTGTTACTTTGTTCTCTCTCTCTCTCTCTCTCTCTCTCTCTGTAATTGAGTTGTAACATATATAATAAAGTGCACAAAACTCCAACCTATAGCTCAAGGAGACTTTACACTTGTTTATATCTATGTAATACCATCCAGATCTACATATCAAACATTGCTGTTACTCCAGAAGATTTTCACCTGCCCTTTGCAAATTCGACAGCCCTTCTTCCTACTCTCTGCCCTGGGTAACCACTATTCTGATTTCTGTCATCTATTCCTGAACTTCACATGACTCGAATCATACAGCATCATGCAGTATATGTTCTCAAATCTGGTTTCCTTCACTCAACATAATGTCTTTGCAATTCATTGATGTTGCCCTGCGTGCCCAGTTGTTTGTTCTTTTTTATTGATGGGTAGATTCTTTGTATGAATATACAACAATGTATTTATCCATTCTCCTTGAAATAGACATTCGGGTTGTTTGGACTGTTTATACTTTGGTGCCATTATGAAAAAGTCTGCTAGAAATATTCATTTATTTTTTTAATTTTTAAGTTTTCTTTGTTTTGGAGAGAGAAATAGAGTGAGTGGGGGAGAGGGCAGAAGGAGAATCTTAAGCAGGCTCCATGTTCAGCCTGCAGCCCGATGTGGGACTCGATCCCATGACCCTGGGATTGTGACCTGAGCCAAAATCAATACTCGGATGCTCAACCGACTGAGCCACCCAGGCACCCCTAGAAATACTCATTTAAATGTCTTTTGGTGGACATGTGAACTTATTATTTTTGTGTAATTCCACTGGAATGGACTTACTGGGTCATAGAGTAGGCATATAATTAGCTTTAGTGTTGGCAAACATTTTTCCAAAGGATTGAAGCAACTTAAAATCTTATGAATGAAGTATGAAGTATGAAAGTTCTAGGTTCTCCATATTCTCACCAAGAAGTGGTATGAGTTTTCTTTATATGTTTAATTTAAGTCATTCTGGTGATATTTAGTGATATCTCATAAAAATGTAGTTTTAATTTGCTTTTCCTGAAGAATGATGCTAAGCACTTTTTATATGCTCATTGGCCATCTGGATGTTCTTTTCTGTCCAGTATCTATTCAAGTCTTTTGCTCATTTGTATGTTTATTATCCATGTACATGCATTCTTTATATAGTCTGGCTATGAGCTCCTGTCAAAATTATATACCTTGGATTCTCTCCTAATCCACTGCTTGATTATTCACTTTCATAATGATGTCCTTTAATGTACAGAAGTTTCTAATTTCAATAAAGTCCAGCTAATCATTTTTTCCCATATTGGTTAGTATTTTTTTGTGTGTGCCCTGTTGAAAAATTTTTGCCTATTTCAAGGCATGGACATTTTTTTAAGTTTATTTATTTATTTTGAGAGAGAGAGAGAGAGAGAGAGAGGGAGAGAGAGAAGGAGTGGGGGAGGGGCAGAGACAATGGGAGACAGAGGATCTGAGGTGGGTTCTGTGCTGACACCAGAGAGCCTGATGTGGGGCTCAAACTCACGAACTGTGAGATCATGATCCTAGCTGAAGTCAGAGGCTTAACCGACTGAGCCACCCAGGTGCCCCTGGACATGTTTTTTTTCATTTAGGTACCTATTCCAACTCAAATCAATATTTGTAATAATATGCAATAGGTGTCAATGTTCCTATTGGTTCATAACCATTAAGCGAAAAGATCATCCTTTCTCTTAATAGAACTGCAGTCACATTTTTGTCACATATCAAGTGACCATACATGTTTAGGTCTATTCCTGCACTGTCTATCATCATTCCACCTATATAATAATGTGTTTATTAGTGTAGTTTTATGGGAAGATTTGAAGCTCGTTGTGTTTTCCCATCATCTTTGTTCTTCTCCACATTATTTTATCTATTCTGGGTCCTTTGCAATTCCACACAAACTTTAGAATCAATTCCTGTATTCTAACTCCTTTTCAATTTCCACAAAATTTCTGTTGCAATTTTGGTTGGTATTGCATTAAATTCTATGAGATCAATTTGGGGAGAATTGATATCTTAGCCATATTGAGTTTCAGGTCATAAATATAGACTATCAATTTATTTTGGTCAACTTCAATTTCTCTAAGCAATGGTTTTAATTTTTAATGCTGTGATCTTGCACTTTCTATGTCAGATTTACACTCAGGTATAAGAGATTCCATGCAATTTAAAAAATTTTATTTCCCAATTGTTGCTAATGTATAGAAATACAACTGGTTTTTATGGATTGACCTTAGATTCACTGAACTTGCTAAATGAAGTAGTTAATTCTAATCATTTCTGAATTTGTTTGGATTTTCTACATCCATAATCATGCTGCCTCCAAGAAGAAAGTTTCTTTCTTTCTTTCTTTCTTTCTTTCTTTCTTTCTTTCTTTCTTT
>NW_026057582.1:72866750-73001945 GCF_023721935.1 Panthera uncia | reverse complement strand
TTTCTTTCTTTCTTTCTTTCTTTCTTTCTTTCTTTCTTTCTTTCTTTCTTTCTTTCTACAGTCTTTATTATTTACTTTCCTTGCCTTATCTGCCAGCTTTAGGGGCAGGGCTGGCTTCCTGGGAATACTTAGATCTGTTTGTTATTACTGGTAGGCAAAGATTTAAAAATGCAAGGGACATAAACAGAATGAGTGGAGTTTGGGGGTCTGCCTTTTAAGTTAGACCAATGATGGGGTGCCTAGGTGGCCCAGTCGCTTGAGTGATTGACTCTTGATTTTGGCTCAGGTCATGATCCCAGGGTCATGAGATTGAGCCCCATATCCCACTCCACAGTGAGTATGGAGCCTGCTTAGGATTTTCTCTCTCTCTCTTCCCCTCTCCCCAATTCACACACTCTCTCTCCCTCTCTCTCTCTCTAAAAATAAAATTAAAATTAAAAAATTCAAAAAAGTAAGCTAGAGCAATGACTAATGTCCTTCTCATAAATGGACTCTGAATGACAGAATTAGCTCCTTTGTGCGGAGGGGATGAGGGAAGGCCCAGAAACAAGGGAGGCAGAAGTGGAAGCTTCCTGATCTAGGGAGAGAGACAGAAGTGTTCTTTTATCCACATCACCTGGTTTTGTTCAATTTTAGCCTGATGTATTTATAGCTTTCCAGTTTGCCCAACGTATTCAGGTAAAGAAATCAGGAAAGTACGACGGGATTCTTGTTTCAACCTGCCCTCATTTTGTCATCCTCATTGTCACCAGCGTCTTATCACTTATTGAATGCTTAACATATGCCAAGTCCATTGCCTAGCACTCTACTTACTCATTTAATAATCCAAAACCCGTGAAGTAAAATGAATGCATCCTTGGATGAAGAAACTGAGGCTTAGGTATGTTTAAAGATGAAGAAATTTCTGATATAAAGTAAATGTTTCAGGCCTCATAAAATGAGATGAAAAAATAAAAAAGTAAAAGCTCCACTGTTGACCAACTGGACAGTACTTCTCAAATCTTCTGTACATTTAAGAATCACACGGGGACTCTATTTCAAAAATGCAGATCTGGAGGCACATGGGTGGCTCAGTTGGTTGAGCAGCCGACTCTTGATTTCGGCCCAGGTCATGATCTCTCAGTTCATGCAGATCTGATTCTGATCAATAGATTTGGAGTAAATAGGTCTGGCATGAGGTTGGGGGCCACTTTTTTTAGGGAGTCACGGATGATTTGGGTTCAAATGACTGGAGATCTTGCTTTGAAAAACACTGCAGTTGGGTGACTGCTGGATTTCAGGAGGATGGGTGATGCAGACCTGCAAGTATTGGGGGTTAACTTAGAGGAGAGGTGCTTAGGGAACATCGAACCCCACCTTGGAATGCCTGAATGCAGCTAACACCTTATTTCTGATGAAGCCATATCCTATTTTAGTTAGCAGATCATCTCTTTTTTAATGATAAAAAAAGTAGTAACTTTTTGCAACAACAAAAGGAAATTCATCCATGGTTTGAAAAGCAGCAGAGAAGAGTTAAGAGATAGACAAGCCTTTGGTTGTAGACTTAACCAGAAAAAAAGGCCACAACTTATTCCATTCTCCATCATGGATAAAAGTTTATTCATTCTTTCTTTTTAATTAAAAATTAAAATCCTTCTATATCTTTTTTTTTAATTTTTTTTAACGTTTATTTATTTTTGAGACAGAGAGAGACAGAGCATGAACAGGAGAGGGGCAGAGAGAGAGGGAGACACAGAATCTGAAACAGGCTCCAGGCTCTGAGCAATCAGCACAGAGCCTGACGCGGGGCTCGAACTCACAGACGGTGAGATCATGACCTGAGCCGAAGTCGGACGCTTAACCGACCGAGCCACCCAGGCGCCCCAAAATCCTTCTATATCTTAAAGGCCATAATTCCTTAATATTTTCTCCTTTGTTCCAAAATTTAAATATATTTTATTTATTCTAATCATTTTACTCTCTCAGGATTCTTTACAACATTGTAACTTCATATTGAAGAGAGCTGGTTATAACACTGATAAAGACATGCTTATTACCAAACATAGAACAATAATTCTCTAATGTCTGCCTTTAGAGTTCTCCTAATAATTTCCAGTAGAGACCACAAAATGACTCATAATCATTTCATGACCATGTTCAATCTTCTGCTATATCCTCTTAGCCTGGCTTTCCTTTCTGATATTCATGGTGAATTTTGGTTGGTGTGAGGCCTATTATTTAATTTTGTCCCTGAAACTTACCTAATAGTAATGGAACATTCTTACTATTCCTAATATTATTGGAATATATAATATATATTTATATATTTATAATCTATAGGTTAAATATTATATATGTATATAAAATATAATTATAGGACTATATGAGTATATCTTTTCATGTTGTCTTTTGAAGAATGAGAAATCTTTATTTGGAGTCACCTATAGAATTAAATATCCTTTTTCCAGTTAGAGGAATGTAGGGCATTCTCCATTGTCACGAATTTGGCAACTAGGACCCAAAACTAAGGACCAAGGGGGGGCACCCAGGTGGCTCAGTCGCTTAGGCATCTGACTTCAGCTTAGGTCATGATCTCATGGCTCATGAGTTCCAGCCCCACGTTGGGCTCTGTGCTGACAGCTCAGAGCCTGGAACCTGCTTCAGATTCTTTGTCTCCCTCTCTCTCTGCCCCTCCCCCACTCGCGCTCTCTCTCTCTCTCTCTCTCTTCTTCTCAAAAATAAATAAACATTAAAAAAATTAAACAACAACAACTAAGGACCAAGAAGCATTGGGGCGCGTGGGTGGCTCAGTCAGTTAAGCGTCCGACTTCGACTCAGGTCATGATCTCACGGTTTGTGAGTTTGAGCCCCGCGTCCGGCTCTGTGCTGACAGCTCAGAGCCTGGAGTTTGTTTCAGATTCTGTGTCTCCCCCTCTCTCTGCCCCTCCCCTGCTCAGGCTCTGTGTCTCTCTGTCTCTCAATAATAAACATTAAAAAAATTAAATTAAAAAAAAATCACTATGCATCCACCACCATTTTCTATTAAGAAAGGTTTGCAGCCATACACTCCCTCTAGGATTTAAAAAGAAGAAAGCGAACAGTCTGTGTACCCTCCAAACCCCAATCTTCCCCCACTTAGCTGATGTGAAGAATGGGAAGAGCCAAGATGAGAAAAAGTGTTCCCCTTTCCCCAAAAGTCACTTGAGGAGTCAATATCCCCGCCTAAAATGACTATTAAAAACAAAGTCACCTGAAAAATAAAAAATAAAAAGGAAAATTGCATGACATTCTGTCTTTGGATATCTGCTTCTGAAGCAGATTGTGATCTATTTTTACACCTGCCTAAATAGAAGATAAGGAAATTGGAGAAAGATGGTGGACTGAGGAGGAGCGTCAATGGGGCTGCCTGAGTTTCTCCATTAGGCACGGTAAGGAGGAGTGAGTGTTCTCCTGAGCAAGTAACGCTGCTGAAGGCAGCAGGGCCTGAGCTGTCCTGCCAGTGCTCCAGCCAGGAGAGAAGAGAGAGCGAGAGGCTACTGAGAGTGCCTCTGAGTGGGGACCCTCAGGGAGGGGAGAGCCCAGCCTTGAGGAGGCCCCTCGGGGCTCCCTGGTGCTCTCCATCCAGATGCCTGCCCGCCCCCCATGGAGGGCATCTGGAAAAAGCAGGAGGAAGTGAACAGAGCAGGCCACGCTGACCTTCTGGTAGCCAGGGGTCAAAACTCAAGTTCAGAGAGCAAAGGAGAGATGACAATGGAAGATATAAACAAGGCTGCACTTTGATTTGTTTAATAACTGAAAATGGCCCAGAGACTTTGCTGGGTTCTTTCCATGATGTCTTTAAGGGAATAAGATCCAGCGTCCCTCCAAAGCACCCATCCAGATTTAAGCCTCTTTGCTAGTCTTTGATACTCTTTCCTCTCCCCTTAGAAAAATGTTTGCTCCACCTAGAAAATATTGATTTTGTCTCAGTAGGTAAACTTGTGTTATATCATCGTATCATCCCCTAAATCTACAGTTGATGCCAGATCCTTTCACATGCCTGTAGGGCTGAAACTGTTGCAATTAAGTGGCAAGAAAGGCATCTTTATTTTCTTTTTCCAGCTGTATGTCCTGTTCTTGACGTGATGAGCGAGTTACCCCACTGCCTGAATGGAGGAAAGATCATGTGGTTTTTTAAAAATGAAAAAAGGCAAAAATTCTGTTAATATTGCAAAAATTGTCCTGTCCCACGTGGAGATCATTCTGAAACCACAAATGACCAAAATTGAAGTTCTTCTGTGACGTCATAAGCACATCTAAGCAATCCTCGTCCACGTCTGTAAAGTAACTTTACTAGAGCAGATTGGTGGACTTGCCCGGCATGGGAAGAAGGCCTTCATGTCTTTAGTCACAAGAGGAGGATGTTCCATTGTCAATAACATCCCTGATCAGTTGGGGCAGAAAGCGGTTGGTTAACATTCAGTACTGAGGCTCTGCAAAAACTGTGACAAATGATATATTTTATTCTCTTCATTAGAAGCAGAACAGTCTGTGCATAGCCTCCAACATTCAGTGATTCCTGGCTTTGTCCCAATCCATTATGAAACGTTTTCTTTCCACTCAAAATAGGATGACAGAGGAGGACAGAAAAGTGGCTGTGCCATTTTCAAGCCTAAATAATCTATTTTTGACCATTTTTTATAGTGATAGAGAAAAGTAGAATTTATTTATTTATTTGGTGGGAAGGAAATTATCTTACTCAATCTGTTTCATTCAGTTCTCTTAAATTTGAGAAGATAGCAGGAAGTTATCAAGGTCTTTCTCTCCTTTCTTACAGAGCCTTTATTCTTTTTTCTTCTTCCTGTTCTTCTCTGAGGTCAACTCTGTCAGTGACCAGAGACATACACACAGAACGGGGGGGGTTTGAGCAGGGTTTGTGGAATATAAAGATGGGTGCCATTCCATGTGTCTTGTTTTGTTTATACCAACATGTGAAGTCTCTAAATGCCACCCCCGACCCCTACAGATACATGATCCCTGGAAGTATTTGAGGAGACTAGAGAATCAGAAAAGTTGGCTTCTAGATTAGGATCTGATCTTACACCTGCCCAGTCACTTTGAGCATGTCACTTTCTGCATCAGAGTCTAATTTACTCATTCTTGTCATTTAGATGAACTTTCTCAGTCCTCTCATAACTATTTTTTACTTGGTGGCTTTTCTGAATGTAAAGAAAACTCTTTGAGCTCCCCACCTCATCAGATCAGTGGTAAAATATATTCTTTCTCTTGGAGTGTGAAAACGCAGTAAGAAAAGCATTCTGGGTTGATGCTGTCCTTACAATTCTTATTTTCCTCTTTCTGACTCATCCTTTTAGAGTTGAAAATTCATAACTACTTCTCAAGGGAAACCCTGGGTGAGAGTGGATGCCTGTGTCATGTTTTCACCCTTATTCCAGGGACATAACTAAACCAGGGAAGTGTATCAACCAAGCTACTTTCTCACTGGCTGACCAATGGTCTGGGATTCCTCAGTGTGACACCTGCTAAGTGCCTGTCCTCCTATCTCCCCCAGTCCAGGTTCCAATACAGAGGCTGAATTCTAGGCCCTGGACTCTCATGTCCACTTGAAGTTTGAGGACGATGGAGGTGTCTATGCTGCAGATCCTGAACCTAGGAAAGAATGGTCTTTGAAACCAAGGAATTAGAAGAGGGGCCTGCCGCCTTCACTTGTCTTCCTGTCTTTCACTCAACCATACTTAGAGCAGGAGTCAGATCACATCTGTATACTCTGCGAGGAAGTCACATCCTTAGTATGAGGGGCTATGTCATATCGAGTATATCAGTTTGCTAGGACGGTCATAACAAGGACCACAGATGACCTACACAACAGAGATGTGTTGCTTCACAGTTCTGGAGGCTAGCAGTCTGAAAGCAAGGTGTCTACTGGGTTGGTTCCTTCTGAGGCCTGTTGGGAAAGGGTCCATTTTAGATCTCTCTTCATGGTTCTTAGATGGCCACCTTCTCTCTGTGTCTCTTCACGTTTATCTTTCCCCTATGAAGTCTTCGCGTACAATTTCCCCTTTTCTAAAAATACCAGCCATATTGGGTTAGAGCTCATCTTGATGGCCTTATTCTAATTTGATTACCTCTGAAAAGATCCTAAGTAAAATCACATGTTGAGGTCCTGTGGATTAAGACTTCAACATATGAATTTTGACACAATTCAACCCATAACCCTTTGTGATCACATAAGAGCTTTCTTTGCTGTAAAGAATTTCTTATATTCAGTGAGCCCAAAGGAAAATGGGAGAAAGCAATGGCATCCTGGCTCCTGGCAAGTGAGTCTAGATAATTCCTGCCACATTTTGCTCTTTCTGTAGGATGGAAAGGAGAGAAAGTTGAAGTAGAGAATGGGGTTCATAGAGGAAACTTCTAAGAGGTACCATACCTGGACCTTAAAAGTCTGCCTTGGGGGTGTGGAGACAGTCTTATGTTTTTCCACTCCTAGGGATTATGTAATGTTACGACCACGGAGCCCAACTCCTTGGAAAGTTCTGAAAGACAAGAAGTAAGCATACTCTGTTCCCACCCCACCATTAGAGGAAAAGAGTACATCATCTGATATTTACAATTTTAGAACCAAGGCCCATAGTATCTGATTTCAGGTTTAAAGAACAATGTGACTAATAAAGTAGCTTTACCACCCATCCCTGTGGACAGAAATTCCAGTCCCCTGAACCTGCACCAGGTTACCCTGGAAAATACCACTGTGGATTACTGCATTGTGAGAGATGCACAGTGGGACAGAATGCTGTATACCTGTTTCTCTGGCAGGGGAGGGGAGATAACCTCTATTTAAAGAGGACGTTACACATAAAACATGAGCTTCATGGAGGAAAATGGAAAAGAAAAGAAGAAGGAAAGGAGAAAAAATAAGGAAAAAGAAGGGTTCTGGGTTCCCTCAATTTTCCAACTGTAGCATATGCATTTCAGAAATGAATGAATTTTGAAAGTTTGCTAGAAAGAAACAATTAGTATATTTATTTCAATGTTTTCCTTATTGTTCTAGACGGCTGTTATGTTCTCTATTTTTATGATTAAATAAGTTATAAATGAAGATTTAATAGTTTAAAATATTAAAGCAACTTGGGTGCCTGGGTGGCTCAGTTGGTTAAGCCTCTGACTTGGTTTCAGCTCAGGTCACAATCTTGTGGTTTTCAAGTTTGAGCCCCACATGGGGCTTTGCGCTGACAGCACGGAGCCTGCTTGGGATTCTCTCTCCCTCTCACTCTGCCCTTCCCCTGCTCATGCTCTCTCTCTCTCTCTCTCTCTCAAAATTAATAAATAAACTAAAAAAATATTAAAGCAACTTTATGCATTTAGAATAGAAAGTGACCCTCCTTGATTTGTCCCTCACAAGTTCTCAATTACTGTGAACATTTTGTGAGCACATTTCAACTGCTTCGACTCATTTAAATACATATTCATAATAAACATACTGCTTAAAGACATAAATGGGACCACGCTTAGATGTAAAATACTCTCATTTGACTGAACGTCAGAGAATTCTCTGCAAGTCAGAAAATTTAAGTTTAATCCCTTTCCGTAACTGTATAGTATCCTAATATAGATGTGCCATAATGTATTGACTAGTTGTAGTGAAGGATATTTAAATTTTTCTACTTTTTTGCTGCTGCATACAACTTTATACATATGTTTTTAAGGGTGATTCTGGAAAAGAATTCTCAGGCAGGTGGAATTTCTGGGATCCAGTAATAGGTAAATAACCCTTGTAAACCTTAATTAGTTTACAGTTCTGCTATGAGAGATGAGCACCCATATCCTGACATTATCACACACACGAAATATTAATATTATTCATCATTCTTAAGTCTTTGCCATCTGATGGGCGAGAAAGGATATAAAAGGATTTTTCAAGAAAGTGTGAGTTAAGGGCAACCAGCACTTCTGGACTAAAGTGGCAAGAGGAGGCAGCAGTTATAGGAATCTGAAGAAAGCAGCTACAACTATATAGTAAAAACTTAGATTTCTTCTTTTCTGGTATAAGCATTTATACTCTACACTTTTCTCTATGCGTGGATTTTGCTGCAGTCGGTGCATTTGATATTTAAAACGTTGTCATTCAGGAAGAGGAGGAGAAATGACTATTTCTCTGGCAATGCTGGGGTGGCTCCTGAGATGGCACTGTTTCCATTTCCACCTCCTATTCTTGGCAGATCTGTGCGTGTGAGTGTGTGTGTGCGTGCGGGTGAGTGTGTGTGTGTGTGAGCATATGACTTGTCTCTGATTGGCTGGGCTCACCCTGTTTCCTACAGATGCTTGAACATATAAGGTAGCAAAGCAGATTCTTTATCTTTTGAGCCCTTGTCAGTATTACAGACCCAAGAACGAGTTCTCAGTGGCTCTAAGTGACAGAAGGAATGGACAAATCCTTGAGTTTGCTCATCCTTTGGTTACAACTGGACTGTGAGTGAAAGGGATTTGGAAATGGGCAAAGAACAGACAGATCCTGAGCCGTTTCTCCTCGGGGAAGAGAAAGAAAGATAGGGGGCTGTACCGGTGTGATGTTCTATGTAGACTGAAAAAGTAAATTGGGAAGTAATTTCCCAGGAATGGTTAGCCGCCAACCTGTCCCTCTCTCTGTGTTCTCTTTCTGAACAGGGGTAAGCAGTAAACAGGAGGTGATGCAGAGTCCGGAAGCTCTGAATGTCCGAGAGGGAGACAGCGTGGTTCTCAACTGCAGTTACACTGGTAGCACTTTTTATTCCCTTCAGTGGTTTAGGCAGGACCCTGGCAAAGGACTCACAGTTCTGTTGTTGATTCAGTCAGCTCAGAGAGAAGAAACAAGTGGAAGAATTAAAGCCTCGCTGGATAAACCGTCAAAACACAGTGCTTTATACATTGCAGCTTCTCAGCCCAGCGACGCGGCCACCTACCTCTGTGCTATAAGAGACACAGTGCACAACAGGCTCCTGGCACCAATACCCAAACTCTGCAGCTGGGGCTCCACCCACGTGCCCTATCTTGAAGCTGAGGAATCCTTCTCCATCGAGGGGCTTTCTAAATTGACTCTTTTCCCAGATAGAAGCAATTAACTATGCAAAACCTGATCTATATATGTACACACACATATGTATGTGTATATATGCACATCTATGCGTATGTATACATATATATGCGCATATACTTATCTGCACATATGTATCTGAAGTTACATTTGATCTTTAGATTTTTATCAACTTCAACTTCAATAATAGCTTTGTTGAGATTAATTCACAGGCCAAACAATTCATTCTTTTAAAATGAATAATGAAGTGGCATCTAGTACGTCCACTATGTTGTACAACCACCACCTCTATCTAGTTTCAAAACCTTGTCATCACCCGGAAAGGAAACCACATACCCATTAAGCAGTTGCTTACCATTCTCCCCTCCCCCAACCCCTGGTCACCTGCAGTCTGTCTCTAAGGGTTTATTTATTCTGTTCATTTCACATAAATGGAATTGTACAGCCCTTTATACATGGCTTCTTTCACTTAGCACCGTGTTCTGGAAGTCCATCCAACACGGGACCAACTGGAAAAAGGCAGATATTCGCCCCTAACCAATCACATAGGATGCCCTATCTTTAGTTAACCTGTTCATGTCTTCTCCATTTTTTTTCCTTGTTTTGCTAGAAGGTTGTCAGTTTTGCTGATCTTTTTAAAGAACCAGCTCTTTGTTTTATTGATTTTTTTTTTTTTACTGTTTTTCCATTTTCAATTTCACTGATTTTTGCCTTTATTATTTCCTTCCTTATGCTTGTTTTGGATTAGTTTTTCTCTTTTTCTGGGTTTTTGAGGTGAGTGCTTAGGTGGTTGATTTGAGACTTTTATTCTTTTCTAATATTTGCATTTAGTGCTATCAATTTCCCTCTTGGCACTACTTGGGCCACGTCCCACAGATTTTGATGTGCTGTAGTTTCATTTTCATTCAATTCAGTATACACTTGATTTTCTTTGAGACATTCTCTGTGACCCTTAGATTATTAAGAAGTGTGTTGTAGGGCCCCTGGGTGGCTCAGTCAGTTAAGCGTCCAACTCTTGATTTCAGCTCAGGTCATGATTTTGCAATTTGTGAGATCAAGCCCTGACTCCAGCTCTACGTTGATGTTTGGAGCCTGCTTGGGATTCTCTCTCTCCCTCTTTCTCTGCTCCTCCCACGCACAGGCTCATGCTCTTTCACTCTCTCTCTCTCTCTCTCTCTCTCTCTCTCAAAATAAATAAATAAACATTAAAAAGTAAAAGAAGTATGCTGTTTAGTTACCAAGTATTCGGAAATTTTCCTATTATCTTTCTGTTATTTATTTACAGTTTTATTTCACTGTGGTCAGAGAACATGCTCTTTAAGATTTTAATTCTTCTACATCATGTTTGTTGAGGTTTGCTTTATGGCTCAAGATACAGTCTTACTTGGTATGTACTTCATGGGCACTTGAAACCAATGTGTATTCTGCCATCATTGGCTAGGGTGTTGATGGGTAGAGCTGGCTACTAGATATGGCTGGTTGTGGTGTTGTTGAGTTCTTCTACATGCTTGCTGATTTTCTGGCTAGTTGTTCTCTCACTTGTGGAGAGAGGGTATTAAAGTCTCTAACTACAATTGTAGATTTTTCTATTTCTCCCTTTGGTCCTATCTGTTTTTGTTCCACTCATTCTTCAGCTCTGTTGGTTGGTGCATACACATTTAGGACTGCTATGTCCTCTTGGAAATTTATCCTTTTTATCAGTATGTAAGGCTCCTCTCTGTTTCTGGTAATTTTCTTTGTTCAGAAGTCCATCAACTTTATCTGGTACCAATGTAGCCATTTTTCCTTTGATTAATGTTCACATGATATATCTTTCTATCCTTTTACTTTCTTTTTTTTTTGGTTGTGGGTATGTGATTTGCAGTTTTATTTTATTTTTTTTCAATATATGAAATTTATTGTCAAATTGGTTCCATACAACACCCAGTGCTCATCCCAAAAGGTGCCCTCCTCAATACCCATCACCCACACTCCCCTCCCTCCCACCCCCCATCAACCCTCAGTTTATTCTCAGTTTTTAAGAGTCTCTTATGCTTTGGCTCTCTCCCACTCTAACCTCTTTTTTTTTTTTCCTTCCCCTTCCCCATGGATTTCTGTTAAGTTTCTCAGGATCCACATAAGAGTGAAAACATATGGTATCTGTCTTTCTCTGTATGGCTTATTTCACTTAGCATCACACTCTCCAGTTCCATCCACGTTGCTACAAAAGGCCATATTTCGTTCTTTCTCATTGCCCTGTAGTACTCCATTGTGTATATAAACCACAATTTCTTTATCCATTCATCAGTTGATGGACATTTTGGCTCTTTCCATAATTTGGCTATTGTTGAGAGTGCTGCTATAAACATTGGGGTACAAGTGCCCCTATGCCTCAGTACTCCTGTATCCCTTGAGTAAATTCCTAGCAGCGCTATTGTTGGGTCATAGGGTAGGTCTATTTTTAATTTTCTGAGGAACCTCCACACTGTTTTCCAGAGTGGCTGCACCAATTTGCATTCCCACCAACAGTGCAAGAGGGTTCCCGTTTCTCTACATCCTCTCCAGTATCTATAGTCTCCTGATTTGTTCATTTTGGCCACTCTGACTGGCGTGAGGTGATATCTGAGTGTGGTTTTGATTTGTATTTCCCTGATAAGGAGTGACGTTGAGCATCTTTTCATGTGCCTGTTGGCCATCCGGATGTCTTCTTTAGAGAAGTGTCTATTCATGTTTTCTGCCCATTTCTTCACTGGGTTATTTGTTTATCGGGTGTGGAGTTTGGTGAGCTCTTTATAGATTTTGGATACTAGCCCTTTGTCCGATGTGTCATTTGCAAATATCTTTTCCCATTCCGTTGGTTGCCTTTTAGTTTTGTTGGTTGTTTCCTTTGCTGTGCAAAAGCTTTTTATCTTCATAAGGTCCCAGTAATTCATTTTTGCTTTTAATTCCCTTGCCTTTGGGGATGTGTCGAGTAAGAGATTGCTACGGTTGAGGTCAGAGAGGTCTTTTCCTGCTTTCTCCTCTAGGGTTTTGATGGTTTCCTGTCTCACATTCAGGTCCTTTATCCATTTTGAGTTTATTTTTGTGAATGGTGTGAGAAAGTGGTCTAGTTTCAACCTTCTGCATGTTGCTGTCCAGTTCTCCCAGCACCATTTGTTAAAGAGACTGTCTTTTTTCCATTGGATGTTCTTTCCTGCTTTGTCAAAGATGAGTTGGCCATATGTTTGTGGGTCTAGTTCTGGGGTTTCTATTCTATTCCATTGGTCTATGTGTCTGTTTTTGTGCCAATACCATGCTGTCTTGATGATGACAGCTTTGTAGTAGAGGCTAAAGTCTGGGATTGTGATGCCTCCTGCTTTGGTCTTCTTCCTCAAAATTACTTTGGTTATTTGGGGCCTTTTGTGGTTCCATATGAATTTTAGGATTGCTTCTTCTAGTTTCGAGAAGAATGCTGGTGCAATTTTGATTGGGATTGCATTGAATGTGTAGATAGCTTTGGGTAGTATTGACATTTTGACAATATTTATTCTTCCAATCCATGAGCAGGGAATGTCTTTCCATTTCTTTATATCTTCTTCAATTACCTGCATAAGCTTTCTATGGTTTTCAGCATACAGATCTTTTACATCTTTGGTTAGATTTATTCCTAGGTATTTTATGCTTCTTGGTGCAATTGTGAATGGGATCAGTTTCTTTATTTGTCTTTCCGTTGCTTCATTGTTAGTGTATAAGAATGCAACTGATTTCTGTACATTGATTTTGTATCCTGCAACTTTGCTAAATTCATGTATCAGTTCTAGCAGACTTTTGGTGGACTCTATCGGATTTTCCTTGTATAGTATCATGTCATCTGCAAAAAGTGAAAGCTTGACTTCATCTTTGCCAATTTTGATGCCTTTGATTTCCTTTTGTTGTCTGATTGCTGATGCTAGAACTTCCAACACTATGTTAGACAACAGCGGTGAGAGTGGGCATCCCTGTTGTGTTCCTGATCTCAGGGAAAAAGCTCTCAGTTTTTTCCCATTGAGGATGATGTTAGCTGTGGGCTTTTCATAAATGGCTTTTATGATGTTTAAGTATGTTCCTTCTATCCCGACTTTCTCAAGGGTTTTTATTAAGAAATGTTGCTGAATTTTGTCAAAGGCCTTTTCTGCATTGATTGACAGGATCATATGGTTCTTATCTTTTCTTTTATTAATATGATGTATCACGTTGATTGATTCGCGAATGTTGAACCAGCCCTGCATCCCAGGAATGAATCCCACTTGATCATGGTGAATAATTCTTTTTATATGCTGTTGAATTCGATTTGCTAGTATCTTATTGAGAATTTTTGCATCCATATTCATCAGGGATATTGGCCTGTAGTTCTCTTTTTTTACTGGGTCTCTGTCTGGTTTGGGAATCAAAGTAATACTGGCTTCATAGAATGAGTCTGGAAGTTTTCCTTCCCTTTCTATTTCTTGGAATAGCTTGAGAAGGATAGGTATTATCTCTGCTTTAAACGTCTGGTAGAACTCCCCTGGGAAGCCATCTAGTCCTGGACTAGATTTGTTGGGAGATTTTTGATAACCGATTCAATTTCTTCGCTGGTTATGGGTCTGTTCAAGCTTTCTATTTCCTCCTGATTGAGTTTGGGAAGAGTGTGGGTGTTTAGGAATTTGTCCATTTCTTCCAGGTTGTCCAATTTGTTGGCATATAATTTTTCATAGTATTCCCTGATAATTGTTTGTATCTCTGAGGGATTGGTTGTAAGAATTCCATTTTCATTCATGATTTTATCTATTTGGGTCATCTCCCTTTTCTTTTTGAGAAGCCTGGCTAGAGGTTTGTCAATTTTGTTTATTTTTCAAAAAACCAACTCTTGGTTTCGTTGATCTGCTCTACAGTTTTTTTAGATTCTGTATTGTTTATTTCTGCTCTGATCTTTATTATTTCTCTTCTTCTGCTGGGTTTAGGCTGCCTTTGCTCTTCTGCTTCTATTTCCTTTAGGTGTGCTGTTAGATTTTGTATTTGGGATTTTTCTTGTTTCTTGAGATAGGCCTGGATTGCAATGTATTTTCCTCTGAGGACTGCCTTCGCTGCGTCCCAAAGCATTTGGATTGTTGTATTTTCATTTTCGTTTGTTTCCATATATTTTTAAATTTCTTCTCTAATTGCCTGGTTGACCCACTCATTCTTTAGTAAGGTGTTCTTTAACCTCCATGCTTTTGGAGGTTTTCCAGACTTTTTCCTGTGGTTGATTTCAAGCTTCATAGCATTGTGGTCTGAAAGTATGCATGGTATAATTTCAATTCTTGTATACTTATGAAGGGCTGTTTTGTGACCCAGTATATGATCTATCTTGGAGAATGTTCCATGTGCACTCGAAAAGAAAGTATATTCTGTTGCTTTGGGATGCAGAGTTCTAAATATATCTGTCAAGTCCATCTGATCCAATGTATCTTTCAGGGCCCTTGTTTCTTTATTGACCATGTGTCTAGATGATCTATCCATTTCTGTAAGTGGAGTGTTAAAGTCCCCTGCAATTACCACATTCTTATCAATAAGGTTGCTTATGTTTATGAGTAATTGTTTTATATATTTGGGGGCTCCCGTATTTGGCACATAGACATTTATAACTGTTAGCTCTTCCTGATGGATAGACCCTGTAATTATTATATAATGCCCTTCTTCATCTCTTGTTACAGCCTTTAATTTGAAGTCTAGTTTGTCTGATATAAGTATGGCTACTCCAGCTTTCTTTTGGCTTCCAGTAGCATGATAAATAGTCCTCCATCCCCTTACTCTCAATCTAAAGGTGTCCTCAGGTCTAAAATGAGTCTCTTGTAGACAGCAAATAGATGGGTCTTGTTTTTTTATCCATTCTAATAGCCTATGTCTTTTGGTTGGCGCATTTAATCCATTTACATTCAGTGTTATTATAGAAAGATACGGGTTTAGAATCATTGTGATGTCTGTATGTTTTATGCTTGTAGCGATGTCTCTGGTACTTTGTCTCACAGGATTCCCCTTAGGATCTCTTGTAGGGCTGGTTTAGTGGTGACGAATTCCTTCAGTTTTTGTTTGTTTGGGAAGACCTTTATCTCTCCTTCTATTCTAAATGACAGACTTGCTGGATAAAGGATTCTCAGCTGCATATTTTTTTCTGTTCATCACATTGAAGATCTCCTGCCATGCCTTTCTGGCCTGCCAAGTTTCAAAGGAGAGATCAGTCACGAGTCTTATAGGTCTCCCTTTATATGTTAGGGCACGTTTATCCCTTGCTGCTTTCAGAATTTTCTCTTTATCCTTGTGTTTTGCCAGTTTCACTATGATATGTCGTGCAGAAGATCGATTCAAGTTATGTCTGAAGGGAGTTCTCTGTGCCTCTTGGATTTCAATGCCTTTTTCCTTCCCCAGTTCAGGAACGTTCTCAGCTATTATTTCTTCAAGTACACCTTCAGCACCTTTCCCTCTCTCTTCCTCCTCTGGGATACCAATTATGCGTATATTATTTCTTTTTAGTGTATCACTTAGTTCTCTAATTTTCCCCTCATACTCCTGGATTTTTTTATCTCTCTTTTTCTCAGCTTCCTCTTTTTCCATAATTTTATCTTCTAGTTCACCTATTCTCTCCTCTGCCTCTTCAATCCGGGCTGTGGACATTTCCATTTTATTTTGCAACTCGTTTAAAGTGTTTTTCAGCTCCTCCTGACTGTTCCTTAGTCCCTTGATCTCTGTAGCAAGAGATTGTCTGCTGTCCTCTATACTGTTTTCAAGCCCAGCGATTAATTTTATGACTATTATTCTAAATTCACTTTCTGTTATATTGTTTAAATCATTTTTGATCAGTTCATTAGCTGTTGTTATTTCCTGGACGTTTTTCTGAGGGGAATTCTTCCGTTTGGTCATTTTGGCTAGTCCCTGGAGTGGTGCGGACCTGCAGGGCACTTCCCTGTGCTGTGGTGTATAACTGGAGTTGGTGGGCGGGGCCGCAGTCTGACCTGATGTCTGCCCCCAGCCCACCGCTGGGGCCACAGTCAGACTGGTGTGTGCCTTGTCTTCCCCTCTCCTAGGGGCGGGATTCACTGTGGGGTGGCGTGGCCCATCTGGGCTACTTGCACACTGCCAGGCTTGTGGTGCTGGGGATCTGGCGTATTAGCTGGGGTGGGTAGGCAAGGTGCACGGGGGCAGGAGGGGCAGGCTTAGCTCGCTTCTCCTTAGGTGATCCACTTCAGGAGGGGCCCTGTGGCAGCGGGAGGGAGTCAGACCCGCTGCCGCAGCGGTGGCTCTGCAGAAGCACAACGCTGGGTGTTTGTGCGGAGCAAGCAAGTTCCCTGGCAGGAACCGGTTCCCTTTGGGATTTTGGCTGGGGGATGGGCGAGGGAGATGGCGCTGGCGAGCACCTTTGTTCCCCGCCAAACTGAGCTCTGTCATCCTGGGGCTCAGCAACTCTCCCTCCCTTTGTCCTCCAGCCTTCCCGCTTTCTGAGCAGAGCTGTTAACTTATGACCTCCCAGATGCTAAGTCCCACTTGCTTGCGGAACACACTCCCTCTGGCCCCTCCGCTTTTGCAAGCCAGACTCGGGGGCTCTGTTTGGCCGGCGGGCTGCCCCTCCGCCCCGGCTCCCTCCCGCCAGTCCATGGAGCGCGCACCGCCTCGCCGCCCTTCCTACCCTCTTCCGTGGGCCTCTCATCTGCGCTTGGCTCCGGAGACTCCGTTCTGCTAATCCTCTGGCGGTTTTCTGGGTTATTTAGGCAGGTGTAGGTGGAATCTAAGTGATCAGCAGGACGCGCGGTGAGCCTAGCGTCCTCCTATGCCGCCATCTTCCTAGTCCTCTATCCTTTTACTTTCAATATGCCTATGTAATTTAAAATGAGTTAAAAAAATAAATAAAATAAAATAAAATAAAATGAGTTGTCTGTAGACAGTTATAGTTGGGTCATGTTTTTTAATCCACTTCTTATTTTAACTGTCTTTTCATGGATAGAACAATCTCTGTATCATAACTGATATATTTATATAATTTGCATTTAATATCATTGATGTTTTGTGGCTTAATCTTCCAGTCTATTTATTTATTCGTTTGTTCTCAGTTTTTTTTGTTTTCCTGTGTTTTTTCCTTTTAATCTCTGTGAGTCATTTGGCATTTTTCTAGAATTCAATTTTAATTTATCTATGGTGTTTTTGATGTATCTCCCTGTATAGCTTTTTAAAAGGATTGTCCTGGGTATTACACTGTCATATACATAACACAGTCTACTAGTGATGTCATGTCACCAATTTGAATGAAGTATAAAAACAGTGCCTCCTTTTTACATCCACTTATCTTCCCATATTCATAATATAATTTTCTTTAATATTTCCCCTATATATGCTTAGAATATCATTAAACAGTGTTATAATTTTTCCCTGACCCATTAAACTTAATTTAGGAAACTCAAGAGAAAAAGGAAAGCTTTATGTATTTATCCTTCTTTTTGATTACTGTGTTCTTTCTTCCCTCCTGATGTTTTAAGTTTCCCTCTTTCACCATTTTTGTAAATCTGTTCTGGATTTGACAGCTCTTCTCTTCTCTTTCAGCCATTCAGCCTTCTTGATACTTCTTGATACAGTGCACCTCATTATTGCTAGGTGGGAGTTGCAGCTCCCATGGTCTCCACGGACGCTAGGCAGGGGTGGCCTTGTAACTACTGGGCAATAGTGAACTAGGCCTGAACTAGGTCGCTACTAGACCACTCCGGTGGGGAAGAGGAAAGGCTCTCCATTGTTCCCAGTGGTGGTGGAAGTCCAGGCTCCCCACAGAGTTGCCCTCACACTCAGGGAACATAGTAAAACTCATTACCAGAAGGCAGGAGTTACAGTTCCCATTCTCTACTTGGCCTTCTCTGACACTACATCAGGAGAGATGCTAAAGGTGCCTCTGTGTTTGCAGGGCAGTAGTCTAGGCTCCCCACCTGGCATCTGATTGTGTTAGTATGCATGGGGCTGCAGTTTTTTTCTGGGATGTGTGTCGGGAATACAACGATTATTGCCTAACCATGCTCTGTCTTGCTAAACAAGACCGTTTACTGATCCTTTGAGTAGAGAGAGCAGCAGGGTTTTTTGGAGGGTCTTTTCAAAGTAGTGTTCTCTATAATATTTAGACCTTTTCACCTGGAAGAGCCATGAAGTTCCCTTTAGGGTGTTGAGAATTTGGCAAGGTTTGCAACAGAATGATCGGCAGTGTGAAGATAAGGTGTGTGGCCCATATAGAAGATTTCTGTTTTGCCAGCTAGGATCCATCCCTGCTTTGCTTTTTAGTAACTATACCTCATATTTGTTTTGAGGCACAGCTCCTCTTCCCTTCTTAGTACACATGATTTAGGTGAGGTTCTAATTTTGGGTCTAGTGATGGAGTCCAGGCTGATCAGTGGACTGAGTCCCTCTTGACCCGGATTCTCAACTTGAGAGCCCATTGGAACAGCTTTGGGGCTTAAAAGAGCACTGATACCTGGGTCCATCTCAGGCAATTAAATCAGACCTCCTCCGGCCTGAAACACTGAAACATTGGGTTTCTTCCTTTCTTTCTTTCTTCCTTTTTCTTTCTTTCTTCCTTTCTTTCTTTCTTCCTTTTTTCTTCCTTCCTTCCTTCCTTCCTTTTTCTTTCTTTCTTTTTTTTTTCTTTCTTTCTTTCTTTCTTTCTTTCTTTCTTTCTTTTTCTTTCTTTTCCGTTGTCCCAGATTCTAATGGGCAACAATGTTTACAGCTAGATTCAGATACAGTTATTGGTGCAGGTGAAGGCTGTGGCTCAAGACTTGATAATTAGCATAATTCCATATATCTAACGGCCTGTGTGTGTGTGTGTGTGTGTGTAACACAAGCTGGAAAGCTTTTTTTTAAAGCTTTTTTTTTTCATGTTTATTTAGAAAGAGAGAGAGAGCAGAGAAGGGGCAGCAAGGAGGACAGAGGATCTAAAGCGGGCTCCATGCTGACAGCCATGAGCTGATAAGGGGCTCAAACTCATGAACCGTGAGATCATAACTTGAGCCAGAAGTTGGACACTCAACAGACTGAGCCACCCAGGTGCCCCAAGCTGGGAAGCTTTTTAAAGTGAGAAGCACAATCTCAAGATCGGAGAGCAAGTGAGCCCGAGAGACCATGTTTCCTTGTTGTCAGCTTCCTCAACTCCAAATCCCGAAGGAGACAAAAAGAAAACCCGGTAAACTCACCGTGTTCTTTCTCAGTTCTCAAAGTCCCTAGCTGTTCTGACTTCTCTCCACCTTTTGGTTTTGTTTTGTTTTATACATAATGTCCATGGATTTTAATTGTATAGTACTTAGAGAAAAGTATAACTCTTCCATGTTCCCAATAGTGAAAGCGCATGCCTTTAATTTTTGGAACAAGTTTGTAACATTGTGTAATTGTCTGAGCTTGCTTTTCATGCAGGTCATATTTCTAAACCTATCGCGTTATATATTTCTGCATTCAAACATAGATTTGAAACAAACAATAATAGTACAATGGTTGTGGAGAGAAACATAATATTGAGTTATTCTATTTTGTTATTTTATGAGACCATTGATAGTTTCTATTTGTGTTTAAAATAAAAAACAGAGGGGCGCCTGGGTGGCTTGGTCGGTTAAGCGTCTGACTTCGGCTCAGGTCATGATCTCACAGACCGTGAGTTCGAGCCCCGCGTCGGGCTCTGTGCTGACAGCTCAGAGCCTGGAGCCTGTTTCAGATTCTGTGTCTCCCTCTCTCTCTGCTCCTCCCCTGTTCATGCTCTGTCTCTCTCTGTCTCAAAAATAAATAAACGTTAAAAAAAATTAAAAAAAAAAATTAAAAAAAATAAATAAAAAAAAATAAAATAAAAAACAGAGAATGAACACTATAAGGGATAATATATTTTTTTTAATGTTTATTTTTGAGAGACAGAGCGAGACAGCACAAGCAGGGATGGGACAGAGAGAGAGGGAAAAGAGAACCCCAAGCAGGTTCTGCGCTGCCAGTACAGAGTCCAAGGCAGAGTTTGATCCCAGGAACCATGAGATCATGACCTGAACCAAAATCAAGAGTCGGATGCTTAACTGACTGAGCCACTGAGGTGCCCCAGAAGGGGTAATATTTTTAAGTGCCAATTTAAGTCATAAATAAATGATTTATTGAATTTGAATAATATTCTAAACACTGAAATATCTTCTTTATTAAATTGTTAATTATTTACATTAAAAACTAAAGAATGCACCAAGAAGATATGTCTTTTCCTAAATATACCATGATAATTATGAAACATTTTTGTGTACAGTGAAAAAGAGTCTTAAACTTTATTTGATCCAGATGTCAAATAAGCTAGCCATGCCACTAGTCATTAACCAGAACTTTTCCATCTCTGAAGACCTACCTTCTCAGATGACAATCATCTGTTTTGATTGTCCTCATGAAGTTACTCTTATCAAATCTGTTCTTTAATAACATCTGTTCCTCCAGTTCCTTCATAGTCTTCTGTCTCATCTGCTATTTTCTCTTCCTTCTCATCCAACAGTCTCCAGGACATATTTCTTCAACTGCTTCGTGCTGGTATTCTCATCTCACTCTGTCCACCTGTTATTCTACAACACTTGTATTAGTCATGGTTCTCCAGAGAAATGAAATTAATAGGAGATAGATAGATAGATAGATAGACTTATTATAGGAATTGGCTCACTCATTAGAGAGGCCAAGAAGTCCCAAAGTCTGCCATCTGAAAGCTGGAAGACCAAGAAAGCCAGTGGTATAATTCCCTCCATGTCCAAAGGCCTGAGAACCAGGATCTCCATGGTCTGACAGCAGAAAAAGATGGATGTTCCAGCTCATGAAGAGAGAAAAGGGTAAGAGGGAGACAATTTGTTCTTTCCCCATCTTTCTGTTCCATTCAGACCCCCAGTGGACTAGACAATACCTGCCCACACTAGTGAGAAGAGATCTCTTTGGTCATTCCACTCAGTCAAATAATCTCACTTTATAATCTTATTTTTTTCTGCCACTGATTCCTTTTCATCATTTCAAATATTTAAGCTTTCTCATCTTAAAAAATAATTTAACACTCTCCAAACCCATACGTGCCTTTCCTGCCTCCAATCCACTAATCTCTCCTGGAAATTCTCACAGACATGCAGAAAGAATGTTTTACCAGCTATGTGGGCATCCCTCAGGCCAGTTAAGTTGACACAAAATTAACCATCACAACACATCTGATAAATTCCACTTCTGGACCAATCTTCCCTCTTAGTCATATTGCTTGACTGATGAGCATAGCTGGTAAAAACCACATAGCTATACTGAAGATTGTCTCCATATAGTCACAGCTTTTAACATCAACTGTACATGAAACAGTGCATGAAAATATTTTGTTTCTATAATCTGTTATCATTCTATACTCTACAATATCTCCCTTGAAGCTCTATTCTGCCAAAACGGCATATCCACCACCTTTTGATTATCCATGGTAGGTGACCATAAAGATAATTGATATCATTAAATGATATCATTAATATCATCTTCAACTTTCTGCATCCCAACTAAAACTTTGCTTTTATACATATAATTTACCTTACTTCCTGTAATGATGTAAAAGGTATCCCTCTTACTTTTAAACAGACAGTATCCTGTGCCCAAACTGTTCTCCCATATCATTCTGTCTCACTTCTCTGGCACCTCAGCCCACTGATTACCCAAACTCCATAATCTTTTTTTTTTTTTTTTTTTTGCCACCGATTCCTTTTCATCAATTAAAATATTTAAGCTTTCTCATCTTAAAAAATAATTTAACACTCGCCCCAAGCCCATACACGTCTCTCCTGCCACCAATCCACTTCTTGGCTCCCTGTTCCTTTACTGTAGCCTCAATCATAACTGCTTTCACTTTGTCTCCTGTCTTTCACTCCACACCTCCATGCATCTTGGCTTTTGTCCCAACCCTTTTTAAAATCTGTTTTCTCAGAAGTCATCAATGACCTCTTCATCTTTAAATCCAAAAGATATGTTTAAGTTGCATTAAAACACTAGGCCAATATTTCTCAAATTTTAATGTGCACATGAATCACTAAAATGAAGATTCTGGCTTAGGAAGTTTGGGTAGTGTCTGAGATCACGCAATCCAGAATAGCCCCCAGTGATGCCAATGCTGCTTAACCTACAGACCACATTTAGAGCAGCCACTTTCTGCAGTCTTACCTACTCATTCACTCATTCCTTTTTTGAAATCTTTCTCTCTCTGACCCTCTGCACTCCCATTTAAAAATTCAAGATCTGGGGGCACCTGTGGCTCAGTTGGTTAAGTGTCTGACTTCATTCAGCTCATGTCATGATCTCACAGTTTGTGAGTTCGAGCCCCGCAATGGGCTCTGTGCTGGCAGCCTGGAGCCTGGAACCTGCTTGGAATTCTGTGTCTCCCTCTCTCTCTCTGCCCCTCCCCCGCTTGCACTCTGTCTCTCTCTCTCTCTCAAAAGTAATAAACATTAAATAAACAAATAATAAATAAAAGTAAAAAATAAATTCAAGATCTGGGAGATCTTTTGCAGTGTCCTTTTATACTATTCTTTGATTATTCCACATCATGAGCATTCCTCCTGCTGTAGGCCCTCTTTTCTTCTCAATATGTGCCCTCTCCTTTGGAAATTCCATCTGCCCCTATGGCCTCAATTCTCATTTCAGCAGCCTGACTACTCAGGCTAGACATAAGACTCTGCTAATGGTCCATTAACAAGTCTTTGCTTCCTTAAAGACCTGATGGTCTACTGTTGGCAACTTTCTGGAGTTTAAAACTATATTGCACCTTCCTGGCTGGTTCCAATCCATTTTTATGGTTTTACTGCCTACTATTACCATATCTGTGCCCTCCATTCTATATAAACTTGATTCCTTACCTTTGTGGCGGATGCCTTTGCCTATGCTTTCCTTTGGTGCGAAATGGCTTTACCCAGTTGTATCTATTAAGGTTTTTCTTAACTTCTTGCTGATTGGTCCCAAATTTTTTACATTTATGGGGTTAATGTATAACTCATAATACACCAGTAAAATGAAGACATTAACAACTGTGGTAGGCAAATTCTAAGATGGTACCTAAGATTTCTGACCTCTGGTGTACATACCCTATGTAATCTCCTCCCCTTGAATGTGGGCAGGACCTACAATATGATGGATGTCACTTGTACGACCAAGCTATATTAATGGCAAAGGTAAAGAGACTTTGCAGATGTAATTAAAGCCCTTAATCAGTTTGATTTTGAGTTCATCAAAAGACAGAATATCCTTTGGTGGGCTTGTTACAATCAGGTGTGCTTGACACAAGAGGGCTTAGGTTTTCCTGAGATCAGAGAGCTTCTCCTGCTAGGCTTGAAGAAGCAAGCTGCTATGAGTTCTACAACTACAAGAAAATGAATTCTGCCAACAACTACTTGAGCTGAAAGAGGGCCCCCACACCTCAGACAAGACAGCAATCTTGGTTGACTTCTTGATTGTAGACTTGTGAGATCTTGCTTAACTGTACCCAGACTTCTGACCCACAGAATATGTGAGATAAAAAATGGGTGTTGTTCTAAGTCACAGAGCTCATGGTAGTTTGGTACATAGCAATAGAAAAGTAACACAGACTTAATAAACTGGTTAATAAGTATCATCAGTTCATAGTATTTAGGCTTTGTTACAGCATAAGAAAACTTGAAATGTAATGAAATCTTACAGTACACAGTGACTAAATAGATGTTTTACAAAATTTGACTATAGTCCTAAAAATTTATGTAGCATTATCACAATGCACTGTGAATTAAAATTTGTGTGTGTGTGTGATCAGCCATGCTGGGAGTAAAGACTGAATTATCTTTATTTTTACTATATAGGAAATATTGCAAATTTATTGTCAAATGAAGAAACAACTAAAAAGTATGGAGCCAAAAGAAAAAGAAACAAAAAGTATTAAATAAATATATGAGGGAAATATGCAGTTTTCTAGATTTTATGATATTTGTGGCCTTTGTTTAATAAAATTTGTAATTTGTTGTGATTTTCTTTCTCATTCTAAAAAATTATTTTGTGCCCGATTTTTTATTCAAAATTTTCTATTCTTTTATAAAAATCCCCCATTTTATAAGTTTCAGGGCCTGCAAAACATAAATCCTCTGGACACAACCATAATGCTTTGAAATTCACCTATAGACGGTCAGGAACAAGTCAGAAAGGTTCACAAAAAAATGTGAATGTCTCCTTAGCTCTGTTTCGCCCCTAGAGGGCACTGTTGCCTAAATTCAAAATGGCTTTTCTGTAAAAGATCAGAATAAGCTCCCAAAAACCTCTGTCCTTATACTTTAAAGAGGTGTTCTGTCGGCATTTTTTAGACAGTGACATATAAAGAATCTCAGACAACAGGGGCAGACAGTTTTGCCCGGAGAGCATCTCTTCCTAACAGTCCCGAAGAAAAAGGAATCTAAATCTATCATTCCTCCTCAACCTCAGAGCAATCTGGATTCAAGTCCCCTCAGTCATCAGATTTTATTTGTGTGTGAACAACTTCCCAGAAAGAAAACTCTCTGGTTCTTCACTGCTTGGCCATGACCTTGGTGTTCATCTTGACGCTTGGGGTGCTTCTGTTCCTGAGTGAGTAACATTCCATTTAATTCCCTTGTCCACAAGTAAAACATTGTTCTGGCTTGATTCTGAATATAGACCTTTTGCTTTAGTGGAGTTCATTGACTCAGCACTAATGTTTCAGGAGGAACTGGAGCCCAGTCACTGACCCAACCTGACGGCCACATCACTGTCTCTGAAGGAGCCCGTCTGGAGCTGAGTTGCAACTATTCCTCCAGTGGAACTACTTATCTCTTCTGGTATGTGCAGCACCCCAACCAAGGACTCCAGCTTCTCCTCAAGTACTCTTCAGGGCCATCAGATGCCCTGGTTCAAGGCATCAAAGGTTTCGAGGCTGAATTTAAGAAGAGTGAAAAGGCCTTCCACCTGAGGAAACACTCAGCCCATTGGAGCGACTCGGCCAAGTACTTCTGTGCTGTGAGTGACACAGCGCCTGGGACTACAGGGGGAGCTGAACACAAACCTTCTAAGACACTGTAACTTAAAGGACTAAGGGTCTCAGCCTGAATTGTTTTCAGGAAGTTGACATGTTCTGTAAAGACAAACAATACAGATAACACAGAATCCTGGGAAGTGTTTGGTTTCTATGGACATCTTAGATATTTTCCCTTTTTCTTTTTTTTAAACTTGTTTTATTTTTTATTTTTTTAAATTTACATCCAAATTAGTAAGCATATAGTGGAAAAATGATTTAAGGAGTAGCTTCCTTAGTGCCCCTTACCCATTTAGCCCATCCCTCTCTCCCACAACCCCTCCCATAACCCTCAGTTTGTTCTCCATATTTATGAGTCTCTTCTGTTTTGTTCCCCTCTCTGTTTTTATATTATTTTTGTTTCCCTTCCTTATGTTCATCTGTTTTGTCTCTTAAAGTCCTCATATGAGTGAAGTCATATGATATTTGTCTTTCTCTGACTAACTTCGCTTAGCGTAATACTTTCCAGTTCCATCCACGTAGTTGCAAATGGGAAGATTTCATTCTTTTGGATTGCCAAGTAATACTCCATTATATATATATATATATATATATATATATATATATACACACCACATTTTCTTTAGCCATTCCTCCATCAATGGACATTTGGGTTCTTTCCATACTTTGGCTACTGTTGATAGTGCTGCTATAAACATGGGGGTGCATGTGTCCCTTCGAAACAGCACACCTGTATCCCTTGGATAAATGCCTAGTAGTGCAATTGCTGGGTCGTAGGGTAGTTCTATTTTTAGTTTTTTGAGGAACCTCCATACTGTTTTCCAGAGTGGCTGCACCAGCTTGCATTCCCAGATATTTTCCCTTTTTCAAAAAATGTTTATTTATTTTTGAGAGAGAGAGAACAAGCAGAGGAGGGGCAGAGAGAGAGGAAGACCGAGGATCCGAAGCAGGCTCCATGCTATCAGTGCAGAACTGATTCAGGGCTCTGATTCACAAACTGTGATCACAACCTGAGCCAAAGTTGGATGCTTCACCGACTGAGCCACCCAGGCGCCCCTAGATATTTTTCCTTTTATTTATTTATTTTTCCATTTTGCAAAGGCAAGGCGCCTGTTTTTTGAAGTGCAGCATTTTTATCCTCTAGAGTCAGGCTTCTAGAGGAAATGAAGCTATAGGATTTGATTTTCAACAAGCTGGAGGAAGTTACTTGCTCTTGTGTCATCTGAAATAGTGATGGGCTTAGATGGTCCGGGGTTGGCCATGTGAGTTGGCATAAGGCAAATCAGAGAATTACTCTACCAAAAACCCAGTATAACTGCTTATGTCAAACTGCATTATCTCCAGATTATTTTACTAGTATCCTCAGAAGTTTCTTTCCTTAAAGAACATCAGCGCTTTGACTAAAATATTTGAGAATGGACTTAATTAGAGCTGGCATTTTAAGGATATTGTCAGGTGACCTTTGAAAGACAATTCAAAATGAAGGGAAAAGGGCCTTTTTTATCCATTGGTCCTTGACAACATTCTCAGTCAAACACAGGTCATGATGAAGTTCATGTGAAATCTTGGACTTCTTTGTTCTATGAGTGACCAGCCTTTCTTGATCAGCACACCCAGGTTACTGCCTCCCTTTTTCTCTTCTCTAATTCAATTTCTCTCATACCTGTTGAATGGACAATAATAAGTGAATCCTTAATCATTTTCTTTTCCTACACTTTTTCTCACAGTGCCATTGATAAAAATTTGCAATATTCTTGAACAATTCATCAGATATTCAGTGTCTGCAGATCACCTGACTTCAGTAAAAATATAGAGGCCTTGGTTTTCTATTCCTTGAAACTGCAAATCCATCTGCAGAGGACTCCTGTTATTTATAGAGTCTGAGACAAGGGCACAAACTAAAGCTTTATTCATATGCTTTCAAAAAGTTATTTTCCTTTTAATCTACTAAAGCTAAAAGGCAATATATAAAAAAAAAGAATAATCAACAGTTTTAGTAACATGTGCTTAAAACTGAAATTTTATTTAAAAATTTTAAACTTAGGGGCACTTGGGTGGCTCAGTTGGTTATGCGTCTGAGTTCTCTGACTTTAGCTCTGGTCATGAACTCACGGTTCCTGGGTTCGAGCCCCACATCAGGCTCTGTGCTGACAGCTCAGAGCCTGGAAACTGCTTCAGATTCTGTGTCTCCCCCTCTCTCTTTCTGCCCCTCCCCCCATGTGTGCTCTCTCTCTCTCTCTCAAAAATAAATAAATAAATAATATAAAAAATGTTAAGCTTAATTATGGATTTTTTTAATAAAAATAAAGTCATTCAATTTTAGTTTCAAAGTCCATCTAGTTGTAAAGTAAATAACACCGCTTTTTAAGCACATTTAGTCCAGAATGAATACATACGGTTTTAAAGTAGTATTGTTAAGTCCTGCAGTGTTCCAACCATCATGAAAGACTGTTATGAATACCATGCCGATATCCTTTAGAACCATAGGTGAGTACATAGATAAGCAAGAAAATGGATACTTAGCATTTCAGGAAATAAAATTTCATGATGCAAGAATCTATTGCACCCATAGCATCTGAAAGGAAAGATTGGGTTAGTGAATTGATTTTTCTTTCCTTTCCCTTAAATCTTCCCAAATTCCAAATCAAAGTCTGGAGTAGCACAGCCCACAAATTTTTCCGATATTCAAATGCAGTTTAAGAGGCAACCCTTAAGGTATGTGAATAAGGCTTTTCCTTGAGCCTAAAAGCTATTAGTAGTTACTTAAGGTTATAGACTGTGCCCAGATCCGAGTGACAGAGACACCCAAATTTTTAATACATTTATTTGTGTGTGTGTGTGTGTGTGTGTGTGTGTGAGATCAGTGGTCCCGTCCACATACTTGCTCATCTTCTCTGTTCTTTGTATTTAAAATACTGGGTCACTTGGGGTGCCTGGGCGGCTAAACCTGCTTAAAAACCAACTTTTGGTTTCAGCTCAGGTCATGATCTCACAGTTTCGTGAGTTCGAGCCCTGCATCGGGCTCTGCACTGACAGTATGGAGCCTGCTTGGGATTCTTTCTCTCTGCCCCTCCCCCACTCGTTCTCTCTAAATACATAAATAAACTTAAAAAAATTAAAATAATGGGTTGCATTTCAAAGATCACCCATCTTTGCTTTTGTTATTGTCCACTCTTGTCACCTGCATAGAAGGCATACGGTATCACATTTTCCGCTAAACTGCCTCCTATAATAGAGGCTTAAAGTAATTGTTGCTGTCTTGGTGTTCAGGTAATATTAATGGCATGTTTTAATTGCTGCATTCCCTAGGACTTGATTACATTTAGAAAGATGTTTGTCTCCCCCACTATTACCATAAGCTCCCTGAATGAAGATCTAGTGTCTAATTCATTTTTTTATTTTCTCAGGTCTAAAACACTCTTAAATATATGAGCTAACCTGTATTGAATCACAGTGAAGGTCTCATTTTTTAATAAGTTCCTGGCTAAGGGCCGCCTGGGTGGCTCAGTTGGTTAAGCATCCGACTTCAGATCTGGTCATGATCTCATGGTCTGTGAGTTCAAGCCCACGTCAGGCTCTGTGCTAACAGCTCAGAGCCTGGAGCCTGCTTCAGATTCTGTGTCTCCCTCTCTCTCTGCCCCTCCCCCACTTGCACTCTGTCTCTGTCTCTCAAAAATAAACATTAGAAAAATTAATAAAAAAATAAGTTCATAGCTAAGAATTAGATTGTTTTCATACAATTACCAAAAATTATATTACATGAAAATATTTATTTTCATTAAAAGGCACTGGGGGGCGGGGGACTCATAGTCCAATTCATGGTATTCTCTGTCCTGTGGACAATTCTATGGCTTCAAATCAATCCACAGGTACAGCGCCAGACAAAGATAGCTGGGCTGAGCTATGTGTGCTCTTACTGCTGAGTAAAAGGTGTTTCTTTCTTAAGGTTCTGGTCCATCAGGAGGTACTATAGGCTTTTCTTAAATCAAGACTATCCTGAGCGACCTAGTTGTGAGTAGCTGTTGAAAGACTGGAGAAATTGTCTGAGTGTGAAAATGGGGGCTAGTAATAGACAGTAAAGAGGGGAGAAAAATTGGGTGTGAGGAAAAACTAAATCATTATCAGCATGTACGAAACATGCTTCTTACTGAATATTCCTTTCAATTAGTAGCTTTGCCTTATTCCCTGATTCAAGTACTAGACGTTTCTAGCTGTGATGCATATATCTGTATTTACATTGTTATAATCTTTATCTGTATCATTACCTTGATCTGCCTTTATCAGAAAAGACTTCTAGATCAAACAGAGTCACATAAAGAGAGATGGAAGGTGAAGAATTCCAGAGTTTTCTGGTTTGTTTCATTTTTACTGCCTAAGAATTTTCTGTATCAGGACAAATAGGAACTTTTGTTCACAGGTCCAAAATCATTTCTAAATCGTTGTATACCACCTTTTCCTTAATATTTTTTCTGTTTCTTTCCTGTCACTAGAAAACCAAAAGGAGGGAAGACAGAGAAGCTAAGGGAAAAAAGAAGAAAGGAAGTAGGAAGTAGAAGGTGCAATGAGAGGGGAAGGTAGAAGGAAAAGAGGAAGATAAATTAGAGAAAGGATTCACTAAACCGCAAGTGTGAACCACAGGAAACTTTACAGCCAAGAATTAGAAAAACAAAGTATTATGCCGCAAAGTTAATATGTAGAAATAACGTCCAAATTGGTCCTATCTTTTCCTCATAATTTACAGTCTTATTAGGTTCCTTTCCCGTAACAATATTTACCACAAGTCTTGGTTATTCTAGGCCATAAATATTTCATACATTCCAATAATAGGAATTCGTTAAGTATATAATATATAACGTTTATGTTCTTACTTGGCATGACTGGAATGGCTCTCATATAATTAATTCATGGGTGAGTAAATATCTTTTTGTCAGAATACTCGCCTGTTTTTCAGATTTTAGAACATGAAAATTCTTTCTATGATGCTCTTCCATTAGCTTAGAAGAAGCCTGGTTCTCTCCCCCGGGGGCCTCTCCCTTTCCCTCTCCCACACTACGACTTCCAGGATTATCAGCAAGTGTCCCTGAAGTATCAGAATAATGCCCTCTGTCGCGCCCCCACGCAGCCCATTCTCAGGGGGGTTGAGGCCAGAGGGTGGGGCTTCCTGTCACAGAGCATCTGGGCCCCAACAGTGTTTGTTGGGTGAGGCTGATTGGTTGCAGAAGCAGGAACACTTCCAGATCCAGTTGGTGACGCTCACGCCCCAGGGTTTAGTTTAGTCTATCTTTTGGTGAAAATGTCCTGGTCAGCAGGGCAAAGCGTCCTGAAGAGGCTACTGGTCACTGTGCTGGGACTTTTGTGCACCCAGGTTTGCTGTGAGTTGAGACAGTCCCAGGTGGGAATCTGAAAGGATTCAGCAGCTGCAGTGTTGTTGAGGGAGGACGGGGGGAGCTCACAAGACTGGCAGGCTTTCTGTCCTTCTCATAATCTATGAGAGCATTTTCTAGGTTTTGCAGGGGTTGCAGTGACCAGAGCCTGTGACCGTGTCTCCGTTTCTCATCAGGTGTGACAGGATTGATGGTGAAGCAGAGTCCCCCAGACCTGAGTCTCCAGGAAGGACTCAGCTGCACGCTGCAGTGCAATTTTTCCACCTCTGTGAACAGGGTGCAGTGGTTTCGCCAAAATCCTGGGGGCCACCTCATCCACCTGTTTTACATTCCTTCCGGGACAAAGCAGAATGGAAGATTACGCTCTACGACCGTGGTTGAGGATCGCCGCAGCTTGCTCTACATTTCCTCCTCCAGCACCACAGACTCAGCCATTTATTTCTGCGCCGGGGCAGAGTCACAATGCTCCCCAGGCACCTGCAGCCTGTGCACAAACCCTCAGCAGGACTTGGCTCCTCCTCCAGCCGCAGTCAGATCCAGAAGCCCACCACACGGCATTGGCACGGCTTAATATTTCTGACTATATCGCTGGAGTTCAAACCACAGGCACTTTTAGGTCCTACAGATTTGAGACTTTTTGGTCTTTATCTTCCCTTCTCAACCTGGGATCTCTTTTTCTGGACTTAAACCTCTGACTTGGAACATGAGTAGCTAATGAGAAGACAGACTTAAAATGAATAGTTAAGCCCAATATGCGGGATTCCAAGAGGGAAAAAAGTGAAAGGAATACAAAGAAAAAAAATCACTCCAATAAAGATGTTATTAGAGAAGGATCCAGCTTAGCTGGGTGTCTCAAGAGTACAAACCTGCCTCAATCCAATGTGTCTTAATAGACAATTGCAACTGGCTGCATCCCATCCTGATGAGGGAGCAAAAGGCAAGCTGGGGGCAAAGCACGAGCTAACATCCTGCAACCCCTCCCCATCCCCAGGTGGGATGTGTGTGATATTCCTCAGGCACTCCTGGCTGCCCAAGAACAAAGGAAGGGGAAAAGCAAATGGTTAACTGATAGAGATCACAGCCATGCAAGACATGTTTCCATGTTTGCAACTGCGTTAATGATTTATAAGGAAAAAAAAAAAGCAACCTTCAGAAACCTATAGACTCAATTTCCTGGAGCCCTAACATCACCCTTCCCTCCATAGGATAGAAAATCTTATATACTCAGTCACGCCTCACAACCCCGGGCAGCTCTTTCTGCCCACAGGTTCTGTCCCGATGCTATAATAAAAATACCTTTTATTTATTTATTTATTTATTTATTGGCACTGAAAATGTCTCAAGAGATCTTTCTTGCCCATTGGCTCCCGACCCCTACTTCAAACCACACCACTACTAGTCTGGCAAAGCAAACAAAAAAAATTTCTTTCTGAATGTTCATATATGAACTTGGTCACTGAACACAAAACAAATTCATCCTCTTATAGTTTTGGATGCAAGAAGTCTGAAATCATTTTCTCTGTCTAGTCAAGGTCTCAGCAGGGTTGAGCCCTTCTAGAGGCTCAAGAGAAAGAATCCATGTCCTGTTCTAGCTTCTGGAGACCAGATGGATTCCCTGGCCCATGACCCTTTCTTGAATGATTCCAGCCTCTCGCTTCTACCATGGGGTTTTGAGGTGATTGTGGGGTTGGGAGCCGATGGCCAAGAAAGAATTCTTGAATACGTCTTTGGTGCAAAAAGGTGATTTTATTAAAGCACGGAGACAGGACCCATGGGCAGAAAGAGCTGCACTGGGGTTGTGAGGAGTGACTGATTATATACCTTCAGGTTGGGAGGGGGTTTGGGACAGTGTAAGTCTCTAAGGAATTTTGGAAGCAAGGTTTCCAGGACCTTGAGGGGCTAGCTGTTGTTAGGAAAACGCCATTTATTACTGTTTAGTTAAACCTCAGTTATGAGACTTCAAATGTATATCGGGGGCGTAAGCTTGGAGTATAATTGCCAACATACACTTGAGAGTTAAAGATAAAGGAGATTTGCAAAGGAATTTTTATGTGTTTAAAGAGACTCACAGGATCCTGGGAGCGGGGGTCAGGATCATGTTAAGCCCATATTCCCTTTTGCCTCTAGCAAAGTGCCATCATCCAGGAGCTGAGCTCCTAGAGGAAGGTCACTCTGTCAGTCTCAGGACTTGTCAGTGGGCTATAGGCAGTAAGGGAATTTAATTTTCATTTGCCTTTTTTTCCCACATAAACACTTAAACCTCCTTACATTTTGATGAGGGTGATATTAGGGCTCCAGGAAACGGAGTCTATAGGTTTCTGGAGATTAGGCTATGGATAAGATTGCCTTTTTCTTGCAGTTTACTAAGTTATCCATAAGCTGAAGGAGACTCCTGTCATGTATGACTGTGATCTCTATCAGTCAACCATTTGCTTTCTTTCCTTTCCTCTGTTCTTGGGCAGCAAGGAGTGTCCGAGAAATATCACACGTATTCCTCAGACCAGGTGGCAGCAGGGGGTGGGGTGGGTGCTGTTAGCCTGTACTTTGGCCTCAGCTTGCCTTGTGCTCCCTCATCACCACTACATCTCCTTCCTCTTCTGGAGTCAAATCTCCTAATCATTCTCACAAAGACACTTGTAATTATATTTAGGGCCTATTCAGATACCCCAGGATGATTCATATCAAGATCCTTACATTAATCATATATCCAAAGTCCCTCTTGTCATATTCATTCATATATTCAAATACCAGGCATTAGGACCTAGATATGGTTGGAAGTAACCACATATTATAGCAACCCTGGGTATTCATTCCCCATCCCTTTTAGGGCTTCTTCTTCTTCTTGTTGTTTGCTTGTTTATTTGTTTGGTGACTCGACTCTTTCAATTAAACCAATTTTGTCCATGGTGTGTGGCCTCTGACATTGGTCCTAAGAAAACACAGTCTTGGGTACATGCCCGGACATCCTGGTATAACAGTGGTATTTAGCAAGATAACCTTGACAGACTTTTTCCCAGATCTGTGGTAAGCTCTCTGCCCCTGTTTGTATCACACCTAGCCAAATAGCCTCAATTAAGTGCTGGCTGATTGTTCTTTTGTTTTCAACAATGCCCCAGTGGGCATACATTGCTCCAAGCCCCTTTGCAGAGGTAGTCTTTGAGATTTATCGTTGATGCTTATTCTGACCCCTGGAGGATGCTTCCTAGCTTTTTCCTGTTTTCTCTGTCAAATTCCTAGTTTATGATTTACCTTATTGCTGTTCTTGAGCTACTGGACTTCTATTAATTTCTTATGACCAAAATCTCCACTGTTTTCAACAGTACCCTTAAACTTGAACTTCCCAATGCTACGGTCCAGATAAAGTCTTCTCGAGGGGAGAGCTCTGTTCTTATAGCTGCTTCTCTCCCTGCGCATAACCTCTCTGTCACCACTCTGGAGCTGTGAGAAAGGACCATGACCTGTGTTTCTCAGAGTGATGTTCCTGCTTTAGGAACAGTGTGCTGGGTGGGAGCAGCGGCCTCTGGTCCCGACTTACCTTTCCCAGCATGGAAGCACCACTCAATGAGGGAGCTGGGGTGAGTGCAACATGGGCCCAGTATTCTCAGTCTGTCATGCCTGGGGTAGAGCTTTGCTGCCCCGTGAGTGGGGTGAACCGTTGCCGTGGACTTTGTGGCTTCTCTTGAGGGCAACGCAGCTTCTATAACAAAAAGCCGGGGGAGAGGAGAGGTGTTAGCAGTCAGCCTCTCTGAGGGAAGTACAGGGGAAGAAGGAGTCCTGTGTTCTTGGTTGTTTTGGGGTGATGGGGGGTGAGGTTCAAGGCTGACAGCCAAGAAAGAATTCTTGAAGACATGTTTGGTGCCAAAAGGTGATTTTATTAAAGCACAGGGACAGGACCTGTGGGCAAAAAGAGCAGCACTGGGGTTGTGAAGAGTGACTGGCTATATACATACTATGGAGGTTGGGGAGGTAAAGGCAAAAGTGAGGTCTCCAGAAGGACTCTCATATGCTAAAGAGGACTCCTAAGATACCTGAAGCCCTACTATTGTCAATCTCAGGTTGTTTTACCTCTAGGAAGGTATTAACTTTAGGATGGTAGGGGGTTCCTGGAGTAATGTTCTACTCTTCTTTTGCCTCAAGTATTTTTCAGTGGACCACAAGTTGTAAAGAAATTTATTTATTTTTTATTTTTTTTTTAACGTTTATTTATTTTTGAGACAGAGAGAGACAGAGCGTGAACAGGGGAGGGGCAGAGAGAGAGGGAGACACAGAATCCGAAACAGGCTCCAGGCTCTGAGCTGTCAGCACAGAGCCCGACGCGGGGCTCGAACTCACAGACCGTGAGATCATGACCTGAGCCGAAGTCGGACACCCAACCGACTGAGCCACCCAGGCGCCCCAAGAAATTTAACTTTACCTTCCATTTCCTTCTTCTTGCCTTTGTTCCCCACATCACTATGGAGGGGAGGGTAATGTTGGGGCTCCAGGAAACTGGGTCTACAGGTTTCTGGATTAGATTACTGATAAGATTGCCTTTTTCTTATAATTTACTAAGACATTTGTAAACTGATGGGAACTCAGGTCCAGTGGTCTCAGTGAACCATTTGTTTTGTTTTCTTTCCTTTGTTCTTGGGCAGCCTGGAGTGCCAGGAATACCCTTGGGCGGGGGTGGGAGGTGGAATGCATGCCAGCTGTGCTTTGACCTCAACTTGCCTTATCCTCCCTCATCATTTGACATAATATCAGAACTTACAAAATCATCAACATTTATGGTTATGGGAAAACGAATTTCTCTTTGCAGCTCATTCTAGTCCGAATCCTGATGTTTTACTGCTTTGGACATCTGCTAAGTCACTGGTTCCAAAGTCAGATTTTTCAAAGAAGTTGTGGACTGCATAGTTATGGGTAATTGTGTCCACATAGCAATAAGATTCTTCACTGAATCACGAACATGCCATTGAAAAAAAAACTCAATAAAAGATAAATTACCCAGTTTAAAAATGGGCAAAATATTTGAGCAGGCTTTTTATAAAAGAGGTAGGAATGACCAATAAGCACATTAAAAAGATGCTCCACATTGGGGATCAACAAAATATGCCCACAAACCAAATCTAGCCAGCTACATATTTTTGCAAATAAAGTTTTATTGGAACAGAGCAATGCTCATTTATTTATGTATTATCAGTGGCTTTTTTCATGCTACAATGGCAGAGTTGAGTAGTTGCAACAGAGACCAATGGCCTGCAAAGCCAAAAATATTTATTCGACTCTGTATTGAAAAAGTCTGCCAAACTTTCTACATCCTTAGTCATCAGAGAAAGACAGGGTAATACCACAATGAGATCACTACATAACCATTATGTCAGCTGAAAAAAAAAAAAGATGACTATATAATACTTTGGCAAGGATGTAGAACAATTGTCTATATTAGAATTTATTTAAAGACGCGTTTTCTTCAATATAAAGGACTCTCCCTGATCTGATGTTGAGGTTATGGGAGGAAAGACAGCCCAAGCAGTGACTCAGCCAGCGGGCCAATTTCTGCATCTGAAAAGACCATAGGGCACGTGACATTCCACCAAGAATGTTTCAGGAGCCCTGTTGTCTCTTGGTAGGTCCTTCTTTGCAACCAAGACCTCTAAATCCACCTGAGATACATCTCAGTAAAAAAGAGCACAAGTTTCATAGAACTCAACAGGGGCAAAATTTCATTCATCCAAAGACATCACTGGCTCAAGAAGATTCAGTCACTTACTTCCATGCTCTAATTGACCCAGGGATTTCTGAACACAAACTGTTAAGAAACTGTGGAAAATCATTCAGTGTGACTTTTCTATATGACCACCAAGAGGCAGTGCTGCTTCAAAGAAAATTAACATTTGTCTCACCCACACAAATTCATCAACTAGCCAGAATTAATCCTTAAAAATTTAATCAACTATTATCTCCTACTTTGCTTCAATTTGTATCTATTAATCATCTGCATGTATCTATGCATTTAACTATCTACCTATCCATCCATCTACCTAAATAGTATCGGTGTTCAGTCTAATAGTTTGAAAAATATGACTTTGAAAAGCAACACTTTTTCTAAAGTTTATTTATTTATTTTGAGAAAGAGAGTGCAGAGGGAGGGAGAGAGAGAGAGGAGAGAGAGAATCCCAAGCAGGCTCTGTGCTGTCAGAGCAGATCCTGATGTGGGGCTTGATCTCATTAACTGTGAGATCATGACCTGAGCCAAAATCAAGAATCAGATGCTTCACTGACTGAGTCACCTGCCCCCCCCCCCCCCCCACCAAACAACACTTTTAAAAATAATATACCTTGTTCTTCAAGGTCAGGGCTACATTAGCTTCTTTAATATGAATTTATGTTGTTTTCACCCATACACAGCCAACCTCCAATCACTGAGTTAATGTGTGCATAGAATTCTCTTATCCCATTATTTTTACTGGGAAATCTACTGATGATCTAAGTCCTAGTTCAAGCATATCCTCCATAAGAACCCTTCTCCATCTGGGTCTAGAAGCAGAGTCCATTACTTTTTCCATCACATCGATTAGATACACAGTTCTCTTTTGTAGACTTTATTTAGCTGAACTTGAGTATTGACTAGGTTGACTGAAGATTGGGACTATGTTTCTTTCAGAATGAGACCCAAGTGTTACTCATTTAGTAAGCACTCACTTATATATTGAAGATACGCATTAATGAATGAATAAATGAAAACGGAAGAAACACATCAGAAATGCAACAAACGATAAGAAATCTCTTTAGAGTACTGGAGTAGAATGAGATTGGGGAATGAGGAATGGGGACTCTAATCATTGGCTCCAATTGAACTCTGATGTGTTTTCTTTTTATTAGATTTGAGATGATATCAAATACAGATAATTTTCTCTGTGCTTCAGAAAAATTATGTCCTCCTTATTTCTTCTAATTTCTATTATTTGTAGTACCTATCACTTTTATTTTTAGGGCTGCTTTTGGAATTTATCCTGAATTTCTGTCTCTATGCCCTGCCGTGTTAACGTCTAAAGCCAAACTGATTCTTCATATTTTCATATTTTACCCATTAAGACAAAATGTGAAGAAAAAGTTAAATGTTTGTTCAAACTCAGAATGAGCACTACTAAAAATGCTACGTTACTGGATGATCAAGACTCCATATCTTCTGAAATCTGCAGAATCTTTCTATTCTTTTATGCCCATTTGGAGATCAAAGGTCCTGCAGAACAGATTATTCCAGTACTTTCCAATTTCTTTTCCCCAGGTGTATTCTTAGAAATATTTAATTTACCTGATTTATATTTTAGAAGAAATATAAAAGAAATCAAAATTGGTTCAATTATTTTCTATAATTCTTTTAAGATCATATATAATATGGACACATTTAAAAGAGTGTAATAAAATTTAAGTTCCCTAAGGGGAAAGAGACCATATATTCTCTATGTTCTGCTCCATCACCCTAGCTTGTAATGTGATATTACACTTTTTGTGTGTTTTTAATAGACTTTAATTAGTATTTGTAATAAAAAAAAGAAATGCCCCACACATGCTAATCTTGTGGCTTCATAGGGGTCCATCTCTTCCTTTTCTTAAATGTAATCTTTATTGACATATAAACCTAGTGACCTAGTATATGATTTTTAACTAGGAGGTATGAGGAAAAGGAAGAGGAGTTTTGGGGAGGAGAGAAATTCTAAACTCATCCATGTGTTGGGGAAATTTTTGATTCCCAGAGAAGATATTTTCAGTGATTCTAAGTTAGGGCAAAATGAGGAAGTACTTCCTTTGACAAAAATAGCTTTCAGTGAAAGCACTTGTGAAGGGGTGGGGCCTGTTGAAGGAATTAAAAGCAGGTGTGACCTTCAAGTTAGAGTTCTAGCAAGCTAGGAAGAACAGAGGACCAAATGAGTTGTCTAGGATCTTTGGTGTCGGGAGGAATGGACAAGATCCTGAGAACATCAATTTTAATTCTATGGCTTCAACTAGGCTGTGAGTTGCAGAGGAGAAAGGCCAGGATATGTCTTTAATCTGGGGGGATGAGGAAATTGGGATACAGGCAACCTCATGCACGTCAAAACTTTAAGAGGAAAATATAAATTCGGGGACCTAATGACTTTGTTATTTTTTTAAGCAGGGGTGAGCGGCCAAGAGAAGAGTGGCCAGGAGCAGGTGAAGCAGGGCCCTCCCTCTCTGATAGTCCAGGAAGGAGCTTTTTCTACTCTGAACTGCACTTATGAGAACACAGCGTTTGACTACTTCGTATGGTACCGGCAATACCCTGGTCAAGGCCCTGCATTACTACTAGCCGTGTTCTCGGTTAAGCACACAAAGGAAGATGGGAGATTCACAGTTTTCGTCAGTGAAAGTGCCAAACAATTTTCACTGCACATCATGGCTTCCCAGCCGGGAGACTCAGCCACCTACTTCTGTGCAGCAGCAAGTGCACAGTGCTCCCCAGGCACCTGCTGCCTGTACCCAAACCTGAAGCTGTGGCTCCAGCCAAGCCCTACTGTGCGGAGGAAGCATTCACACGCATGCGCAAAGTCTGATTGGCCACAAAAAATTCTCGATACATTAAAGAGGACTGGAATGATACAGAATTTATTTTCTGATCAAAGTAAAATGGATTCTGAAGGTCAGCTGCAAAAAAAAAAAAAAAAATGTCTCTGGAAACTCTCAAGTATTTGGAATTTAAGCCTTGAACTTTAAAATACAATAGCCTCCTCTTAACCACAGTTTCCCTTTCTGTGGTTTCAGTTGCCTGTGGTCAACCATAGTCTGGAGGCAGATGGGCCTCCTTCAGGCATATTGTCAACTAACAGGAGGTCACCATGCCTACTCCGTTCCCCTTGCTTCCTCTCATCGTGTAGACATTTTATCATCTCACATCGTCATAAGAAAAGGGGAGTAGAGTACAAGAAGATATTTTGAGAGACCACATTCATATAGATTTTATTACAGCATATAAAAATAAAAATATACATGAGGTGTAGCTAAAATAGTACATAGAAGGAGATTTAATATTTTATTTTATTTTATTTTATTTTATTTTATTTTATTTTAATACCAGTGTAGTTAACATGCAGTGTTCTATTAGTTTCAGGTGTACAATAGAGTGATTCAACAATTCCATACATTACTCAGTGTTCATCATGGTAAGTGTACTTTTAATCCCCTTCACCTAGGACATTTAATATTTTAAATACTTACACTCGTAAGGAAGAAAAGTTGAAAAACACTGCTGTAAGCTTTCAACAAAAGAAGATAGAAATAAAGAACAAATTAAACCCACCATAAACTAAAAAAAAAGAAAAGAAAAGAATTAGAAAGTCAAACTGATGAACTACAAAACAAACAATAGAGATAAAAAAATTTAAAGTTTATTTTCTTAAAATGATTAATAAAGTTGATATGTCCCTAGCTAGAATTACCAAGGAAAAAAAAAGAGAGAGAAGATACAAATTATACATGTAAGGAATGGAAAAGAAAACCACCCTCCAGATTCTACCCTACAAGGATAATGCAAGAATATCATTAACAGCTTTGTGCTGCTGAGTAAAACTATAGAAGTAGATGCACACAAGTGGGGACAACTGATTTTTTGACAAAGTTTCAAGGCAACTCAATGGAGGAAAGTTAGCCTTAGAAACACATGGTGTTGGGACAACTGGATGCTCCTAAGCAAATTATTGAACCTGACCTAAATCTCACACCTTTATACAAAAACTTGAGAAGAGTCTCAAAATGGATCATACACCCAAGTGTAAAATGTAACACTATAATTCTTTTAAGAGAAAATATAAGAGAAAATCTTCATGACCTAGGACTAGGTGAAGGGATTTTTGACAAGACACTGAAAGGACAATCCATTAGAAAAAATCAACAACCTAGATTTCACCAAAATTAAAAACATTTGTTCTATAAAAGTTAAGAGAATAAAAAAGACAAACCACAGATTGGCAGGAAATATTTGCAAAATACAGTTTCATCAAAGGACTGGTATTCAGAATATAAAGAACCTTCTGAACTCAATAGGAAGGAAACAAACAAAGGAAGGAAAGGAAGGAAACAAACATTTTAATCCAATTAAAAATGGGCAAAAGATTCATGCAGACACTTCACCAAAGAGAATTTGTGGTAGGGAAATAAGCATATAAATAAGCATATGAACAGATTTTCAGCATCATTAGTGACTAGGGACATGCAGATTAAAGCCACACAGAGATACCACACCACATCTATCAGAATTGCTAAAGTAAAAAGTACTGACAATACCAAGTTCTGGCAAGGATGCAGAGAAATTGGAACACTCATACGTGGCTGGTGGGGAAGTGGTACAGTCCCTCTGGAAAACAGTTTGGTAGTTTCACATAAAGTTAAACATTCACTTACCTTACAATGCAGCAATCACACCCCTGGGTACATACTTTAGAGAAATGATAAGCTTATGTTCACACAAAAATCTGTACATGAATGTTTACGGCAACTATATTTGTGATGGCCAAAAACTGGAAACCACCCAAATCTTTTTCATTGGGTGAATGGATAAATATACTGTGGTACATTCATACAATGGAATGCCATTTAGTAATAAAAAAGAAAAGATTATTTAAAAAAATTTTTTTAATGTTTATTTATTTTTGAGACAGAGAGACAGAGCATGAGCAGGGGAAGGGCAGAAAGAGAGGGAGACACAGAATCCGAAGCAGGCTCCAGGCTCTGAGCTGTCAGCACAGAGCCTGATTATGGGGCTCGAACTCACAGACCATGAGATCATGACCTGAGTCAAAGTCGGACGCTTAAACCGACTGAGCCACCCAGGCACCCTGGAACAGACTATTGATACATGCAACGACCTCGAAGGATCTCAAGGGCATTATGCCAAGTGAAAAAAGTCCATCTCGAAAGTCTACATAATGTATGATTTCACTTACTAGATTATTATGATTCCATATATAACTTCTAATAAATTAAGCATAGAGTTATGTCATAAATGAATATGATTTTACTGCTGTTACATTTGGTGTTCCAATACACGACTGGAGAGGTTACAGAAGCCAGAAACATATTTTGATATCATCTGTCTGAACAATATTTGCTGTTGTAAAGTTACCAGTTCTCATGGTTTGGTGGTAAGTAGGAAAGGAAAGGAGATAATGAGTTCCCCTTTGTCTCATGTAGGGAAGCCAAAGATCAGTGAGCATGTTTCACCTCAGAATCAGGTTGGAGGCAAGAGAAGAATCAAAATATGAATAAATATTTGTAGTCACAGCCATGATTCATAATAAATTTATTTCAGATAAGCCTGTCAGATCTTATCACAGATTAATTTACTAAACTTAGAAATTTTGAGCAATAAATCTTTTTTTCTTATTTTTGTTCTTTAAATATTTTAATTTTATTTTTGAGAGAGAGAGAGACAGAATGTGAGTGGGGGGAGGGGCAAAGAAAGGAGGAGACACAGAATCTGAAGCAGGATCTAGGCTCTGAGCTGTCAGCACAGAGCTTGACATGGGGCTTGAACTCACGGACCTTGAGATCATGACCTGAGTTGAAGTCTGACGCTTAACAGACTGAGTCACCCAGGTGCCTCAGTAATAAATCTCCTTCTAATTATTGCTTTGGTATTAAGTTTTAGGCTTGTCCTTAACCAGATATAATCATTAAGTCATAAGGAAAGACAAAATAATGTTTAGGACAGGACAAAACTCCGAACTGAGTGTCATAGCACGTTCAAACTTGATTTAGCCATGGGGCACCTGGGTGGCTCAGTGGGTTAAGCATCTGACTCTTGATTTCAGCTCAGGTCATGATCTTGTGGGTTCATGGATTTGAGCTCTGCATCGGGCTCTGCGCAGACAGTGCAGATCCTACTTGGGATTCTCTGTCTCCCTCTTTCTGCCCCTCCCTGCTCACTCACCCTTTCTCTCAAAATAAATAAACTTAAAAAAACTAAAAAACAAATAAACAAAAATCTTGATCCATCCAGAAACCACATTTCAGAGGCTGCTGCTCTATGCAGCTGAGGGACCTTACACCTCTACTGTCAGAAACCCGCAGGGCCATTTCAACAAGAGGGTCATCTGGCCTTCATGCTGCTCTCCAGGCTGCTGTGCCCACAGCACATGGTCTCCTTTGCTTAGTTACAAATAATCACAAACCAAGGCATCAGTTAACTGTCAGCACTCAGAAGTGAAATGGGACAGAGAGGTAGATGTCTCAACTAACTATAAACTCTCTTCGTTGCCCCACTCACTGATAAGTTACTTTGACCTTAGAATCAAGGAACTGGCAATGCTTTAGAGACCTTGTCTGTACCTTCTTTTCTAGTTATTTGCCTTTTGGTCCTTTTAGATGAATTCATCCACTAAAACAATGAAACTGAAGAGAAGACTGACAGCTACATTCCATACGATCAGTTACAGTATACAAAACTTAGCCACCATGTGGTCTTGACATGTCCTAAGTGCGTGAAACCTATAGATATCACAACTTGTAGGAGTGGATTATAGCACTGCATCACAGAGCGATGTAGCATGCTTACCTTAACTTTATTTTACAAAACACACACACAGACCCACACAAACCACCCAGCCACAGATTTTATAAGTGAGACCAAAACCTCTGGACCAATGAGAGAAAATATGACCTCAGGACAATACTAGGACACATGATCTAATAAGTTCAATTCTACTTATGGAGGCAATAGGACTGAATATCCTGATCCTTTTTAGAGTCTAATACATAAAGCTCAGTGTCAGATTTCAAAAGAAAAATATTTTATTTCTGTTATAATTTCATAAAAATATAACTGAATGAATTCAGAAAGTCAGAATTTTCATCAGCCTGATTTTTTCATCATTTGATTTTGAAGGACCTTTATTCTAAAAGTTAAGCAGAATCCTAGAACTCAATAGGGAAGAAGAAAAAGAGATGTACTCATTGCTTTGAATAGGATAACGTTTCACTGAGAAAGCCAAAGATCTGTGAGGGTTTTTGTTATTGTTGTTGTTTTTTAAATCATTAGATTCTGGAAGGAGAAAAGAAAGTATAGGTTAAATTAACAACTAGTAAGTAGTTGGAAGGTCCACAGCCCATAATAAATTCCATTTCCAATGGGCCCCCCAAATTCCTCCTCTGAAAATTATCAGTGTATGTCAACTGGTTCAATCTTCATTTCCCTTCAGCTCAAAACTTTCATGCTAATAAGCTTCTTCTATGTCCCCTTTCAGGTACTACCTAACTTAGCTATCAGGGAAAAACCAGTAGACAAAGTAAAGGCTTGGGGTGAGCCAGACTCTTATCTGTGCATGGACCATGTGGTCAATGAACATCAGAAACCCTATTTCCTGTTTGGGGGAGTAGCCTCAGACCCCAGGAACTACGTGTCTGTGCTGCGAAGCACTCAGGCACTGCTCTCTGCTTAAGGCAGAGCTAAACACCTCTGTCCTGGGAATGTAGGCCGCATGCTGCTCTCCAGCCTGCTGAGGGTATTCATGGCCTCTATCTACTCTGACGGGGAAGGTTCCAGAAAAAGGTAAGAATGTTAAGAATGAAAGGGCTGCACGCAGGCAGGTGGTCCTTAATGGGCATTTGAGGAAAAAAGAAAGATTCGAGACAAGCAAGCATATTATAATTTCAGTTTGGTTTCTCTTTGGGTCCTACATTAGTCTAATTCTTCACAATATTTTACTCACCACATCAGCTCTGTTTTCGGATGTTTCCCTCACGATCCAGTGTGGCCCAGGAAGTTACTCATGTCCAGCTGGCCACATCTATGTAACAGGTTCAGCAGCGCAGTTACCCTTGATCTGTCTGTATGAAACAATGCAGAGCACATGATACATTTTTTGGTATATGCAGCGTCCCAGTGGAGAGATCACTCTCCTTGTTCATCAGAGCTCTTTTGGCAAGAACACAAAGAATGGTTGCTATTCTACAAACTTCCAGAAATCAGCTAAATCCATCAACTTCACCATTTCAACCTTATAGCTGGAGGATTCAGCAAAGTATTTCTGTGCTCTCCAGGAACACTGTTCGAAGTGATCATAAAGCTGAATAAAAATCCCACAGCTCAGGGGTGCCTGGGTGGCTCAGTCGGTTAGGCGGCCGACTTCGGCTCAGGTCATGATCTCGCGGTCTGTGAGTTCAAGCCCCGCGTCAGGCTCTGGGCTGATGGCTCAGAGCCTGGAGCCTGCTTCCGATTCTGTGTCTCCCTCTCTCTCTGCCCCTCCCCCGTTCATGCTCTGTCTCTCTCTGTCTCAAAAATAAATAAAACGTTAAAAAAAAAATTAAAAAAAAAATCCCACAGCTCAATAAGAGACAGCCTCCCTGCTGCAGGAGCCAAGTTGAAATGCACACCTGCAACGTCCCAGACAAGAAATGGTAGTGGCTGTGGTTGCTTAATCCGCGGTGTGGATCAGAAGGTTTAATTCTAAGTTAAGCCTTTTTCTATGTCATTTGGAAGCAGGTGTCGAGAGTAACTCTCTTCTAATACATTCTCAGTTTGAATTTTTGACCTAAAATCCATCATACAGAACATGCACAAAGTCACCTGAAGTTGAAAAAACGTACCCCATGATGATTTTAAAGTGTCAGTGTCAGTTAAAGATGCTCTCACTGCAAATCTGGGTCTAGTTATCTGGAATCACCATGAAAATCATCTCCTTAGTCCTTTCTTTTTAGGCTCTGTGTCAGTAAGGGTACAATCAGAGACTTAGACCTACCATGAGTGGTGTAGAATCAGAGATTAATGATAAGGATCTGACTTCATGCAATTGCCTTAGCTGGTGGAGAAGTCTATATAAAGCTGTTGTCTTTGCACCTAGTACTGAGCCTCGGTTTGCTGTAAATCAGTTGTGATATTTGTGAAGGAAATGTGGATGTAAACAAAGGCATGGACAAAGTGTGACTTGTAAGAACATACCAGAACTCATGAGGACAACTGGAACCCACAAAGACAAACTAAAACGTCCCTCTCTCTCACCTCCTTCAATCTCATAGTGTTGGGTGACCTTCAGGAGGAGTAGGTATTATTTGCCATCACGCTACATGGAGACTTGGCCCAAGACAAAGGGAAGCTGAGGGAGGAGCTGTGGTAGGAGGTGAAGGAGTCGAGAGCCAACAGTAAGATGAGCCAGTAGATCGGCCGCAGCCTGTGTGAGTTACCACAGCAAAACCTTCAGAACATCAAAAAATATGGCTGCCGCGTCACAACTACCTTCCAAATCTTGCACAAATGTCTTTTGTGGAAAACCTTAACCCAGAACAATACCAGGAAGCAAACTCTGGGAAACATATTTCCAGATAGTTAAGTTGAGACAGTACAAAGCTACCACAGGACCCTCCTTTTCACCTTGGCATCTGTATGTACCTCTGTCAATAACACTTCACTTTTAAGTAAAGACAGTAGCAAAATGATGCTCCCTGCTAATATGATGCCATTGTTCCTCACTCAACCAGAACCAAGATAACCTTCTCCCACAAAAAAGATATAAAGTATATTTGTCCATTTTGGGGTGATGTTTCCTCTTCTAGCCAAGTCACTCTCCCATTGATATCCCATAGCTTCACTACTGATACAATGAGGTATAAGATAACTTTATAGTAGTGCATACTACTACATGTAGGCAAATGGGAAAGAGGAGTAAAACATGGTTAACATACGAATATATGCATATCAAAGTTATAAAAAACAAATTTTTGTAACTACGGTAGCCTTTGTTTCTGTACACTGTCACGTGATTACAGCTGGTTATTTGTCACTACTTTTTCCGTCACTCATTCCATAACCTTTTTGCTCATAGCAAGCATCTCCTCTCACTGTTCTGTTTAACTTTCTATGAAACAAGCTCCTTATTCAGCAGCAATGTTATGTAGAATTCCATAAAGTTCCATAAAGAATTCTACAAGTCCACCACCGTGGCTTTGGCAGAAGCACACTGCGGGCACTGAACACAAATACATATTCAGAATGTTTATTTAAGTGGAAAAAAAATCTTGCCCATACTCAGGGACAGTTGATAACACTGTCTTGCGTTCTGTGAAACATGGTTAAGAATGATACCTGTGGCTGGTGCCTGGATGGCTCAGTTGGTTAAGCATCAGACTCTTGACCTCGGCTCAGGTCATGATCTCACGGTCTGTGAGTTCCAGCCCCTGCATCGGGCTCTGGGCTGACAGTTCAGAGCCTGCTTGGGATTCTCTCTCTCCCTCTCTCTCTCTGCCCCTCCCCTGCTTGTCTCTCTGTCTCAAAATAAATAAAAATAAACTTCCAAAAGAAAAAAAGAATGATACCTGATTTTTCATTAGAAGCAATAGAAAGTTATCAAGAGAAAACATTTTTTAAGTCCTTAAAGAAAACAAACCTTTTAAGCTTGATTCCTATGAACATGAAAACATATTTTGGGGTTTCTTTATTTTTAAATTGAAGCATAGTGGTCATATAATATTATATTAGTGTCAGGTGTACTCTCTAGTTATTTGACAATTACATACATTATGAGACACTCACCATGGCTAAGTGTAGTCACTATATTTCATCATATGAAATTATTATAATATTATTTACTATATTCCTTATGCTGTACTTTTCTTCCCTGTGACCTATTTATTTTATAACTGTAAGTTTGTACCTTTGAATCCTGTCTTTGTTAAAAATCACTGGTAAGAAGGTGGAAAATCAATGCACGGACTGGTAAACGATATTTGCGATGCATATTTCTGAAAAAGGATTCAGATGCAAAATATATAAAAAGCACATGTAATTCAATAAGAACGCAACAAATAAAAATGACAAAAACTTGAAGAGTCACTACAGAAATATATCAAATAGCTGACAAACATACAAAAAAAGCTCTTAATATTATTATTCATTAGGGAAATGAAAATATAACCCCACCTGAGTATTTCATCTGCCCTGAGTATATGAACGTAGCTAGGAGGAAATGACCCTAATAGAATAGGAGAAAATAATGATTATCTCTGGGGAAATACAGGACTGAGTGAATTTCAGAGAAACTTCCATCACTGAATCCATGTGGAGAGAAACAAAAGCAGTAACAGGTCACAAACCTGGACATTGAAGGAAAGGCGGGCTTTACTAGGAAAAAAGAAACTTGGTGTTTATTGAGCTTATTATATGTTAGGCACTGCAGTATGCATTTGGATTCATTATCTAATTAAACACTGCAAACCCTATGAGACAGGTTTTATTATCCCCATTTTATAACTTTTGTTTTAAAAATGTTTATTTTTTAAGTAGAGTTGACATACACGTTCCCATTTTTTGTATTTGGGAAATGAGACATAACTTTCCTAACTTTAAAAGCATCTCTAACTTATATCATCAGCCAGGGTGTAACACCTTACAGGGCTCTGAGAGAGTAAGGTTTGGAATATGGAGAAGCAATTGGCCCCAGAAGAGGGTGGCTGGATACCTCAGCAATGGTAACGTTTCTGGTTTCAACTGGAACTCAAAAAGAACTAGAAAAGAAGATGGTGAACCCAAGCACAAATTGTCCCAGGGTCCATACATGAAGAAATCGTCCACTAACCAGTTAACAGCGCTGAATGCTTTCACAAATCTCTTACACAGCAGTGTTCTGGGAGCAATAAGGGGTTACAGGGAAAGAAGAGGGATTGTTCCTTAAACACTCACAACATGTTTCGATATCAAGATACTTGCTGCTTGCCTTTGTCCTCTCTGCCTATAAAACTGCACTCTCCCCAAAATATCTGCATGGTGTACCTCTGCACTTCCTTTACATCTTTATTCAAATGTCACCACTTTGTGAATCTTTTCTCTCTATTTTTCTACCCTGAGAATCAGGCTCCAGCGTACTCCAAGTTATCAAAAACGAGAGCAGTTCTTTACTGAAGCACTGCCACCTGGTGTTCTGCTAAAATATTTTGTGACACTGGCCTTGCTCTGCCCTCCAGTGAGGACAGCAAGGTTAAATTGTGGCAAAGACTCGTCCTGGCAGGAGCTACCATTGCTGAACCAAAGTCAGTGAACTTGCCATTGCTGTTATCATGCAAGAGAAGATTCAGGAGGGCTGGCTGGTTTTTAACCTTTTGGCCAACCAGATGTGAAAGTGATTGACTTCCAAATTATACCTATAATATGTGGGATGATTCGAGCTGGAGAATAATAAGATATCGGGGAAAATTGTGTTTACTCCTCTGTCCTTTATTGTAGTATAGAAATATCCTGAGAAGTGGGAGCAAGGATCAATGATGTAAAATAATAATAATAATAATTGTGTCATAGAGAACACTGCTTGGTTTACTCTTTTCATGTTATCCTATGCCACCCAATCCCCCAATATGACAACATAATGCACTGACTTCCCACTGACAGAATCAAACATGATAGACCCTGGATACTTACGATAATACGTGAAATACGCTATGTAAATTGCAAAATTTACCTCGGAAAATATTGAGCTTTCTCTTGTGAATAAACTCCACTGCAATTTCAGACTGTGTCTCGCAAGCCCTCGGTGTTTTATACATTACATGCATCTCGTTGAGTGCCTGAGGTAAGGAAGTTATTGCACTAGGTGACTGGCATGTGTGTTCTCATTTAATTCTTATTGGAACACTTCAAGGTTCCTTTCGGGAGACAGTGTAGCAAAATGCTTGAGACCACTTTGCTTTGGGACCAACGTGCTTGGATTTCCAGATCTACCATTCATCAGTTAAGATCTTAGGTAAATGAGTTAATAATTTTTATGTGTCAGTTTCCTCATCCCTATAGTGTGAGTACTGATGAGAAGTAAATGAGATGATGCCTGCCAATGCTTAGTCCATTGCCCAATAGAAGGATACTGACCATTTACAGAAAAAAATTGAGCATAAGAGAGGTAAAATACCTTGCCTACTGTCACAGAGCAAGTGACAGAATGGAGCCTTCCCTCCATATCCTGTTTACAGCAGATGCTTTTCCTCATGCCAAAAATAACACTCTATTTCATTATAGTATTGTATTGTCTTTAAAATTTTTTTTTAATGTTCATTTTATTTTTTGGAGAGAGAAAGAAACAGAGTGCGAGTGGGGGAGGGGCAGGGAGCTGGAGACACAGGATCCGAAGCAGGCTCCAGTCTCCGGGCTCTCAGCACCGGGCTCAACGCGGGCTCGAACTCGCAAGACTGCGAGATCGTGACCTGAGCCGAAGTTGGACGCATAACCAACTGAGCCACCCAGGCGCCCCTGTATTGTCTTTATAGAGCATATCACTGTTTAAAATTATCTTATTTTTAAAAAATCTCTTTAATTTTTTTCTTCTCCTCTATCTTCTTCACTACTGCATCTTCCTTGCCTGAACAATGCCTAGTACAGAGGAGGTATCATCAATACATACTTGTTGAATGAATGTACAACAGATAAAATTACCCCTTGAACCAAGGTGAAGTTTAAGGGCACCAACCCCTGCACCACTGAAAATCTGTGTTTTTAAATTCTGGCTCGCCAAAAAACTGCTAACAGCCTTCTGTTGACCAGAAACCTTACTGGTAACAGTTGATTAACATATTCTTATATTAACATATAATTATACATTTGTTATATGTATTATATATTGTATTCTTACAAAAGTATGGTAGAGGAAAGACAATGTTATGAAGGAAATCATAAGGAAGAAACAATACATTTACAGTACTGAACTGTATTTATCAATACCCTACCTAAGTTTATGTTACCTGTTTACAGGATAAGTTGTCTGCCAGTACCTGTATCAATATTGTCTTACATGATACAAAACACTGTAGGGGCTGTATGCATTGCTAACATTAGACATCAAAAATGAAAAGATAATGTGCGAAACAAATTCCTATTTATTTACAGGTATAACAATTCATGCATTGATGATGAAGAAGCAGCGATATGATTGCTTTATGGTAATTTAGTGAACTGGCATGATCGCTTCACGAGCACAGCAGATAAGCCTATGTGTATACCATAGTGTAATGATTATGATTCATAACCATTAGTATATAGCCTAGCCTCCACACCAGCGAATGAATTGTTATAAAGATTTTAGGGCATAGAGTATTACAGTCATATTTATAATACAGCTTTGGAAACATAGTTACATTTTTAAAAAACTGTTTACTTGATACAATTTCTTCAATAAAGAGAAAGAGAGGCATACTTTACGGTAACGTGATTCTTTGAAAGCAAGTGATAAAACGGTAAGAAAACGAACATAGTTTTAAAAAAGGAAAACTGACACGTTAGTTTTAAATTAAATATCATTCCCCTTATGCCTATGTAAGGGTAGGCTGTGAATGGGATCATGTACGGTGAGTGTTTGTGTGTGTAAGTTTTGATACATTTTAACTTTTAGAATACATTGGTGTATATTTTATAGTCATAAATGATAAAATGGTATCTATCTATCTATATATATATATATATATATATTTTGTGCGTTAGTGACATACCTAACTTTTTCTTAATTTTTTCCCATATTACTAGGCTATCTAGCTTATCTGCAAGTTTTCCGAATTGTCTCAAATCTCCCTTGCAATTTCCGACACATTTATTGAAAAATAAACGTATAAAAGTGGATCTGCATGGCTCAAACCTGTGTTGTCCAAAGGTCCACTTTATGTCTAGAGTCCTCGCAATTCCAATACTAATGTAAAGGATTAAGATGGACTAATCTGTGTGTTATTTATCCAGAATTGTCAAGATTTCTACCCTGCAAGTCACTTAAGGTATGATTTTTTTAATGTTTATTTATTTGAGAGAGAGAGAGAGAGAGAGAAAGCACTCAAGTGGGCAGAAAAGGGGGGGGCAGAGGATCTGAAGTGGGCTCCACGCTGACAGCAGAGAGCTCCATGTGGGGCTTGAACCCCCAAACCACGAGATCATGACCTGAGCCAAAGTCAGACTCTTAACCAACTAACTGAGCCACCCAGGTGCCCCAAGGTATGATTTAACTTATGTAAGGTATCTAGCGGTCAGTTGGCTTGGCCTCTGTTTCAGGCAAAGTAGGTGGCTAAAAATTGCAGATTCTGCCCTATTAGTTACAGGAATGCTCCCTCTGTCAGAGGCATGCCTTTCTTCTTGAGGACCCTGCCCCTCCAATGTGTGAATGAACTCATCAGTGGATCAGTATTTTCAGCAGATACACATTTTACATCAAGTGGGCTTTCTGAGCGGTGAGGACAGACTCTCAGTATCACTGAGGCGTCTGAATGCCGTGATCTGAAGAAAAAAGGAGCTTGACTCGGAGTGGCTGTTGTTTTTCTCACAGCCCATCCCTAGCCCTAGCCCTTACACTTCTGAACCAGGAGATATTTCTAGGATTTCTGTCATGAACCACAGCCACATCTCTTTTCTTAGAAAGGAGAACTATAAATTAGCCATTGAGATGCGTTTGCAACCTACTCCACTTTTCAGAATATGATTTGAGTCTGTGGAAAACACTCTTTAATATTAGCCACTAAACCATGCTGTTTCCTTACTTATTTTAGTTGTTCACAGGAAGGGGTTTGAAACCAACTTATACCACCAATTTCCCAGAAGTAGATATATATTCTGAATAATCTTAATTCCTGCAATCATGCACTATTACTTTTTTTCTGGGCACCTCTTATTTCTCCAACTACATTTTGAGCTCACAGAAAACAGAGAAGGTTGCTTTTGTAATTTTCAGAGCTCAGAGGGAAATCCTAGGCACAAAAATAACTGCTTAAGCAAATGCATGTATGTTAAGTCAAACTAACATTATACCTCAGACTCTTGACTTCAGCTCAGGTCATGATCCCAGCGTGGTGGGATCGAGCTCCGCTGAGCAAGCAGCTTGCTTGGGATTCTCTCTCTCTCTCTCTCTCTCTCTCTCTCTCTCTCTCTCTTTCTCCCTCCCTCTGCCCCCTACCCCACTTGTGCTCTCTCTCTAAAATAAAACAAAATAAAATAAATACATTTTTTGAAGATCCATGGAAAGATTTCTAGCCAAAGTGCTTTCCCTATCCCAGATTGCTATGGTACCTGTAACTCTCTCTGAAGCAGAAAAATGGCAGTCCATGATTAAACAGCCAATGTCTCATAGGTTACCCATTCTCTTTGTGTGGCATTTCCCCAATGCTTGTAGAGCTGGCATCAAAAAAAAAACCCCAAACAAAAACAGTGTTTGATCTCTCCTTTTGAACCACAGGAAACTGAATCTAGGGCAGAGTTGGTTGGTGTGTTTCCAGGACATTTAGATGAGCTTGTCTGTGATTGGCTGTGCAACCAGATGCGACATTCTGTTTTCTGAAACAGATCTAGGCTGCAGAGCGTTCCTCTGCGGAGATCCTTGGGTAGGATCAATGGAGAAGAGTCCTTTGGCAGCCTCGTTGCTAATCTTGTGGCTTCATCTTGGCCGTAAGTCTTTGGGTTGCCAGAGAGATTCTGGACAGTCGTGGGTGGTGATGGAGAAGGGGGAGAGGGTGGTCAGACACCTCTAGGTGTTACTTGGGAACGTGCAAAGAAAATGGAAACTGTAGAGACCAATTTCTCTGTCTGACCCTGTCTTTCTCAACAGGAGTGTGCAGCGTATTGGATGTGAACCAGTATCCTCTGTCGCTTCATGTTCACGAAGGAGAAAACACCAATTTCACCTGCCATTTTCCTACCAGCAATTTTTATGGTTTACAGTGGTACAGATGGGAACCTGCAAAAAGCCCCAAGTTCCTGTTTACAATTGCTTTAAATGGGGATGAAAAGGAGGAAGGACGAGTAAAAGTCACTCTTGATACTAAGAAGGGTTCTAGCTCCTTGTACATCAAAGGATCCCAGCCGGAAGATGCTGCCACATACATCTGTGCCTTGACAGACACAGTGCTCTCCAGGCACCTGCAGCCCATACCCAAACCCGTGGCTGGTGCCACGGTGCAACGCTGGTCTCAGCGTTGACAAGTGCCATGTGCAGGGTGGAAAAGGCAAATTCATTGAGTTACAGTGTTTTCAATAATCAGAGGAAAGTGCAGACCCAGATACACAAACCTTCCAGTCACTGTAGCTCCCTCAATTAACTGGACTATTACTAAGCCCCACTGACCTCAACTCCCACCAATATATTAGCTGTGTCACTGAGTCGGGTCCCTTGCTTCCTCTTTTGGCATAACCGATTCCAGGTGCACTAGATGGTTACTCCAACCTAGGTAAAGTAATCTGGTTAAACTAGGATAATATTTACTCCTCACTGTTGCTACATCCTAAGCGCTAGTCATTCGGTCATGTCTGTTCACATGCATGAGTGGAACATGTGAATGTGCCCTCTTCTCACTCCTGGCAAGGAGATCTGCCTGTGTCATACCCGGAACAGGCAATGCCAATTCTGGTTTTGGTTCAGTTCATCTTGCCCCCTACGTGATCTGGATTTCATCTCTTCTCATATATGGATATTTGCATTTTTAAAAATCACTTGGGAGGCCTGAAAGGAGCACGGATAAGGGAAGCTCACTATTATGCTTGATCTATCCCCTAGTTTGTACTGGGATTGCGATATTGAGTAAGTAACTGAACTCGATGAGGATCTAAGTTTCTTTCTTTCTCGTTTCCAGGCATATGAGGTGGGTAGAGCATCTGGGGCTGTGCTCATTTTGCAGACTTCCAAACAATCCAGTAGTTTAATACCCCATTGGTGCTCTAGAGGCCTCTAATTCTGGAGCCTTTTGGGGTTTGGTTAACATGAATTAACTCCTTTCTGGGCCTTTTCATCTCATAGCTTGTCAGCTTTCTCTCGACATCTACATTAATGACTGCTCATCCAGCTTCTGTCCAGCTTCTTAAATTACGCTGCCAGTGCTCTCTTTGTCTCTTTCTTTTTGTAGATTTTTGGGTTTTGAAATCTCACTCCTGTCATCATCACATGTAAAAAAAAAAAAACAACTGCATATTTTGAAAACAGTATTGGATTGCATACTGATCCCTCAGATTGGACCCTTATTTAAGAGGCACACATATGGAAAGATTGTTTTTCCAAAAATCATTCACAAGGTAGTAATAACTCCATATGATGGTCAGACTGGGAACAGTTGAGCCTGTCATGTTATTGGAATGTGTGTAGAATGGGAGGTGTGTAGCACAAGACTGAGTGAGGAGAACGTACAGTCCATTGCCCAGTAGCGTTGTTGGAGGAAAACAACACAAGAGAAGGCCATTCACTGTTCTAGCCACTGGTCAGCTTCCCAAATTGGATCTCCATTATTACTGTCATAAAGATCAATGGTAGAAATTTCTAATATTTTCAGTAATAATCCTGTGGTTTTAGCTAACTCTGAATTGGTAGAAACAAAAGGCACAGAAGACAGTCAAGGACAATGTTTGGTTCGTTTGCACATTACCGCAACACAATGCTTCACAGACTTTTTCATGTAACAGGACAGAGAGAAATCGGTTGCATTTGCACAGCGCTTCCGGACAGAATGCCACTTGACACTGGTCCATGACTCCAGCTTCTCTGGGCCCCTTGCTTGCCTTTGGATGCGAGGGGATAAAGCTCTTTCCACACATGTGGCCAATTCCTGGATACAGTGGCACATACTTTGGAAAATCTACTATTAAAAGCATGGGGGAAATGTAAATCTGGAATGCAGACTCCTTACCAAAAAAATATCTATACCGTTACAAAAGTGTAACCAAGGAAATATTAACCACAATTCTCAGTCTCTGAGTGCTAAAATTGATCTGACATTGAAAATGGTCTGTCAAATTTTGATTATTCACAGAGATACAGGCATGCTCTTGTAAATAGCTCCACAGTGTGGGGGCGTCTTTTGTTTGTGTTTTAGAGTTTAGTAAATGGAATGAGAAGAACAAGTGAAGTATAAAAATCACATTGAACAAGATAGTCTTACATCTTCCTGTTTATTGTAGGGCCCCAGCGTGAGCAATCAGCCACCTGCTCCTGTGCTGTGGAAGCCCAGGGCTCACATCACACCCAAGCATTGTCACCATGCCTTCTGTGCCAGAGCGGGAGCGCTGGGGTCATATTTGAAAAGAAGTTCGGTGAAATAGGCAGATGTTCCAGGTGGAACTGTTAGAAACCATCAGAAGTCAGATAGAGGAAAAACACATTTTAATTCTTGCCAATTTCTCCCAAGTCCTCAACAAGACTCTTCAAAGGACTTCAGTGCCATAACAGTTTGCTGCAGAATAAACCACCCCAAAACTTTTAAACAGCTTTTAAACAGCTACCGTTTTACTCTCTCATGATACTTCTGCTCCATGTGGCGTCCAGGGGCTCCACTGGACTGGCACACCCCCAAACTGCTTGCTTAAATGTCTGGAGCCTTAGCGAGAATGCCTGGAAGGCTGGCCTCAGCTGGAACACCGGGATGGCAAGGCTCGTCTCTCATTTGCTGTATTCTCAGAGACTGTTCCTCCCCACATGACCTCTGGAGTGGTCTTTCCAGAAGGGAAGCTGTATATTTTATCTTATGTGGTGGCTCAGGGTTTTCAAAATCACAAAAGTGGCTGACTTTTGCTCATCTGACTTCGGCTCAGGTCATGATCTCGTGATTCTTGGGTTCGAGCCCAGGCATTGGGCTCTGTGCTGACAACTCAGAGCCTGGAGCCTGCTTCGGATTCTGTGTCTCCCTCTATCTCTGCCCCTTCCCTGCTTGTGCTCTGTCTCTCTCTCAAAAATAAATAAACTTTTTAAAAAAAAATCACAAAGGTGGAAACTGCCAAGCGAACTTAACATTTAGTCCTAGAACTGCCACGATGTTCCTTCTGTGGCATTCTGTTTGTTAAAGTGAATCACAAAGCCAGCTCAGATTCATTATGTAAGGGGAGCATGGAATTCAGGAAGAACAGACAGTGGGGGGGGGGGGCATCTAACCAAAAAGCGAATGGAATAAACACATTCCTTGGATGATTTTATGGCCTCTTAATTGTCTGTTGCCTCTAGTCTCTACTCCTTTGGATCTAACTTCTACGTAGCCACTAGAATTATTATAAAATATATATATATTTGATCAGATCACTTCTTGCTAATCTTTGGGTAATGAGGAACCATTAGAAGTTGTAAAGATAAATTCTATATTAAAAGATATGAGTCCGTTTACGTTTCCCCCCTAAGTTATCTTCTTTTTTTTTAAGGTTATTTATTTTGAGAGAGAGAGAGAGAGAGCACGCACCTGTGAGCACACAAATGAGTGGGGGCAGGGCGGGGAGAAGGAGAGAGAGAATCCCAAGCAGGCTCCATGCTGTCACCTGAGTCAAAATCAAGAGTTGGACGCTTAACTGACTGAGCCACCCAGGTGCCCCTCTTAAGTTATCTTCTATGTTCACCTCCCACCCCTTTTCACTACATGCCACAGATGTGTATCTGCTATTTAAAAATTCTAACCACTTATGCACACACTGAACTCTTTCTTAAATCTGTGCCCTTGCAGATGCACCCCCTTTGCCCGGAATATACCTTCCCCATTGTAAAATGTCTACTCATCCAACTTGTCCAGTTCAGACAGCATTGTGTACCTCTTATCTGAAATCTCATAGGATAACACATAGCATTTTAGTATAAATATTCTTGAATCTGTACTCCCTCGTGATTATTTTAACAAAAATATTTGCTACTTTGAGCTGTCTTATATTTATATTCAGTGCAAGGGGCGCCTGGGTGGCTCAGTTGGTTAAGCGGCCGACTTCAGCTCGGGTCATGATCTCGCGGTCCGTGAGTTCAAGCCCCGCGTCGGGCACTGGGCTGACAGCTCAGAGCCTGGGGCCTGTTTCAGATTCTGTGTCTCCCTCTCTCTGTTCATGCTCTGTCTCTCTCTGTCTCAAAAATAAATAAACATTAAAAAAAAATTTTTTTTATATTCAGTGCAAGCATTTCCTACTGGGAGGGGAGAGATTCCTTCTACTCCTCAAACCAGTTCCTTCTTCTCTTCATTTAGCAAATTTCTACGTCACGCCGTGGGGCCCAGAGACAGTTTACAACAGAGAGTACGGTGTGTGTTGGAGAAGAGCAGATTTCTCCCACGCCAGACGTTCTCGCTCCAGGTTAGGCTTCCGTGTGCACTGCAGCCTTGCCCTTGTTCTGCCCAGAAGTGACACAATGATTCAAGTTTCCACAGTGCCCCTTCCAGACTCCTTGCTCTTTTGGCATGGGAAGGAGACTTCATTATCACAGCACTGGTTTTGCCTTCATTTGGGGGCCCCGAACCAACATTCCTGGGAAGGAAAGAGGATCCCAATGGCGTGTATGTCCAAAACGTTTATCTTAACTCACGAGATTTTCATTTTCTAGCTCATCCTGAAACTGCTAAAACAGAACATGTTCTGTTTCCATATTATTCTTTAATTCAAATTCAGATCCACTTTTAACTCTTAACTTGAAGTGTTGAGATTTCTGCTATTAACATCTACATGGCAATACTTCAAAGACATTAGAGCGCCTATAGTGGATTAAACCATGAACCTCCCAAAGAGACGTCTGCTTCTTAATCCTCGGGAACTGTGAATGTGACCTTACCCGACAAAGAGCCTTTGCAAAAGTAATTAAATTAAGAATAGCAATATAAGATCATCCTGGATTATCCAGGGGGGTCATAAATCCAATGGCAAATGTCTTTTTGAGAGACACACAGAGGAGAAGGCCGGGTGAGGCACTCTGGCTAGAGGTGGAGTTTGGAGAGATGCAGCCACAAGCCAAGGGATGCCTGGAGGCATCAGGAGGTGGAAGAGGCAGGGCAGGCTCCAACCCCTGAGCACTCAAAGGGAGCATTGCCCTGCTGACACCTGATTACATACTCCTGGCCTCCAGTACTGTTAGAAAATAAGTTTTTGTTATTCTGAGCCACCACGTTTGTTACAGTAGACCTAGAAAACGAATGTGGTTTCTCCCTAAAGTAACTTGACTGTCTACATTCCCAAAGGGTATATGCAAGCACACACATTTATTTATCATTTAACAAATATTTGAGTACCCACTGTTTGCCAGGTATTAGAATAGTTTGTGGGAACCTGGTGATGAACAAAGACAAACATTGAGTAAGTGACTACCACACGTCCGGGACTTTACTTGTGATACAGTAGCGACAAAAACAGACAAAATTCCTTGTTTTCATAGACCCCACATTCAAAAGAGGCACTGTCCAACAGAACTTTCTGAGGTAGCAGAAATATCTATATTCACACTGTCCACTAGCCACTAGCCCTACGTGGCTATTGAGAACTTGAAGCGTAGCTAATATAACTGACAAACTAAATTTTATTTTATTTTTACTCCTTTAAAGTTTTTATGGATTTATTTTGAGGGATGGAGGGGGGGGAGAGAGAGAGAGAGAGAGCAAGAGAGAGAGAGAGAGAGAGAGAGAGAGAGAGAGAATCCCAAGCAGGCTCTGAGCCCGACGCGGGGCTCAAAGTCACAAAGTGTGAGATCGTGACCTGAGCCGAAATCAAGAGTCAGACACTTATCTGACTGAGCCACCCTGACACACTAAATTTTAAATTTTATTTAATTTTAATTACTTTAAGAAGCCTCATGCGGCTAGTAGCTACCATATAGGTCAGCGCAATTGTTAAGGATGATATCTAGTATACGCCCTCAAGGTAGATGAATATGAGGCAGCTCAGACAATTAACAGATCATTATCACACAGGGCAGTAAGTACTGTGGTAAGTGAGATTGAAAATCTTTGGAGCCGTGGGGAGCTATTCTACCCACGTGTTTTAAGGAAGCCTTCTTAGAGAAATTCATATGTGATAGATAAGACCTCTTCTTTCAAATTATGTTGATTTTTTTAAAAATCACTGATATGTGAACAAGTAACACATTGGGACAGTAGAGATGACCTCTAAACTGATAATTAATAACCAGGGTAATCTGTAGGATGACAGAGAAATAGGTACTTTTTATCTTCTACTTTGAGATCATGGGTGACCTAACAATAAATTATGAGTCTTTTCCCACATTTATTTAAATATCTGTGACCTAGTATGTTCCATTAGCTCATGCACAGACAAACGCTACTTTTTTCTGGATGAAACTGGGAATGCCAAATGGAAGTTTTATTACCTGTTGACATCCTAGTTTTAAATCACAGAACCCATTTTTTTTTTTAAAGACAAAGTATTCCTCCCTGAACGGTATCAGCAACAGTAAACTTTTTTTCCCCAAGTCTTGACAAATATAGGCACCATTTGAAGTAGAAAACAGTGGCTCAGTGGGTTAAGCATCTGACTGCCACTCATCTCAGGGGTTCCTGAGTTCAAGTCCCGCATCGGGTGAACTGGAGCCTGGCTTCCGGTAAAAACCCGAGCCCTGCGTGTGTGTGTGTCTCTCTCTGTCTCTCTCTCTGTCTCTCTCTCTGTCTCTCTCTCTCTCTCTCTCCTCCCCCTTGCTCATGTGTACCCTCTCTCTCTCTCTCAAAACAAACAAGTGTATAAGGAATCGGTTATAAAATCGGCACGTTTTGAGTCTGGCCCCCAGGAGGCAGCATCTGCAATCATAGACCCTCTTCTGAAGGTGATTGAGAAAAATAGTCTGATTGGCTACCTGAAATTGCAGTCACTTCTTTCCCCTTTCTTTCCAAAAGGCAGTGTAGTGGTACACTACATTTCTTTGGGTCTGGGAGACTCTTGTAACAAGGGAAACACATTTAGGAGCAACCAGATTCAGTCATTCTTTCTGAAGAGGAAGAAGAGGAAGATGTTACTTACAGTACCAGTGTTGATCTTGTGGATGCAAATATCACGTGAGTTTGAGATTTCCCTGATTGCTTCCAGAGAGCCCAGCATAGTGGAATACCATCTGCAGGAATGAGATTTTTCTGATTAAGAGCAAAAATATTGGAGAGGGGGAGCTAAAAAATAAGAAAGTTAGAGGCACTTGGGGAGGGAGACAGGGAAAGAAGGAGAAAATTAGACAAGAAGAGTGTAGCTCAGAGAATAGAGATCTAATCAGATTTTCTCTGATGCCTCCCATTGGTTTTTTGTTTGTGGTTTTTTTTTTTAACAGAAGTGAACGGACAAGAGATAAAGCAAATTCCTCAATTCCTGCTTCTACAAGAAGGAGAGAACTTCACCATTTACTGCAATTCCTCAAGGACTTTAAACAGCTTACAGTGGTATAAGCAGAGGCCTGGGGGCAGTCCCGTCCTCTTGATCACCTTAGTTAAGAGTGGAGATGTGAAGCAGAAAAGACTGACAGCTTGGTTTGGAGACACTAGAAAGAACAGTTTGCTGCACATGGTGGCCACCGAGACTGCAGATTCAGGAGTCTATTTCTGCACAGGGGCACAGTGTTCTCAAAGCACCTGCGACCTGTCCCCAAACCTTGCTGTGGAGCTCCAGGAGCAACGCTTCCTTATCTCTCTTTAGGGCAGGAGTCAGAGAAAGCTGAAGGCACAATGTCTGTGTAAAGTTAAATGTTAAATAATTTTAAAAGAATCTCCAGACTCAGATGGCTTAATTGTGAGAATTCTATTAAACATTTGAAGAATTGGCATGAATTTTAAACAAGTTCTTCCAGAAAATAGAGAGTAATTGCTAACTCCTTTTATGAACCTAGTATTACTCCAGTACCAAAATCAGACAAAGGACATACAGAAAACTGCAGAGTTCCCTCATGAATGACTATAGGCACAAAATTTAACAGAATATTGGCGAGTAGATTCATCAATATATAAAAAGAATAATACCAAACGCGAATGGATTTTTCCCAGGGATGCAAGACTGCTCTGCTTCAATGTTTGGAACTTAACTGATGCAATCTACCTTCCTAACAGGCTAAAGAAGAAAATCACATGATCGTGTTAATCTATGCAGAAAATAAGTTTGCCAAAATTCAACATTCTCGCTTGCTAAAAATTGTGACAAACATAGGAGTAGTGAAATCAAATCATTATTGATGGTGGGGCTTTCAAAGTCTTCAGCATTGCTCTGTTGAATGTCCCTTTGTTCTTAAAAGTCCTTTTCCCTTCTCTTTCTGGACACCAGTCATTTCTGACTTGTCACTTACTTCTCCAGGCTACTCTTTGAGGTTTCTTTGGTACGATTTCCACTGCCCTCTCTTTGGTGTTGGGTTCCTTGGGCATTTCCCTTAGTTTCTATTCTTTTCTCTGAGTATTGCTTTTCTCAGAGTATTGCTCTGAGTGTCTTGGTGAAATTATATCTACTATTTAAAGGGAGTACTATATCATAAATAATATAGTGGGTGAGGAGCTGGGCTTGGTGTATAACAGAATTAGATTCCAATTCTTATGTTGTCCTTGGACAAAGTATTTAACTTCGTAAAGATTTGATTTCCCGTCAGTAAGTTAGGATAATATCTACTCTAAGGGACATTAGTAGTAAATTATCAGTGGTTAATAACACGGATTTTTGAATCATTCTAATGGGACAAATTCCAGTTGTCACTTACTGTGACCTTGGAGAAATTACAAACTTCCTTCCACATTTCAGTTTTCTCATTTATAAAATGAGGATGGTAATACTATTTCCTTCATTTGGCCAAATAATAGTACTTACTTCTTTTTTTTTTTTTAACGTTTATTTATTTTTGAGACAGAGAGAGACAGAGCATGAACGGGGGAGGGTCAGAGAGAGGGAGACACAGAATCCAAAACAGGCTCCAGGCTCTGAGCTGTCAGCACAGAGCCCAACGCGGGGCTCGAGCTCACGGACCGCAAGATCATGACCTGAGCTGAAGTCAGATGCTTAACCGACTGAGCCACCCAGGCCCCCCTAGTACTTACTTCTTAAGATGAAAACAGACTCTTAGTAAGCAGCCCCTTAAACACACTCTCATCAGATTATAATGCTAAGAAATTCATTCAAGCCTAAATAGGAGCAGGAAAAAGACAGGCACAAAAACCTTGACACAATTTGTTACCATATTTGACCCCCAGAGGGTGATATTGTGTAAACTGGAAGAGACTCTTCTAAAAAAAAAAAAAAAAAAAAAAAAAAATTCTACCTCACTTCTGTGAGCTTCTTTACCTTACAGCTCAACAGAGACACACATTCTGAGTAGGCTAGACACCAGGAGCAGTCATTGTCAAGGAAGCGTCTCTTACTATCTCTAGAACTTAGCCTTTGAACGGGGATTTCTGGAAACTCAAATTTTCCTTGTTACAAAGACTCAGCGCAATCCGGCAGGCTTCTTCCTGCTCCTCAGGGGAAATCTTCCAGAACACAGCCGTCAGCTTCCTCACCGCCTAGCTATGTGCTCAGTGACCATCCTGCTGTTTGGAATGCTCTTCACAGTGAGTAAGTAACACTGTATTTTACACTCCTGCCTCCATGTCAGAAACACTGTTCTGACTGGAATCTGCAGGGAGACACTGTCTCATTTTAAGTACGTCTGTCCTGGTCTCACTGACTCAGCATTGATGTTTCAGGAGGAATGGGAGCCCAGTCAGTGACTCAGCCTGATGCCCAGGTGTTGGTCTCTGAAGGAGCCCGTCTGGAGCTGAAGTGCAACTATTCCTCTCGTGGAACGACTTACGTCTTCTGGTACGTGCAGTACCCCAACCAAGGACTCCAGCTTCTCCTCAAGTACATATCAGGGGACACCCTGGTTAAAGGCCTCAACGGTTTCGAGGCTGAATTTAAGAAGAGTGAAACCTCTTTCCACCTGAGGAAATCCCCAGCCCTTGGTAATGACGCGGCCAAGTACTTCTGTGCTGTGAGTGACACGGTGCCTGGGACTGCAGGGGGACCTGAACACAAACTTCCTGAGACACCGCAGTTTTCAGAGACTCAAGGACACAGTCTGACTTGTTTTTAGCAAAGTCTGTCATTTGATGGAAGTGAGCAAATGGAGGAAGAGACCTCTGGGGGGGTGCTTGGCTCCTGGCTCCTGAGGATAAATAGGAACTTCACCGTGTATCTTCTTTTACTACTGGGTCATGTAGACAAGTCCTAGAACAGAGACACTTGTATGGATATTCTCCTGCCATTTGGGGATATTGCATTCTAGAGGGTCCGGATTCCACTTTTATGTGACCAATACTGACCTTCTAATCTTTCACTTTCTGAACTCACCTCCAACATGCTCTCCACACCATCTTTTGCTTTTTTTTACTTTCTAACAGCTCCATTCTTTCAGTCTCTGGTCATAACTCAAGAGTTATTTTTGATTCTTATTTTTTCTCTCACTGTTGACATCTAATCCACCAAAAACTCCAAGTGGCCCTACCTTTAAAATTGATCCATAATCTGACCACTGTTACCATCTTCACTATACCTCCCTGGTCAAGCCCCCCTCATCTCTCAGATGAATTACTCTGAGAGTCTTCTAAGGGTCCCTTGGCTTGTCCTCCTACACTTCCTCCTCCTCCTCCTCCTTCTTCTTCTTCTTCTTCTTCTTCTATTTTTTTTTAAGAGCTGGGTCAGCCAATCAGCTTTTTAAAAAAATGTTTATTTATTTATTTTTGGGAGAGAGAGTGGTAGAGAGGGGGCAGGGGAGGGGCAGAGAGAGAGGAAGACAGAATCCCAAGCAGGTTCTGCACTCTCAGTGCAGAGTGTGTTGCGAGGCTCAAACTCATGAACCTCGAGATCGTGACTGAGCCAAAATCAAGAATCAGGTGCTTAACTGAACCACCCAGGCACCCCTACAGTTCCTTGTTAATACAGCAGTGTCTTCCTCACTTTGGGCTGCTGTATCAAGTACCGTTGACCAGGTGGCTTATAAACAACAGAAATTTATTTCTCACAGTCTTCAAGGCTGGAAGTCTGAGATCAGAGTGCCGGCATGGTTGGGTTCTGGGGAGTATTCCTTCCCAGACTGCAGACTGCCAACTTCTCGGTGCATCTTCATGTGGCAGAGAGCAGAGAAGAGCAAGCTCTGTCAGGACTCCTGTAAGGTCACTAATCCCATTCAGGGCTCCACTCTCATGACCTCACCTAATCCTAATTACCTCTCCAGAGCTCCACCTCCTACAATCATCACATTAGGGGGTGGAGTTTCAACAAATGAATTTTGGAGGGCACACATTCAGTCCATGACAAGCAGCCCATGTGATTCCTTAAAACATAGGTCAGGGGTGCCTGGGTGGCTCGGTTAAGCATCAGACTACAGCTCAGGTCATGATCTTGCACTCCGTGAGTTCGAGCCCCGTGTCTGGCTTTGCACTGACAGCTCGGAGCCTGGAGTCTGCTTCAGATTCTGTGTCTCCCTCTCTCTCTGCCTCTCCCTGACTCACACTCTGTTTTTCTCTCTCAAAAATAAAGAACATAAAAAAACATCTTAAAAAAAAAAAAACAAGAGCAACACAGGTCAGATCATGTCACATAAATGCTTTCAGTAGTTTCCCATTTTTCTCAAAGTCCTTACAATGGCCTATAGACTCTACATGATCTTCTCCTGTTACCTTTTTAAAATGCTAAGGGGGAAAAATTAGTTTTCAATCCTGAAAACCACAGCCAATGAAAATTCCCTACTGAGATTATGGTAAAATAAAGACTTTCTCCAGTGAAGGAAAACAGAATTCACTGTTAAGTGGACCTACCTTAAAAGAAATCCTGAAGGAAGTTCTTCAGACTGAAAAGAAATGATACCATAGGAAAATCTGGAACTTTAAGAATGAAGTAAGAACAATGGAAATAGTAAAAGTCTGGTCGTACGTAAGAAATGAATTTTCTTATTTAAAACATGTATAGCTACTGAAATAAAATCATTACAACATTGGTGGTGGGGCTTTCAAAGTCTCGGAGCACCTGGGTGGCCCAGTCGGTTGAGCGTCCGACTTTGGCTCATGTCATGATCTCACGGTTTGTGAGTTTGAGCCCCGCGTCGGGCTCTGTGCTGAAGGCTCAGAGCCTGGAGCCTGCTTCGGATTCCGTGTCTCCCTCTCTCTCTGCCCCTCCCCCACTCATGCTCTGTCTCTGTCTCAGAAATAAATAAACATTAAAAAAAATTTTTTTTAAGTCTGAAATGGAAGACATCCAACAGCTATAAAATGAAGGGGGGGTAAAATAACCTATACAATCATAACATTTCTATATTTTGCTTAAAGCACTGAAAAAACTCTAAATAGACTGGGAAAGGTGAGGCAGTAGGCACGCTACAGTCCTTAGAAAGCATACTACATAACATACTACAAAAAGAAAGGGCAAATAGATGATAGAATACTGAGAAACAAAATCAGAGTATGCAAACAGAACACGAACAATAAAATGATGGACCTAAATCTAATCACATCAATAATTATGTTAAATACAAATATTTAAATACACAAATTTAAAGAAATTTAAAGACAGACATTGTCAGTGTGTATTTTTTTTGACTCACCTATGTACTGTCTCATGAAACCCATGTTAAATATAATGACATAGATAGATTAAAAATAAAAGTATGGGAAAAGACATCCAGGCAAACACTAATATGGAAAGGCTATATTAATGTCAGACAATTTAAACTTCAGAAAAAGAAATATTACAGAAATAAAGAGGTATATTCCATACGTATAAAAGTTCAGCTTACTAAGAAGACATAACAGTGTTAACATATATGCATCTAACTTCAGAATGCTGGAACCTAAAACTATTAGAACTGAAAGAAAAAAAAATAGACAAATCTACAATTACACTTGGAGACCTTTACCCTTTGTGCTCAATAAGTAACAGAATCCATAGTCAGAAATCAGCAAGATTATAGTAGACTTTCACAACACTATCTACCAATTTGACCTTATTGATACATATTCACAGAACACTTCGCTAAGCGATGACAGAAAACACATGAAGCATGCTTAGAATAAAGAACTTTATTCTTTCATCTTTTAAAGAATTACCAGTTATGACGATCTGCCACAAAACGAATGCTGTATACACATGATGGACTACACTAGAACACTATAAGGTAACCCACAACCCACATATGTGGGGGGGGATTGTGTATATATATATATATATATACACACACACACACACACACAACATATATATATATACACACATACATAAATATAATTTGCCATTATTTTGCTGTATTCATTTATATTTTATTTCTCCTTGCATGTTTCTCCTTCCTGCTCACTTGTGTTTGAGCAAGTGGTATATCTGTGCTTCGACATGTAAGTGATGATGTCTGGCAAGCAAGCTATATTTGCTGACAGAATCTTCTGGCTTGTTTGTAAAATCCTAAATTTATTCAAAAATGTATAGGGTTTATGGAAAGTGGTAGAGGTTGATGAGAGGGTTTGTGGTGGGAAATAAGAAGGAAAAAGTGGCCAGGAGAGAAGAGCAGGGTCTGCAGGGCCCAGAGCAATAGGGGGGTGGGGGGTGGGGTGGTCAGGTCATTGTTTCTTGACAATTCTCTTAGAATTAGTGAGATCCAGAGTGGGAAGGCTATTTGGTGACTTTAGGAAGAGTTCTCAGCCTTGAGACAGATTCTTGGGTTCCTGTAAACCTGAAAGGAGAAGACTTCTACTTGGAATACCCACCTAACAGAAACAGTCTATTGTATATTGGATAGTATTTAGTATATGTGCTGCCGAAGCGAGCACAGTATTGGATAGTATTTAAAAAAAATTTTTTTTTAAGTAAGCCCCACGCTCAGCTCAGAGCCCAACATGGGGCTTGAACTCACGACCCTGCAAGTAAGACCTGAGCTCAGATCAAGAGTTGGATGCTTATCTGACTGAGCCACCCAGGCACCCCTGGATAATATTTTTAATATTTATGAATCCTCCCTGAAAGGGTCATGTTTCCACTCACAGATCGGAGGGACATCGTTTACAGTTTGTGTAAATAATTCTTGGCAAAGAGTGGAGCTGGTCTCTGTCTTCATAACCACACACATAATTCTATTTCTTGAAGTCTAAGATCTCAACAGTTCTGAACTTCAAGCACCTTAGGTTCAGATGCTTGGCCAGGCTGGGTGGAGAAGCTTAGATCTTATGGCTTCCCCTTGGATTTGGGCACTAAAGCTGTCAAAGACTTTCCCAACAGGCTAAGGGATGTAGCAGAGTCACCCTTGTTTGGGGTTATCCGGGGTTCTCTGCAAGAACAGTAGAAAAAATGTGTAAATTCTATAGCAAGATTAAATTTATATGTCTTATGCTGCCTTGCCAATCAACAAGAAGAGTTCTTGATCCCTGCATGTCAAAGTGGGGAGAAACACTAAAGTTGCTATTCCTGTTCCTGTGTACGCTTTAACGGGGATAAACAGAACCTCAGGAAGAATTGCCAAGATCCTGTTTGTAACAAATTTAAATTGGAGTGAAAAAGAAGAGAGAAACCAAGAGTTACCCTTACCACTAAGGAGATTCAGGGCTTCAGGAACATTTCAGTTTCACCAATTAACCTCTGTGTTTTGTATTCTTTGGGCACCTGCAGCTGGTCCCCAGTCCTGCTGCTGGGGTTGTGACACCTAGCGTCAAGGCAGCAAAGTTGTTCTCGACAGGCGTTTTGGAAAAGCAACCCCAGTGAATCAAGTATTTTTAGTAGTCTGAAAAAATTATCTCAAAATGCAAATATATACATTTGATAATATAGCTATGCCTTAATATGGGCTTTGCCAACTTCTCTTCCTCTGCATCAGCTAAGGAAGTCAGTAACTCGGTCCATCCTCTTATTTTTTGACGTTATATAATGTGACACTCTAGGCCACTCAGGCCTATACAATGAAGTATAACAATGGCTTTTCATAGAGTTCTATCTCCCCAATGTTAGTTACATTAACTTATTTCCCACCCTTGCATAACTGGGGCCTGCAATGTGAGTACTTTATTTTTGTTCTAGTTTCTTCCATATCTTCCACGGACATTTCCTTCTTTGTGCTATCTCACCGTTCCCTTTTCTGCCTCTCTTGGTGCCCTAAAAGGAGCTGGCAAGAGAAAACTGACTTTTGGCTCTTGTCTATCCATCCCTATTCTGTGATCTTAGACAGCCTTCCTCTATTCTGAAAGGACAATTTCACCTACTCAGCCTCTCACAGGGCCATTCTAAAACACCTTCTAGAATAAAGATGTCCATTTATCAAATAAGAAACTAATAAAGACTAACATAAATGATGGGCTGAGCCTCACTGTGCCACTGAAGTAAAATATACACTGGCTGTTTTGTAAGTGGATCGAATACTAAGTTGCAAACCGGCCAGGGGTTTGAATTGCTCACAACATATAGTTACTTGTATGAAACAGAGAGAGAGTTGGGTTTTTAAAAAAATTTTTTAATGTTTTATTATTGTATCTTTGAGAGAGAGACAGACAGACAGAGCATGAATGGGGGAGGGGCAGAGAGAGGGAGACACAGAATCAGAAGCAGGCTCCAGGCTCTGAGCTGTCAGCACAGAGCCCGATGTGGGGCTTGAACTCATGAGCTGTGAGATCATGACCTAAGCCGAAGTCAGACGCTCAACTGACTAGGCCACCCGGACGCCCCTAGGGGGAGCTGTTTTGATGACTTAACCAGGAACACAGGCCAGTTAATTAATTTATAGCACCTGTGAGCATCCAAAGTCACTAAACCCTAGATTACAAAATTAAGCTCTAGCTCTTTGCACAGTAGCCATCTTCCAAAGAATTGTATAAAGCTACTAGTTGACTTGAATAAATTGAGTACAATATGAGACATTTTTCTTGGAAAGAGAAGATGCAATCTCAGCTGTGGATAGAACAGGTTTCCCTCGGCAGAGATTTAGGAGATAAAAACACAAAATACCTCCGGCATCCATGTTACAGACTTAAGTTAAGGGAATAAAGATATCTCAGGGGTTGAGTTGAGGAAGGAAGGCAAGGACATGAATATCCACAGCTGCGGTAAGAGGAAATATGTATTTGAATATTCATAACGCTCAAGGTAGTTTCAATAGATAAGTATATGTATTTCCTCTTGAATCCACCACCTAGCTTGGATGCATATTTATTCTCAATGATCTAGGATGGTTACCATACCACTTTTGCATCAGACTTGTTCAAACTTTGATGAGGTGGGGATCTTGTTAAACTACAATTATGATTCGGTAAGACCTGTAACTGCATTTCTAACAAACTCCCACATGCTGCTGCTGGTCTGCTGACCACCCCCCCCCCCCCCCTTGGCAAGGTTTACACCGCCCGAGAGGCAGTATTCTAAGCTGGTCAGGTTTGTGCATTCATCAGGTGCACTGCCTAGATTCGAAGCCGGACTCTGCTCTATGATCCTGGGAGCTTAATTAACTTCTGTACCTCCATTTGCTCCTCAGGAAAAATAAGAATAATGTTAGCTACCTCCCAGAGTTGATAGGATGAAATGAGTTGATTTATGTAAAGTGTTTAGAGAAGTCGATAACTGCTAGTTGTATGCATAGTTTATCAAGTTTACCAAATCAAAAATACCTACGTTTTGGCCCAACTAGATACTTTGTATACCGGTTTATTAAAAAGGGAAAAGGTGACTAATTGGATCTTGTGTGCTTGTCCTACCTCTTCACACAACCCTTGTCACAGGCCAGGACATTCACACGGGATGGGTGATTTCCCTTAGGATGATTGTGGCTAACGATGGTGACGTGCTCTTGGATGTTTCTGGATAAGGACCCCGCTAGACCTTTTTGCTCAGTCCTGTTGAGGAGGAATTGGAGGAGTAGAGATGAGCTTCAGGGAATCATAAAAATAGGTTGATTGAAACATCGTCTGATTTATGTACATAATCTCAGTGTATCCGCAAGACATACCCATAAAATAAGTAGTGTAAGCCCTGCTCTACTGAATAGGAAGCTATTACATGAGTGAGTGAAGTAAATTGATGTGACCTCACTGGTAATTGGCAGTGATGCCTTACTAATCTAAATATGTCTGACTCCAGCACCAAATCATTTAGTCAGAAGTTATCCCTCCTCCACCAAAATACATATTTTTAAAGTCGGCTTTATGCCCAGCTTGAAATTGATTTTGGCTCTCAAGATAAATAAATAAACTTAAAAAAAAAACCCGTCGTCTCTTGAGTATTGGCATTTCGAGCAATGCGCAGCTGATGTTGAGGCTCAGTAACAATCATACACTGAGTGAAATCATTGTGTTGTTTGAGCATAACTGGTTTTTATTTTCTTTTTAATGTATGATTATAAACAGATCCCTTTATAGAATGGGCACACTGAGGAAAGAAACATTTCTCCAACAACTGATGAAAGTTGATGGTGATCCCATTTGACTTCAGAATCTGAAGAGCTAAATAGTAACTTAATTCTGTCGGCTATTGTGAATAGTGTAGCTCATGACAAAAGGGTGATATAGTACCTAAAACTCAGTAGTACGTTATGGAGCATAAGATGGCAGAGAAGGCCCAAAAACATTCACCTGGAGAGCCATCATGCTGAACCAAATCTCATTACACTTGGATGTAGTCACATGGCCAACACTGATTATCTTTACTAATGGCTATGAACAGTAGCTAAAGCAATCATGAGGCCATTTACCCAAGATTTTATGATATTTGAATACACAATACACCCACATCACAATATCTGTATACTTGAAGCACTATATTAATGCACACACACACACACACACACACACTCTCACACATTGATTCAATAATTTGTTAGCCATGTATTGACATTTTTCTGCCTAGTAATTGTTAGGGCCACAAGAGTGAAAATGGTGCAATCTTTCTGTCAAGGAACTTGTAGGTGAATCCAACAAGTGCAATCACAACACAACATGTTGAAGACTTTGAGAGTCATGAATCAGAGACCTAATGGCAGAGTAATGCGATAGATATCAGGAAAGTATTCTTAATTAAAGAATATCAACAGGGTTATTCATCTTAATTTGGTAAAAATAGGTTCATGTCTGGGTGCTTACCCATGCCATATGACCCAGAAAATATACCACAGTTTCACACACAAACACAACACTCATATTACACCTACAAATGCAGTTTACAGACACAGTTCTGCTCAACATGCTTGCTGAGGATACCAGAAGTTATAAGATAGTATTTCCATTATCTTCTGTTATTCTGTCTCAAAATGATAAATTTTTATTTTTTTATTATTTTTTAATGATTTTTTAAATGTTATTTACTTATTTTTAGAGAGAGAGAGAGAGCACAAGCAGGGGAGAGGCAGAGAGAGAGGGAGAGAGAGGGAGAGAGAATCCTGAGCAGGCTTCCTGCCCCTCCTTGCACACAGAGCCAGACATAGGGCTCAAACTCATGAACCGAGAGACCATGACCTGAGGTGAAACTAAAGTCAGACGCTTAACCAACTGAAACACCCAGGTACGCCTCAAAATGATAAATGTTTTTAAAATTTTTTAATGCTTATTTATTTTGAGAGAGAAACAGCGGCGGGGCAGAGAGAGAGGGAGACACAGAATCCTAAACAGGCTCCAGGCTCTGAGCTGTCAGCAGAGAGCCTGACACAGAGCCGGAACTCATGAACAGTGAGATCATGACCTGAGCTAAAGTTGGATGTTTAACCGACTGAGCCATCCAGGCACCCCAAAATGATCAATTTTTAAAAGGATGTATTTTCTATTTCTGAGAAAGGTCATTAGTCTCTACTTATATCTTGGTATTTGTGCATACCAAATGAAACTAGGAGAAATAAAAGCATTACTGAAAGTAAATCACTTTCCTATCTCTCCACAGGAGGGTACTGTCTCAAAAGGCAAAATCCTTCAAAGCAGAGTGTGAGGCTGGAGGAAGGGGAGGTTAGAGAGTGAATAATTCAATTGGCTGCCACACAGAGACCTCTGCCTTTTTACCCAGATCCAAGTGGGTGGGAAGTGTTACTCTAGTTCAAAAAAGCCTCTTTCAGGAGGGTATCTTTCAAGGGCAGCTAAAGTCAGTGACCAGGGCCATCCTGTGACAGGAAGAAAAGATGCTCCTGAAATTCTCAGTGCTGATCCTTTGGATTCAACTGGCATGTGAGTTTGAGAAGTTTCCAGTTACCTTAACTGGAAATCCAAGGGAAAATTAAAAGAAAAAAGGGAGAGGGTGAGGGAAGGAGCAGGTGGGGAAGAGGGAAGAAAAGTCATGTCAGGCTGGGAAAGAGTCCCCAGTTCCGTTCCCCAGTGCCCACTGCTTTGGTTTTCAACAGGGCAGAGCACCCAGCAACTGGAGCAGAGTCCTCGCTTTCTAAGCATCCAGGAGGGAGAAAACTTTACTGCGTATTGCAACTCCACAAGCACGTTTACCAGCTTTCAGTGGTACAGACAGAAGCCTGGGGAAGGTCCAGTCCATTTGATGACATTATCTAGGAGAGGAGAAATAAAGAAGCAGAAGAGTCTAGTAGCTCAGTTTGGTGAGGCAAGAAAAGACAGCTCCCTGTTCATCATTGCCGCCCAGGCTGAAGATGCTGCCATCTACATCTGTGCAGGGCCACAGTGCTCCCACGGCACCTGATGCATGTACCCAAGCCCTACTGCAGGCTCTGTCACGCTGCTGCTGAGTCCCCCACCCCCCTACCCGGCCCTTCCTCCCACATTTCCTGACATGAACAGTGGTAACAATCTCAGGCTCTCATGGAACCATCTCCACTACCTTTCCAGATATTTCCCACATACACTAAAGAACAAGATTCCTCTGTCATGGGATCACCTTCTAGAAATGCATCTCACTATCTGAACCAGTAAAAATATGGGTCTACAGCTCCCTGGGGTGGGCATTGGGGAGAAAAGAAGGGAGTCGATAGAGAAGAAAAATGAATATAATGGTCAGAGTGCATCATAGTTCCAATGAGTCATTCTGTTTTCCTAAAGACCACAGCCAGGAATGGTTAGTCCAAGGGGACAGAAATGAATGATTTTGCAGCTTTATTCTAGTAGAGTTGATGAAACTGGAGTGAAAGTCAGAAGTATAGTAAAAAAAAATAATTAGAAGAAAGTTGGTACTTTTTTTGGCAGAAAAAAATGCCTACTGTGTGCTCCAGTAATATCCCAACTGTGATTCCAAAGCAATCTCTCCATTTGGTGGTTCTGAACTACTTACACATTAGCTACAATTGCCTGTATTTACACAGGATTTGCTTGGTGATTATTAGACTTTGAGTGGTAGATATCAATAACTTCAAGTTTTCAAGGCTGAAGAAGATAGGATTTTTTTGGTTTCCAAAAGAAATTTTATTTGAGTGTAGTTCACACAATGTTACATTACTTTCAGGTGCACAACATAGTGTTTCTACAAGTTTATACATTATGCTGTGCTCATGGCAAGTATAACCACCATCTATTACTATGCAATGCCATTAAAATATCATTGACCATATTCTCTATGCTATGCCTTTTATTCCCATAAAATATGCTGTGCCATACTCATCCCATAAGTAGAGGCTTGTACCTCCCACCTCTTTTCCCCCAGTTTGCCTCCCCCATCTCCTCCCCTCTGGAAACCACCAGTTTATTCCGAAGAAGCTAGTTGACAGTTCCCTCCACCTGGTAAGTCTTCCACTGGCCTACTTTTATACTTGACAAATTCCTACTGGTCTTTAAAGCAAGATGAGGGGCACCTAGGTGGCTCAGGCAGTTAAGTGCCCGACTCTTGATTTCAGTTTGGGTCATGATCTCACAGTTTGTGGGTTTCAGCCCCACAACAGGTTCTGCACTGACAGAGTGGAGACTGCTTGGGATTCTCTCTCTCTCTCTCTCTCTCTCTCTCTGTCCCTCCCCCACCCTTGTTCTTTCTCTCTCTCTCTCTCTCCCAAAAATAAACAAACTTAAAAAAAAAAAAAGCAAGATGATATGCAAAGCACATGGGTTTTGGAGTCACAAACATCAAATTGCAAATCTTGTGTGCAATTTTCTAGCTCTGTATCCTTAGGCAATTATTTATCTTCATCTAAGCTTCCTTGTTAACACATGTTAATAAGAACACCCAGGGGGGCCTGGGTGGCTCAGTCAGTTGAGAGTCTGACTCTTGATTCTGGCTCAGATCATGATCTCATGGTCTGTGGGATCGAGCCCCATGTCAGGTAGAGCTTGCCCCTCCCCCCACCCCGCACTCTCTCTCAGAATAAATAAATACACTTGAAAAAAAGAGAAAAAAAAAGAACTCCTATTGTGCTGAGTTATTATGAATTAAATGAGATAAAATATACAAAATTATATGAAGTCCCATGTGCAACATATGTACTCAACAAATACCCTGTAATGATATGATTATTAATGCCTCTAAGGAAATGTTATCACTACTGTGAAGTTTGTACTGACTTCTCAAGAAGGAAAGATATCATCTCTGCCTAATATTCTGGATCCCCACCTTAGTGGTCAGGAAAGCAGACATGGCAAGTTGCCAACCTAATCCACATTCTCTTCTGCCTCCTTACTTACAGAACTGTTGATAACCCATTTGGGCAACTACCTCCCCACCTTAAAAAACAAAAAACAAAAAACAAAAAAACCCGTGCTACATTTCACATCCTTTTTTACAACGAAGGGTTGCATATAGCACAGTTCTGACCAATGAGACATAATCAGAAAACTGCTAGGAGTTTCTATAATGTTTTTGCTCTCCTGGTACAGGACTACATTTTCCAGTCCCCTTCCCCAACTCTTCTTCAGGCAACACAGAAGTTGTAACTTATAATCAAGGAAAGCCCAGGCCTGGGTCTCCTCCCCAATCCCACATTCATCTTTTAGAGGCCAAGTCAAGTCCCTTCTTCAGATTTATTTGTGTATGAAAACTCTTTAAAAAATTTTTTTAATGTTTATTTACTTTTGAAAGAGACAGAGACAGAGCATGAGCAGGGCAAGGGCAGAGAGAGGGAGACACAGAATCCTGAAGCAGGCTCCAGGCTCTGAGCTGTCAGCACAGAGCTGGACGTGGGGCTTAAACTCGTGAACCACAAGATCATGGCCTGAGCCAAAGTCAGATGCCCAACCCACTGAGCCACTCAGGCACCCCTGTGCATGAAAACTCTTCATAAACCATGATTTGATTGAATTTTTTGTTACCTGCGGCTAAACACAACCCTAACCGTAGTAGGATTGACATAAAATGACGTGATTTTCAGAGTTCTTGGGTAAGTGAGGAAAAAAGATTTGAAGCAAGTGCTGTGTTTATACAAGGAAGGCACCTGCATTCATACTGATTATACGTACTTCTTAAAGTATTAATGTTCACATAATTTTTATTAAGAATGAAACCTTCATCTTCCATGCCAAGAGGCCTCATTTAAAAATTTCCATCAATTTCTTACACTCGTGGGAGACTGGAATTCACTTTCTCATCCAAAGTCTTTTCACTATAGACAATATCCATTTCCATGCGAATAACTAATAACTGCAGTTTTATATTTTCTCACTCTTAGATTCCAAAGGCCATTTTGCTGTTGCTTTTAATTCCATACTGTTCCAGTAACCTATTCCAAAGGCTTTCCCTGAAAGTTTTATCATAGGGAACTCCTTCATTTTGAAGATCGTACGTAGAAATTAAAGCCAAAAAAATAAATTCTAGGGGCGCCTGGGTGGTTCGGTCGGTTAAGCGTCCGACTTCGGCTCAGGTCATGATCTCACGGTCCATGAGTTCGAGCCCCGCGTCGGGCTCTGTGCTGACAGCTCAGAGCCTGGAGCCTGTTTCAGATTCTGTGTCTCCCTCTCTCTCTGCCCCTCCCCTGTTTCTCTCTCAAAATAAATAAGCATTAAAAAATTTTAAAAACATTTATCATTTTGAGGTGTACCTGGGTGTTTCAGTCGGTTCATGCTCTGTCTCTCTCTGTCTCAAAAATAAATAAACGTTAAAAAAAATTTAAAAAAAATTCTAATTCTCTGTGGTATAAAGAGGGAAGGGCACTCTCCCAGTCCCTTTTATTAGAGTACTTTTGAAAACTTGTAATTATGAATCTTTTCTCTGTCCCTTTGAGGTGTGTAAATCTTTTAAAAAGCTGACCAAGCCTCTTGCCAGTTTTACAACCCAGGGATGTTTCTCTCAAGCAGGTGGAAGCCAGCTCATTGAGATGTAATCATGAGGAAGGATGGCATTCCTGCCTCCCAGTTTCTGTGGGAGGAGATGAGCCCAAACTCCACAGACGCCTTGCTCTAAGTTGCAAACTCACCTTCTGTCCTAAAGATATGAGAAGTTTCTCTTTCAGATAAAGGCAATTAGCAAACACAGGGTGGCTACCCCAATTCCCAGGTAAATTGAGGGCAAATTATGACAAAGGACGCTGTCAAGTTCTCTTACCTGAGGACTAATTTCTGTTCATGTTGAGAAAACACTTGTAATGGGTTGTATCTGCCCGGCTGGCTATATAAAGGGGTAAAATTTTTGCCTGTGTTTTAAGTATTTTTTAATTTTTTTAATGTTTATTTATTTTTGAGACAGAGACCGAACATGAGCAGGGGAGGGGCAGAGAGAGGGAGAGAGAGAGAGGGAGACACAGAATTCAAAGCGGGCTCCATCCAGGCTCTGAGCTGTCAGCCCAGAGACTGATGTGGGGACCATGACCTGAGCAGAAGTCACTTAACCCATTGAGCCACGGAGGCACCTCTTGTCTATGTTTTGCAATCTCTTAACAAATTGCCTGTGGTGCACATTACATTCTGGCTTAATGATTCCTCAATAATAAAACTCTTTCTTTTCTCCCTTTGTGGAGAGGTGTTCTGGACTGGCAGGAGATTTTGTTTTCATTTCCCCAGAAGAGGGCCCAGTGTCTTTCCATAATCGTCGTTCTTAGTCGTCTCTCTCCCTGAAAGGTGACGCGACACTGTGAAAAGAGCCATAGCCTCTCATGGCTCTGCCACTTAGTGGCTGGGTAACTCTGGGCATTTTATACTAGCTTTGTGAGCATCAATTTCCTCCTAAGTACCTTGGAAGTAAGTATGGTACTTACTTTACTGTGTCGTCATGAGGATTAACCATGTTTTGTGAATTGCCTAGCATAGTGGATTAAAAATGAAAAAACTTGAAAGTAGGCACCACAGCTTGGATCAGATACACTCGAAACTTCACTTGTGTCCCGGTATATGTTCTGACAGGGAATATGGAAAGGACTTTTCCTGCTTTCAAGGAACTCCCTCTCATGGTGACTGGAGGTCCATTCACCACTTCCCTCAGCCATCAGGCTGCAAGACCTATGAGCTGAAGAATCCTCTGATGTACCACCTCCATTCAGATCAATCATTTCTAAGAGCACTTTGGACACACTCCATGCTCCAGGAGCTTCTGAAAACATACCGTCGATGTCAAAGGTCACACTCAGAGACCCTGGGATGGGGGCCACATTACTGCACATAATATGGTGTCAGCCCTAGGTTAGTCCACAAGGGAACGCTCTAACCTGAGAAAAGTGTTATGATTCACTTTAGGATTCATTGCTAAATGAAGAATGAAAATCTCTGAAACAGAGGGTTACGAATTTAGGCCAGGGTAGAGGAGGAGGAGCAAGAGAATAAATATGTGGCCAGAGAATTGTTAATAATGTGCACAATCCTGCTTTCTCATCACCCATTTTCTTTTCTTTTCTTTTCTTTGCTTTTCTTTGCTTTGCTTTGCTTCCTATCTCCAAAAGCCAAAATAAAGTTGGAGATTAAAATAAAACAATTTGTGGGGTAGCTGGGTGGCTCAATCGGTTGGGTGTCCAACTTCGGCTCAGGTCATGATCTCATGGTTTGTGAGTTTGAGCCCCATGTTGTGCTCTGTGCTGACAGCTCAGAGCCTGGAGCCTGGAGCCTGCTTCAGATTCTGTGCCTTCCTCTCTCTCTACCCCTCCCCCACTTATGCTCTCTCTCTCTCTCTCAAAAATAAATAAACATTAACAAATTTTTAATTAAAAATAAAATAGAACAATTTGTTTCATATTTCTGTAACTTTAGAGTTTCATGAATCCATAGTTTTTAGTATCAGGGACCAATATGAGCTTTCACTTATTTGTCTAGAAATTGTTGTTCTTCTCTAAACCATGCTCTTACCTCCTATAAGATCAGAAACTCAAAGATAAGAAAAATAAAAGCAAAGAAAGAGGCGAAGAAAGAAGAGGGGGAGTACATATGGGCAGAAGCAGGTGGAGAAAAAAAAAGGGTAAAAGAAAATGGCAGAGGGTTGTTTGAACTGAAAATCATTACATGAGTTTCTCAACAGCAGCTTTGGGGCCAGAATCTGGGGAGAGGGGCTTTCCTGTGCATCGTAGGTATTTAATAGCATGTTTGGCTTCTACTCAATAGATGCCAGTAGGAGCCCCTCCCTTCCCTAGTGTGACAATCAAAAATGTCTCCAGGCATTGCTAAATATCCCCTGGGGAGCAAAAGTCCTGATTAAAAACTAATGATCTATATGTTAACTTGATAAAGTAGAAACTTTCAGAAGATAGATAGATAGATAGGAAGGAAGGAAGGAAGGAAGGAAGGAAGGAAGGAAGGATAGATATTTCAGGTATTATTTATACTTGCCTAAAAGTTTTTACTCTATCAATTTAACATATAGACTATTTAATATTCACTTCCTCAGTCTTTTTCATGTATAGATAGTAGATAGATAGATAGTAGATATAGATATCTATAGATATAGATACACACATATATAGATATATATAGATATAGATACATCCTGTATTTTTTATATACAAAAAAAACTGAGGAAGCAAATATTTTTCTGTCTACTATTATGATTCATATATCTTGAACTGTTATCATATCATTTGTCTTTGATAAATTCAACAAATAAGATACAAGGAATGTAAAGAATGGAAATAGGTTATATATTTGTATTATTTACAAATATACTAATAGCATATGTAATGTGTATACAATTTACATATAACAAGTAATTCACAACTGAGAAGTTTCTCAGTCTGATCTTGTCTCAGGTTTTAGCTTCGCCAGTATCTCTTACTTATAACATATAAACTATTTCTCTGTTCCCCCTCTAAGCTAACATCTCCCCATTTTTCACATAAATTATTCTACTCAGAGTTTAAATACTCAGAGTTTAAAGAAAAAAATATTCTTAAATGCTAAAAGACAACTCCTCCATTATCCCCAACACACACATGAGCGCGCGGGCGCGCACACACACACACACACACACGCGCACACACACATGCACCGGCTCATGCAAGCACCCAACAGTGTAGAGGTGGACTAAGCCACAAGTAGGCGGAGCTTCCCACTACAAAGCCGAGTGAAGGTGCTTAGGGGCCGCCACTGCCAGATCTATATCATGAAGCTGATGGGTTACAGCAACAAAGTTAGCCCCAAATTCAAAGTATGATGCATATCAGTATTTAAAGGGACTTGCCATTAAGGTGTATCCATACTGCTAAGGAGTCAAGAACCATGCAGACACAAATGAGAGTCTTGCTGGGCCTCCTGTGGCTACAGACTTGCTGTGAGTTGAGAACATCCCAAAGGGAACCTGAAGAAATTTCACAACTGAGTGGGGAGATGCAAGGGAGGAAAGGAGAGGTGGAGGAAGAGAGAGAACACAAGTCTCTTGGGCTGTGTCCTCTACTATGAGGATGGAAACTAGAGAAAAATTTCCTGTACTCAGAAACAGCTACGGTCATTTTGCAGTGACCCTCCACTGTGTCTATTTTTCTCTTTCTCAACAGGGGTAAGAGTCCAGATGAATGTGGAGCAGAGTCCTGGGGTCCTGAACCTCCAAGAGGGGAGAAATACCTCTATGATGTGCAATTATTCTAGCATCATAACCACTGTGCAGTGGTTCCAACAAAATCCTGAAGGACGCCTCGTATCCTTGTCGTACATCACTTCTGGAATGCAGCGAAAAGGAAGACTAATATTCATGCTCAACTTCCAGGAACGTAATAGCCACCTGTATATCACAGACTTGCAGCCTGGGGACTCAGGCACTTATTTCTGCACTGTGGAGGCACAGTGCTCTGCAGACACCTGTGGCCTGTACATGAAGCCATAGCTGGAGACTAACCCAACCCACAGAGCGGGGGGCAGGGGCCCAATATGATCAGAATTGTGTGTCCATTGCCTTGCCTCTCCTGGTTCATGCAGAAAGCATTTCTAAATGAGCTACAACTTGACACTACAGTGCAGGCATGTACGTGGCTCATCCTGAGATCTCCATGGGGCTAGTGTTACTAGGTAAATACTGTAGATTGATCAACTCTCTCATATCTGCTTCTGTCTTTCTGGGCAGAATGAGCAGTCAACTCAACGTGGAGCAGAGCCTCCCTCCTTCATCTCTACAAGCAAGAAAATACCAATCTCACCTATATCTCCTGGGCGTCTTTCTAACTTACATTGGTACATACAGAACCCTGAAAAAAGCTCCATGATCGTTTTTCTAATATACTCAAATGGGGAATAAAAAGAGGAGAAAAAAACCAAAGGGCCACTAGTAGTATGAAGGATGGGCAGAGCTTTGTGCATCTCAGCCCAGAGACTCAGGCACCTGCTTCCATGCTGTGGAGGCACAGAGCTTTCTAGGCACCTAAGGCCTGAATCGAGACATGTGGCCGCAGCCACCAAACCCAGCAACACGGGAGAGATGTTTGTGTGCTTTCCCTCACTTCTAACATGGTGTTGAGAAGTGCACACTTGATCAGTCGAAGTGGATCAAACATTTGATTCCACTTTCAAAAAAACTTGGAAATGCTGATGAATATTCAATCTAGTAACCATCTCTGTCCTAAAATAAACCATTCCTAACACGCTAACCCCTAAACCAGGGAATCAGTAAATTAGCAATCCACTCGTGACTTCTAATCACGAGTATGCTGCATCATCTTGAGCAAGGGAGTCACACTTTTTCTACCTCGGAATCCTCCTGTAGGTGAGGAGAGTATTTTCCATTGCTGTTACTCATATTTTCATACATTCAATCATTCAACAAATATATATTGAATACCTGTGAGATCCTGGATAGGGGGCTTTGAATAAATGAAGAGCTCCTTCCCTTGTTGAATGTACAGTTTAATGGGGAGCTCATTTTTGTTATCATAAAGTCCCTGCAAACTAAAGAGAAGAACTAAATTCGGAGAGAAAAAGAGATTATGAAAACAGTCAGCTAGAGACAGCTTTCTGGAGCATTTGACGTCCCAGCCTGAAACCTTATAGTTTAATAGGAGTTCATCAGGCTGAAGGACAGAAGAGGGTGGAGGAAAAGTGTTCTGGGTCAAGGAAAAGTGAGCACAAGGGCACATGCTTGTGTGTGTGTGTGTGTGTGTGTGTGTGTGTGTGAAGCAAGGCATATCATGGCAAATTTAAGTCCTAAAATATAATTAGTGATCAAAACAAGTGATAAAACACAGTGCATGGGTGACTCTCATGCTATGAGAGTCTTAAAATGAATAAGATCCTTGAAATTCATTGTCTGTATATTACAATACAGTAAGATGAAGGATATGGGGACCACTTAGCATGCCTACATACTCACAGAGCATGGGCAGGGATAGATAACTGCATTGAGGACCAATAAAAAGAATGGTGAAACTAATTAGTGATAAGAAATATTACTTTTCTAGAGACCTTGATTCCTTTTTAAATGCAGAAAGCATTTCTAAATAAGCTGCACAAGGTATGATAAACATGATACATAAACGTGATACATTTTGACTGTTGAATAAAACCGACAATTGCCTTTAAAAGAGGAAATATGTGAGTGTGTTATCTTAAGAGAAAAGAATTTTCTGGCTCTTGCGGTATACCTGATAGTGGAATTATCTTCCAACTGTAAACTACTATAAAATTGGGAAACATAGGAAAGAATTGTTTTTGAGGAGTGCAGACAGGGAATGCTTTCAGTCCTTGGGAGAAAGCAAGCCTGCCAAGTGATTCCCACATGCAGGCAACATTTCTCTCCTGGGGGTATTTTCTAAACCTCAGCATAAGGACTTGAAGCCCCATCGGAGAGCAGCAGCCTTGCTCAATGGCAAAAACAGAGATCAGAATCAGGGCTGTTAAATAACTGGCCTTTGAGGAAAACAGGTATTGGAGAGACATGAGCTTCCTATGATAGGACTGTGAAATCTGCATAGGGGGTTTTCTGAGCCTACACTTCAGCTGCACATGTGCAGAGAGAGACATTGGCAAGCCTAGCAGAAAATAGCATCTGAGGGTGTAAAATCTCCGAGATTTCCAGAGCTTGTACTGTGCTGGGAAGACATTGGAGCTCTGGCCTTTCCAGAGTGAAGACATCTTGGTAAATACCTTGGACTTTGAACTGAGTCACCAGAAGAAGGACAGAAGTAAGGGCTATGGCCTAGAAAAAAATAAACTGGAAAAGAAAATCTCTGCCTTACAAAGATTAAAGTAAGCCTCAACAAAATCTAAGTGATCTGCTAGTAATTTAACAGAGTTAACATTTTTCCAAGGGAGGCAAAATAATCCAGAGTTTCTGCTCATTATGACCCACATTGTGTAGCATACAATAAACAAAGTCACTAAAAATGTAATGAAGCAGGAGCAAGGGTTACATAAGGTATAGAAGCAGCCCCAAAGATGATTCACATTTGGAGTTAACGCCAAAGGGTTTCAAAATAAATATGACTAAACTGTCCAACACTGTTTCCTGTTGCTGACTCTGTTGGCCTGACTCTGTTGACCAACCACCACCGTGTATCTGGCAATGGACCCACGGAGATGGTAGCCACACGTGGCTCTAGCTTCTCTAGATTTCTCCATCAGTTTCCCCTTCAAATCACACTTTCATAGATAGACAGGCTTGGTCCTCAGATTGATTGACTGGTTAGGGATTCTTTCTCTCTGACTACCCAACTACCCTTAGACCTTCATTTCCTCAGCTCTCTTCACAACCGTGTAAGATCAAGTTCCTGTAATTTAAGCCCCTATCCCATAGCACTCATGATAACTCTGCTGCACTGACTGTACCGATATTCTAGGAAGATATAAATGAATAGCATTAGAATATTCTTTGTTTTTAAGAAATGAGTGTCCAGATACCGACTGGAAGAAATAATAATCAGAAACCTAGTGTGTGTGTTCGTTAGAGCCATGATAACAAAATACCACAGACTAGGTGGCTTAAACAAGAAAGATTTACTCTCTCATAGTTCTGGAGCCTAGAAATCCAAGATCAAGGTGTTAATTGGTTTGGTTTCTCCTGAGGCCTTGCCTTCCTACTGTGTACTCACATGAGTTACAAAGTAATTTGCAACAGATGTAAGACTGTCAGCTGTCAACAAGCCACAATCATCCACAGTTTGGTAAAAAAAAAAAAAAAAAAATTGCTCCAAAAAATTTAGAAAATGATAAACATGTTCCACCGTTTCTCCCAATCAAACCAATTTCCTGTGTAAGAGACAGACTGTGATCCAATTCCAGTGATTCTGCATGGGGCTTGTGGCTTGTGCTTAAATATGTGCATTGTGTGTCATATGTTTTTGTTTACCAAAGTAGTGTGTGTGTGTGGTGTGTGTGTGTGTGTGTGTGTGTGTGTGTGTAAAAGGGGGAGGTGTGTGCATTGCAGTCCAGCAGTTCCCCTGGGCCTAGAAAAGCAGCCTTCTTAGTGTGTCAGATGTGGTTCCTCGTGAACTGTATGTCATTGTCCTTTCTGACATCAGTTTAGAAACTTCCTATTGCAAACACTTAACTCCAACTATAATGAACCAAGTTTCCCCCAGCACTCTGAGCTATAATTTGCCTGTTTTCTTTTGAAATCTGACCTTCCCCTACAAAGTCAATTTGTCAATCTTCCCTAAAATCAAACTAAAGAGCTCTGCCTTTATGAGGTCTTCCCTGACTCCACATTTCTAGCTTTCGCAGTAGAACTAACTGATAACCATTATGTTTTTCTCATTAAGCACCCTTATGTGTCATGTCGTGTTGTAAGGATGTAGTCTTTCAGTTTAGACCACCAGATATTTAAAGTTGAAGATAGTTCCATAGTCATGTTTAAAACCTTAACCAAGCACAGTGTCAGGTATTTCAGAGAAATGAAATAAATGTTGACAAAATATATAAATACAATAGTGAATCTGAAAACATTTCTTCACTAGAAAGTTTGAATTATGAAAGTTTCAACCACATAATATGAAACACGGACAACTTACCAGATTGTCCTGAATTGGATAATTAGTGTAACTTCCCAGCATGTTAGTTTCATTATAATTCAAATAAAAATTTTAAATGTTTCTTCCCATATAAAATATGCATTGGAAATTGTTTTATTTTGTGTTCTGTGTCTTTGCTCAAACTAATTCCAAAAAATTATTTTGAGATTTACCATTGGCAGTAATGACTAGTTGCCCTACTGATTTAGCATTGAAAGCACAATAGATTCTTCTTGCCTCTTCCATTGGATTAAACTGGGAAGACATATACTAGATATAGACCAAGAGTGAAGACAAACAAACATATTGCCTTTTGACATCTCCTGGTGCCTTTCAAGTTTATGGCTTCATTCTGTCTATAAACTTTACAGGATTGTGTAATGCTTTCTCATTTGTGAACACAGAACACACCAAATGATCACATCCAAGTTCTCAGAGAGGAAATCCAGTGCAGAGGGTGATTTAATATAGGGAATAAGTTTTGTTGTGTTAATTTGTGGTTTTAAGGTAAGTGTCCAGAATTTCTATCAGATTTAATTGCCTTGTGGCATTTATTCATTCAGACCAAATATGGACACCTCTGAAAACCATCTTGGAATGCAATTACATTAAAGGCTAAGCTATCAAACTCCTTGTATTCTAAATTTGTAACCATGGTAAAGATAGCACCATACCTTTGTGTTCTCCCCCAAACACCACCAATATCTTATTTTAACTTCTTTATGGGGGAGGGAGTGCAAATTGATTTTAAGGAAACACAGAAATGCATTTTCAGAATTTTTCTACATGTGGGCTAAAGGGGGCAGTGCTTCCTCTCATAAAGATAAAGAGCTAAAAACAGTACTATTCATATGTGAAATAGAAGCCTCTGTGGAAGGAAATGAAAGAAGTGCAGGAAGTTGAAGTCAGATTTATGGTTGTTTGGGCAGGAGAGAAGACAACCTGGGTCCACAGGAGAAATGGGCAAGCTCCTGGGGGTATCACTGTTGATTCTGTGGCTTCAGCCAGACTGTGAGTTCTGGGTGGGAGGTCTGAATGCAGTAGAAAACCTTCAAGAAACACCACAAGGCTGGGAGACGAGATCATTGGGAAGTTTTGCTTTATTGTGTTTTGTTTTCTAGCTCATGCTGGTTTTCTGTGGGGACTTTAAGAATATAATTTAAAATTTACTCTCTTCCCAAACAGGGGTGAATAGTCAACAGAATGCTGACCAGCAGCAAGTTAAGCAAACTCCATCCCTGAGTGTGCAAGAACGAGAGATTTCTATTCTGAACTGTGACTACAATAATAATATGATTACTTCATATGGTACAAAAAATACCCTGCCAAAAGTCTTGAGTTTGTGATATCAATACGTTCCATTGTGGATAAAAAGGAAGATGAAAGATTCACAGTCTACCTCAACGAAAGTGCCAAACACCTGTCTCTGCACATCGCAGCCTCACAGCTTGGAGATTCAGCCTTGTACTTCTGCGCAGCGAATGCACAGTGCTCTCCAGGCACCTGCAACCTATACACAAAACTGCAGCTGGGTCCATGCCTCTTTGGGGGCTCATACTTGGAGGCACGTACTTGCTTCCACTTAAACAGAGCAGTAAGAGAGGGTATGCTTTAAAGTAGGTGAGTGGGATGAGCTTTAAGGAAGATCAGATACATAGTAAGTCCCTCAAATGAGTTAAGGATGTTCCTTGGGTTTTAGGGTGTCAAAGAGTTTAATCATTCTCCTTTTTCACTTTCAGAGAGAGGTTGCTGGTTTAACTAAAGCATCAATCTCTGGTGATGCTTTGATCCCGCTAGACCTTGGAATGAGGATACCATTTCCCCTGTAGCTTAGGGGAAAAGATACCCTGGAGATGGGGAAACCAGGATTCTACTGCAAGTTCTCCCAGTGAATGTTTATGTGCCTATACGTACCAGCAATCATGTGCTTCATTTTTGTGTTAAATGAACAAAATAATCCCTAGTTATTTCTTCTGAATCACTGTGCCTTCACATTAAATGCATTTCAGGATGTATATGTTTTAAGTTACATGCATTTATTTGTTTCATCGCTCACAAGATACTTCTAGGCATTGCTTCAGTGAATCACTTACTGTGTATTCTTATCCCCAGGCAGACATGGAACTATTTGACACACTGTCCATCAGTAAAAGGTGCTGCCCTGTGGATCATCATAATAAATACAGGCATGTCACGAACTTACCAGCTGCAAGCATCTTGTTTTGGGTAGCCATCCTGATTCTCTGTTGAGATGGATGTATCGCACTGGAGCCTTCAGGATGCAGTTCAAAGGGTGATGAACCAGGCCAACATCACCCTAGGACCATAAGAAGTTAGAAGATGTAAGAAATATCCCAAACGTTTATTAATTATAAGTCTCCAGTAGGTTGTCAGTTAATCAAAGATACAAGCAGTTTTCAGCTTCAAACTTAAGTGATCTAAATGGCCCAAGTTACCTACCTGGGATTCCCCTTTCCTAACAAATAAGTGGTAATGAAATGAGCATGATGACTAATAAAAAATATCCTGATGTTTTATATTCTAAGTTCCACTGTCAATTTGTATGACCTTGGCAATTTCATTAGTCACTCAGGTTCCTGTGAAACATGGGTTAGAACTAGATGAAATCATTTCCCTACAGCCCAATAAGTGTATGATTCCATTCACCTCAAACATTTACTGACCACTGGTTTTATGCTTTTCACTTACGTGATGAATAGAAGGAAATTAGTTAACCTGAATTTCTATGAAAAATTTTCTTCTTTTTAAAAAAATGTTTAGTGTTCATATATTTTTGGGAGAGAGAGAGAGACAGACAGACAGAGCATGAGCAGGAGAGGGGCAAAGAGAGAGGGAGACACAGAATTTGAAGCAGACTCCAGGCTCTCAGCTGTCAACACAGAGCTTGATGTGGGGTTCGAACTCACAACCTGTGAGATCATGACCTGAGCTGAAGTCAGACGCTTCACTGACTGAGCTACCCAGTCGCCCTGAAAAAGTTTTCTTCTTCGTGTCATGAATTCTCAGTCTCTTAAATGTAGAATTTCATGCTGAAAGAGAAAAAAAAGATGCCAGCTATCAGAATGAAAAAGAGAATTAGGATGAGACATCCATGGTTTTCTTGAGGAAACAAGATACTACTTGTGTAAATAATATATATGTAGAGACTATGTGTCTGTGTGTATGTGTGTAATATTTGCAAAGGAGCTTTCTCCTGATTCTTCATCACCATAAAGCTAAAGGCGTTCCTGAAATACCTTTCTAAGAATAAAATCTGTGGTCATCTAACGTGGTCCCTGAGTTAAGAAGCTATTTATTTATATTACACAAGAGACAGTTGCAATAGTCATTCCATTTGGGATAGGTTCAGAGATCCCAGATCTCTGGACCCATGAGACATCTAATCATGGAGTCAACACAAAGTTCACTGGAGAGCCTACCTACTCTACTGTAATGCAATATAGTCTTATCTTCTAGAAGCCACACCATAGGCTGTTCAATTAAGCACCCACATCTCCTTTGCTATATCTGTAAGCTATTGTTACAATAATGGTGCATAACTCTAAAACTCAGGGGCTGAGGGGCGCCTGGGTGACTCAGTCGGTTGAACGTTCAACTTCTGCTCAGGTCATGATCACACAGTTTGGGAGTTTGAGCCCTGCTTCAGATCCTCTGCCCCCTCTCTGCCCCTCTCCTGCTCATGAGCCGGTCTCAAAAATAAAAAATATTTTTTAAACAATAAAATAAAACTCAGGGGCTTAAAACAATAAATTATTTCACTCATAAATTTGTGAAGTGACAATTTAGATTGGACTCAGATGAACATTTCTTCTGGGTTTGGCTGAGCTCACTGTTAATGTCTGAAGACAGCTCGCTGTTGGCTGGTCTAGAATGGCCTTGTCTAGGATAACTATCACTATTCAACTCTTCTCCATGTGCCTTATCCTCTGGCAGCCTAGGTCAAGCATACATCAATCACAGGGGAGCAAGACTTGAGACATGAAAGCATCATTTAAACCTCTACTTCCATCACAACTTGCAATGCCAAATTGGCCAAAGCAAGTCTCAGATGCTCATCATATTATATCACTATATATTGTACATATAGTGTGTGTATATATACCTGTATGTATATATGTATATTCCACATATGTATATTCCACAACGGCAGGGCATGGCTGGGGAAAAATACATAACATGACATCATATTTTTTTTTAATTTTTTTTTTTAACGTTTATTTATTTTTGAGACAGAGAGAGACAGAGCATGAATGGGGGAGGGTCAGAGAGAGGGAGACACAGAATTGAAACAGGCTCCGGGCTCTGAGCTGTCAGCACAGGGGCCCAATGCAGGGCTCGAACTCACGGATCGCGAGATCGTGACCTGAGCCGAAGTCGGCGCTCAACCGACTGAGCCACCCAGGCGCCCCAACATGACATAATATTATGTATTATTTTACATAACACATACTATTTATCTATATGTGTATTCTAATAATTATTATATGCTATCTATTATTATGAATTCAATTTTTTATCATTTATTTTTTAATAGATTTTCCCCAACTTCTCCCTACTTCTCTTACTGCTCAGCCCCTCACAACCACTTTTTCACTCCTTTCTATGAGTTCAACTTCTTAAAAAAAGATTTCACATATAAGTGATACAATGCAGTCCATCTAAATTTCAAAATATATGGAAATATGGATAAAAGTCTAGTTATTATACATTCCTCTTCTTAACAAAACTATTTCTAACATCCTAAGTCAATAAATCAAATACCTTTTCTTATCTTCAGATATATTTAACATGATTTATAAATTATTCAAATTTAGTTATAAAGTTCCATTACGATGGACAGTTTTCACTGAGTGCCATTTATATTTACCCTAGTTCATGTCTATGTATGAGAGAGGCTATAATAAGGCAGTAGATTGATGTATTTTCTACATTCCTAAGATGATATAAGAAGTCATACTAGAAAAGAGAATGCTTTATACAATCTCATCCCTATTATTCTTGTTCAAGCTCTTTATACTACAACGTTCACATTTTATTAATTCCCACACTCATCAGTCTATAGCCTTTTCTTATTTGATACACTTGAGAAGTGACATTAATAAAGAGTTGCTTTCTACCATTGACCTCGTCATGAGTGTGCTAGGTCATCGTGAGCAAATGATCAGCTTTTTAGCATCTTATATCAGGAGTAATTCATTCATACTCAAGTATTCATGAGTAATGCAAGGACAAAAATTTCCAGCTAACGCTGCTCTCAGATTTTATTCATTTGATCAATCAACAATTATTCATTGAGTACCCGCTAAGTTCTACACACATAGAACTTAAAAAGAGCTGTGAGAAAATGCAGAGTATAGTATCTTCTGTCACTCGATTTGTACTCTAAAGTGAATCAAGGACTAAGCTTAAGAAAGCAAAGGGTGATCTGAAGGCATATAGCATTCCATCCCCACCCAGCCTTAGTAGTGAGTCAAAGACAGTGTAGAGTCTGTGATGTGATGCCCAAGCTAAGACAGGAAGTTTAGTAGGAGTTAATCAGGTTGCAGGACAGAAGAAGTGATGGAAGTGATCTTAAAAGTAGGAACAACACATACAAGGCAATAAAGATCATAGTGAATGTCAGGACTGAAGGCCAAGATTATGTCATGAATAACATTATACATTGTTTTATTTATATTTCTCAAACTAACACTGCAAAGCAGCCATAATCTCAGTTTTACAAATGAGCAATCATAATCTTTGTGGGTTTGCCAAATGTGTTCTCTATTGACTTGAGATTCTTATAATAGTTCATTCATTTGACACCCAACATGTGCCTTAGACTTCAACATAGGAGATGCAATCAGAAAAGAAATAGACATTGTGTATGCCTTCAGGAATCATGTAATATTGTGCGGTATGTTACAAAATAGGGTAATCAAAGCTATCACAGGAGGCAAATAAAATTAAACTACCTAACAGAGGCGTCTAAAGGGAAGGCTACCTGGGAGAGGTGACATCTAAATTAGGACTTATAAAAGCATTCGTCAAAGAGGGAGTCAGGCAGACTATTACAGAAAGAGAAATAGAATGTGCAAAAGTATAAAGACAAAATTAGAGAATTACATTAAAGGAATTCAGAGTGGCTGGAGCATGCAACTCAAAATAGGCAACGGTAAATATAAAACTAAAGCAATAAGCAGAATCCACTTTGTGAAAATAATTATAAGCCATTTTAAGAGGCCTTTACATTATCCTGAAGGCATTAATGAGCACTAAAAGGGATATGAACAAGCAAATGGTACAGTGAAATGTTACACTATTTGAAATATTATTCTGTTTTCATATATGCATACATATGTTTATATATAATTGCATACATATTTTTCCCTTGATTTTCCTTTTTCTCTTCATCCTGGAGTAATTCTCTCTCTAACCCAGTAGATTGATAGGCTCTTCCTTACAGCAAGAAAAAGACATATCTTAGATGTAAACTTATTAAAGAAAAGCCGAAATCCATTTTAATCTACATTTCTCAGCTTGGCCACAGGGAAGAATTGCTTTGAAAGTATTCTAGCTAGAGGTATGTAGTTCTGTATGAAGAGTGAAAGAGCTGTGATGTCTCTCTGCTTGGTTGTCCTCCAAAGTTACAGTGTTCTGGAAACAATTGCAAACAGGCCTCACTTGGAACTTAACCGTTGCTGAGGAACCCCCTTCAGAAGCTGACTTGGTCCACTGGATTTGCTGGGGAGCCAAAGGATGGAGACCCTCCTGAAAATGGTTTTGGGCACTCTGTTGTGGCAGTGGGCCTGGGAGTACAGGATTCAGTCCGGGAGAGGCTTATAACAGTGACTGCAGCCTGAGGGCAGGAACTGGGTCATCCTTCTGTCCTGGGAGGGATCGTTTTGAAAACCAGATGCAAGAGGAAGTGTGGGAAATGTTCTGTAACTATGTGGTGATGTTTATGTTTTGAGTAAAGGAGGGGAGAAAATCACCTTTCCTTTTATGAGATTGAGATATCATGTTCTATGTTCTGTTTTCTATGTTCTGATCAGGCATGAGAAGCCATGAGACCTCAATCCTTGATCATCCAAGAAATGCAAGACTCAAAAACTTGCAATTCCTCAAAGACTTTATATTCCTAGGGCTCCAGGGTGGCTCAGGCTGAGTTAGTCAACTCTTTTGATTTTAGCTCAGGTCATGAGATCTCAGGATCTCATGAGCCCCACCTTTGGGCTCTGCATTGACAGGGCTGAGGCTGCTTGAGATTCTCCCTCTTTCTCTGCCCCCGCCCCCCGCTTGTACTCTCTGTCTCTCTCAAAAATAAGTAAGTAAAGTAAAAAAAAAAAATGACTTTATATTCTTTAAACTGGTACAGGCAGAAGAGTGGTGAAGGTCCCATCTTCTTGATGATGTTACTGAGAGATGGTGAATCAAAGAGTCATGACAAAACAGGTGTCCCACTGAATGAGAAAAAAAAGCGGCAAAGTTCGCCATACATCATCATGGTGTCCTAGCTTGGTCATGCATATGATATGACTCACAGTCAAGAAGAAAGCAAATAGAAACTAACTTTGGGAGGGCACCTGGGTGGCTCAGTCATTAAGCATGTGGCTTCTGTTCAGGTTATGATCTCACAGTTCATGAGTTCGAGTCCCAATGGGGTGAGCTCGAGCCCCACTTCTGGTGAGCTTGTGCCCTATTTCAGATGCGCCCTGCTCCTCTCTCTCTCTGCCCCTTGCTCACTTGTGTTCTCTTTTTCTCTCAAAAATAAATAAATAAATGAATAAATAAATAAACAAATAATAAAATTTGAAGAAAATAACTCTAGATGGCTCAAGTTATTGAATTTAGCAGACAAATATTATAAAGTGCTAAGCAATTATGTACAAAGAACTAAAAGAATATATATCCCAAAAATCGAATCAAAATGTTCTTAGTAAGTGAACAGAAATAAAATCTCAGCAAAGAAATGCAAACCATAAAAAAGGAAACAAATGAAAATCTTAGAACTTAAGAGTATAAAAACTGAATGTTTCATGAGATGGTCTCAACAGCAGATTGGAGATGGCAGAAGAAAGAACATGGACAAGAATAAAGAAACTGATATATTCACAAAATTGAATACTACTCAGCAACAAAAATAAATGACCAATTCATTCATTAATGTGTATGAATGTTTAAAACATTATTCTAAAGGGGGCACCTGGGTGGCTCATTTGGTTGAGTGTCTGACTTCAGGTGAGGTCATGATCTCACAGTTCGTGAGTTCAAGCCCCACATTGGGCTCTCTGCTGTCAGCACAGAGCTTGCTTAGATCCTCTGTCCCCCTCTTTCTGCCTCTCCCCCACTCACTCTCTCTTTTTCTCTCTATCAACAATGAATAAACATTAAAAAAAACCATTACTCTGAAAGAAGCTAGGCACAAAAGAGTACCTCCTCGGTTACTTCACATATAAGAAATTCCAGAAAATGGCAAATTTAATACAAAAAATCATACAAGTGATATGATTTTTTTCCATCTCTGTCCCCAAGGAAGGCACTGAGCACAGTGGATCATAAGGAAACTGATAGGGTGATAAAAAATAATCTATGCGTTAATTGGTGTAGTGGTTACACAGGAGTATACATTTGTTAAACTCTCTAAGTGTTACATTTGAAATGTGACTTTACATTACATAACTTAGATCCCATAAAATTGAGTTAAAAAATAAGGTGGATAAAAGCTGTTTAGTTTCTACATCTCTCGACAACAGTAACAGTTCTTTCACCTCAAGAGTTAAGTAATTTTTCTATTTTAACTTGGAATAAAACATGAAAGAAAGAGAAGCAGAAGTGGGGGGTAGGTGACAAGTAGTATGTAATCAAGTTCAGTCTCAAAAAGCTATTGGGTCCCAAGTCCATCATTCACTAGCTCTGTCATATTAAGCAAGTTTCTGGGGTGGGAGGAGTAATAATTTCTCACAAGTTTCCTTGTGCCTTGCCACAAGGCAAGGATTAAGTAAGATCACATGCATGAAGTTCCTAGAACATGTTAAGTGTTCCGTAAATTTTATCTACTGTTTTTATTGGGCTATTTATTTACTATCTTTATTGTTAAACAAAAGTGGTCATTGCAAGTGAGTCTAGTTTCTTTAAATAAAATTGTGGGAGATGACCAACACGGCATGGTGGTTCCAAGATTTCTTTTTTTAGTTGGGCAGTGTGAGGGGCTGGAGGTGAGAATAGAGCAAAAAAGGTTATTTTTGCCAAATCTCACAGACTGGTTAGTGACCTGGAATCAGGGAAATAACATCTTATCATAGACATGATCTGTTGTTATAGCTGGGCCCAGGGCAGATAACATTGAATAAAATGGAAATTTTCTTTTGTCTAATGAAATGTACTTACTTAGATCACAACCAGAAGCCTAATCCGAAATACAGATAATCAGATAAGAGAGTGGACTTCAAAGAAAAGTGTTTGAAAACATGAACTGAGCAGGAAAGGAAACAGAAAAGAATGCATGGCTACTACCAGTATTATCATGAAATTCCATGTTGTAAAAATATCTATCTACCCCTATACAAGGATGGAGATCCTCCTTGGTATTTTAATTTAAAATATTTTTTCTTTGGGGTGCCCGGTTGGTTCAGTTGGTTAAGCATCTGACTCTTGATTTTGGCTCAGGTCATGATCTCATGGTTTGTGAGTTCAAGCTCCAAGTCGGGCTCTGCACTGGGGCAGTTTGGGATTCTCTCTCTCTCTCTCTCTCTCTCTGCCCTCCCCCCTCTCTTTCATGCATGTGAGCATGCTCTCTCTCTAAAAATAAATAAATAAACTTTAAAAAATGAAATATATTTTTTTATTTGGGAAAGAAAACACAGGTATTATATTTTTTAAAAAAATTTTTTAATGTTTATTTTTGACAGAGAAAGAGAGAGAGAGAGACCACGAGCAGGAGAGGGGCAGAGAGAGAGAGGAAGACACAGAATCTGAAACAGGCTCCAGGCTCTGAGCTGTCAGCACTGAACCTGATGTAGGGTTTGAACTCTGAACAGTGAGATCGTGACCTGAGCTGAAGTCGGGTGCTCAACCGACTGAGCCAGGTATTATATATTTTTAATGTCAAACCAAATCTGAGAATAAATGTACATGGCCCCCAAATTTCTGGAGAATAACTGAACAGCTTTTTCAGGAGGATAGCAGCTATCTTAAACACAACGAACAGCTAAACTTAGTCCGTGCAAGTGTGAGCAGGATATGATCTGACAACCTTTCCCTATCAAACCTGTTTTGAAACAGCTGCAGTGTCCCTCTCCACCAATTCTAGGTTGAGCTTTACAAAAAACTGAATAAGAATGAATCCCAGGCTCCGAGCAGAAGATTCCTTTCCTAGAGATAGAGGTGCCAACATGACTCTTCTCAGCATATCATAGGCACTGGTGGCCTCTGTCTTCCTTGGTAGGGATAGTTGCTGCTAGTGAAGCTGAGGACAGTTTAGGATTGAGGGGGGATTGGAGGTAGGGAGCAGAGGGGATGAACAATGGCTAACTACGACAGACATTCCTGAGAAAATAGAAGGAAGGAGAAAGGAACCAGAGTTTTTACTCCTTCTGCCTTGACCGAAGATTTAACTCATACCCTGGTAGCCAGCTCCCTTACAGATCAGTTCAGGGGATCAGTCTTGTTATTTTTTCTGTCTACAGGATCTAGCGTGTCCAAAAATGTCATTCAATCCCAACCAACACCATCTAGGCAGGAGGGCAAGATTGTGAAACTAGACTGTTCATATGATGCCAGGGTTATATGTTATGTATTGCATTGGTGCAAAAGGCCTCCCGGAAGGGAGAGAATTTTCCTCATTCCCCAGCACACAGATACAGAAACCAGTGCAACACAGGGTCAATATTCTGTGAATTTCCAGAAAGCAGGTAAAACTATCAGGCTCATCACATTATTATCATACTTGGAAGACTGCAACATATTTCTCTTGTCTCAGAGATGGCCTTACAAAAAGCCAGAACTCAACCTGTGGCAATTTCCTGTTCTTGTACTCCCAGGGAAGTCTCAAACTTTACCCAGACATGTGTTAGCAGCTGGCAGTTACAGTGTGTAAGATAAGATCCAGAAAGGAAGTTGTTAAATACATTCCAAGAAGTACTCTTTCACAGCTGGCTCTGGGACCACTCAGGACCATTTGCAAAAGTCACAGTCCTCAGATGTCATCGTATATCTATTTCTTCCCAGGGAGTATGGCATTTTTAAACTAAAGCAGCACATGAAGGACAGTATTTTAAAATTATATTTGATTATTCTAGATTTTATACCTGCTCAACTCAATCTTTTGGGGCAGATAGTTCTTTTTGAGTTCCTGGACTCAACTCCATTGTGGGGGTGGGAGGGACTTCCCACGACACCAAGCAATTGTCCAGACACTAGCTGGGGATCCTACAATTCAACTCAACTCTGACACTATCTGTCTGGAGACAGATCCCACTGGTTGAGGGCTCAGTCCCACAAGACTGCTCCCCACCACTTCAGATGCAGTTGAAAGCCCATGTTGTTACCTGTACTTCTGACCAACTTACTAGAGATGAGAGATTCCAACAACACCTTCCTTAGACCCCTGATGCCAGTTGCAAGTCCATGTTGCTATCGTACTTCTGACAAACTGGCTAAAGCAGAGGTTCCCATGACCTCCTCCTCAGGTCTCATTAATTTGCTAGAGTGGTTCACAGAACTCAGAGAAATGTTATACTTACTAGATTCTGGTTTATTAGAAAAGGATGTCAGGAACTCAGGAACAGCCAGATGGAAGAGGTGCAGAGGGCAAGGTATAGGGAAGGAGTGCGGAACGTCCATGCTCTCTCAGCCACTCTCCCAGCACCTCCCCATGTTCACCAACCCAGAAGATCTCTGTACCCTGTCCTTTTGGGTTTTTACAAAGGTTTCATCACTCAGCTATGACTGATTAAGTCACTGGCCATTGGCAGCCTCCAGCCCTCCTCCTCTCCCTGGAGTGTAGGGGGTGGGTACTGAAAGCTCCAAATGAATCACAAGGCTGGTCCCCAGCAGCAGTCCCCATCCTTAGGTTGCCTAAGCGCTTTCCAAAAGTCACCTCATTAACATAAAAGACACCTTCAAAGCTCTTATCACAGGAAATTCCAAAGATCTTAAGAGCTCTGTGCCATGAATGGGGTTAAAGACCAAATACATATTTCTTATTATAAATCAGAGAAGACACTGGGGAAAAACAAGCACACAAAATAGAAATTTATATGCTGGGATGCCTTGAAGACCAACCAGAGAAACGGAACCTCAGCTAAGACTATGGACAGGACAGAAGCATATCACACTAAGTAGGATAGTAACCTATTCTGGACCAGACATGTTTTCTTACCTGTTTGACTGCATTTCATTCTAACCCTTGCCAACTTCAGTTTGGCTTACCATGCCCTTTGACTCCCATACTCCAAGTAGCTGAATGGAGTCCCCCTACAGTCACGTGGCCATCACAAGCTTTAATTGATCATCACTGAGTTAAAGGATGCATGTGATGAGGCACTACTATATACTCTAGGGTCTGCAGTTGAGTTTGTATCTACCTGACTTGTTCATGGAAAACGAAAAGTTAGATTGCAGATTCTAAATCACAGAAGGTTTTTTTTTTATTCAGTCACCTACTTCCCAATGGTTTTTTTTGTTTTTGTTTTTTGTTTTGTTTTGTTTTGTTTTTTTGTCAAGTCCACAGGACTGGTCTTTCGATTCTGATGAGTCATTTTCCCCAAAATTCCTCCTAGGAATCCTCTGCTAAGGATAATGAAGAGACCCTATCTCACATGTCTGCAGGTCTGACACAGTGCCAAATCATTCACCTCCTTTCTTCTTCACGGTGTGCCCTGACCTAAGGCTTTGACAACTTATGAGAATCGAAAATGAAATACATCAAGTGTCAACTTTTTTGTGGTTATTACCTGTTGCTGGACAATTTGGACCTTCCTCCCCTGAAATTGTATCTTTGTGTACTGAAATTAGGATTGCTATGCTTGTTGAATACTTACTCCCATTGGTGTCGTCAATTACTTGTTCATTCCGAGAATAAAAATTAGATTCTAGGTAAAACCATTCAGTTGTTTCTAATTGCTTTAAGGGAAGTGTCTGTGTCCAAGTTCCCTTATATATATTACAAAATATTCCTCCTCATGATCTGTGGAATCAAGACCAAGGTGAATAATAATAGAGAAGATGTTCCCTGGATATCTATACTATCCATAAGCTCATCTTCAGGACCTATTTTTAAAGGTCCCAGAAAGAGCCCATCTGGGCCAGAATAAACTATCATTACCTGATTCCTCGGCCTTGCAGTGTTTCTTTGGGATTTATTCTTCTTGGATCCAGATTTACTCCCATGATTCCCAATCATGGGAATCTAGCTGAAATCACAGAATCAGCAAAGATCCCTTCTGGAACTTGCCTGTTCCTTCTTCAGCAAAGATCCAATGAAGATTCTAGTTTCTACAAAATTCCTAAAAATAAAATATAAATAGGCTCATTTTCTTAAAGGGGGTTTAGCGATCAGTAGAAGTTAAAATACAACCAGCAGAAGGTAAAACAGCGCTGTCCTATTCTGATTGAATAGGAAGGAGATATTTCAATTATGAATTGTGACTTACAATGATTATATATTTTGCAGTGCTGCATTCCTGATGCCAATATTTCAATTTTAGGTGCACTGGAAGATGGACAGAGTTCCAATTTGTCATAAGATATATAAAGCATGAAAGAGTGTCATATCCACCCTACCATGTAAAACTAGATAAACAGCAAAATCATAACTTTGCTTTTACCTATTAGAGACCTGAATTCACAAGGAAACCAAGTAGGCTGGATTCCAAACAGGAACAGGGTACTCCAAGGACAAGTAGGCATCTGGACTGGCACCACAGTAGCAGACCATAGGTAAAACAGGAGCTGGCTGCCTTATAAGCAAGAAGAAATCAGCCACAAGACTGAGTGAGGGCTCTCATGACAATGTAGAACTGCAGGGAGTCACAGACTCAAGAGGAGTCTGTATTCACTGGTGGGACCATTTTCACAGATCTCCACCTTGTGCTCGCAAAAATTGGAGCAGAGAGGGTGACAGAGGGAGCCCCATCAGAGATGTTGGTCTGCACCATGTGATTGGCTGTGACAGCAGGAGGCAAAAGTCCCTTGCCTAAGAACCTTGCCCAGGTCAGTCTCTCACAGAAAGGAAAAGCCTGAGGCTGTTGGGCATGGGGATAAAGAGCAAATTCTGTCACATGTGTGCATACACGCCTATGCACACACGCACACGCACGCGCACACACACACACACCCCTAGGGCACAGTTAAGATCCACTGCAACAGAGAGAATAGTCAAGGAAAAAGCCATCTATCTACCTTTGTCGAAGGGGCAGGAAAACATCCTGAGCTGAAAATCCTATAACAGTTCCATTAATCATTCTGCTACCAATTGTAACTGAACAAGCATGAGTTCTCTCGCTGGTGAGTTAACAAAGACTACACGGAGGGGGGAGTCGTCATACAAAGTAATCTTTCTTTGCAGCAAATAAGGAGGTCACAGGGAATAATTTCCAAAGCATGACTCTCTGCATATTCACGAAGGGGCTTGACAAAGGAGAGTTCAGTATAGAATTGTGACAGAAGCCAACCTAAGACGGCAGAGTCCAGGTCCTAGTTGATTGAAGTCATGAAGGCCAGCAAGGGTCAGTATCTTCAATTCTCTGCTCCAGTTAGCCTGGTGTTTGAGGCTCAAAGGGGCTTAAATCCTGCAAAAATGATTCAAGAATGTGTGTTAGGTCAATCCTTACTTTTGAAAAAGCACTGGGAGTTTTACTACTGATTTATCATATCTGATATGTTGGGCTTTGGAGAGACTGCTAGTTTTTGCATTCCCTTTGTTTCCTTAAAATCTTTAACTACTGAGGTTTTTGCATTTCTTTTTAATTTCCAACACCTTTTCGGAAATTCTGCAAGCAGGATGCTTGGGCAAGTAGTCCTGTTGGGCATAAATCACAAAAATAGATGCGGGCCTGAAATGATTTCTCTTGTGTCTTGAAAGCTATGCTTCATCTTTCTTTTTCTGAGGACCCCCTAACTCTGCTTACACAATGAGGAAGAGGCAGAACATTTTCTTACACAAGACGCATAGAGAAACATGTGGTGTTTGGCTGACACAGGAGCAGAGGTCCTAATGCTGAGAAAATCCAAGATCCAAGGACCAGGTACATGGATCAGTCTAAGATTGACACTGCACCAAGATAACAGAGGCTACCTATCCACACAGTAAGCCTAGCAAGCACTGAATAACAAACAGCCATCTGTTGTTGCGGGGAGCAAGAGCAAATACAGAAAGGGAGACATCTCACTGAGCAGGGACAACTTCAAGTTGAGTGTGGAGTTAAAAATTTGAAGTGGAGTACTCAAAAAGAAAGAGATTCCTTTTTTTTTTTTTTAATTTTTTTTTTTAACATTTATTTATTTTTGAGACAGAGAGAGACAGAGCATGAACGGGGGAGGGTCAGAGAGAGAGGTAGACACAGAATCCGAAACAGGCTCCAGGCTCTGAACGGTAAGCACAGAGCCCGATGCGGGGCTTGAACTCACGGACCGGACCGTGAGATCATGACCTGAGCTGAAGCTGGACGCTTAACCGACTGAGCCACCCAGGCGCCCCAGAAAGAGATTCCTTTTTAACATAACCACAAGAGTGTTCTTCCCAACAGGTACCCTCCTCAATGCCCATCACCCACCTCCCCCTCTCCCCCACCAAACCCCCCCATCAACCCTCAGTTTGTTGTCTGTATTTAAGAGTCTCTTATGGTTTGCCTTCCTCCCTCTCTGTAACTATTTTTTCCCCTTCCCTTCTCCCATGGTCTTCTGTTAAGTTTCTTGAGATCCCACAATAGTGTTCTTAAGTTTATATACATTAACAATAATTCAAGAAGCTGGAGTTTCAATGGCTCATGAAACAATAAGATTGTTTCAGGAAAACTTTGGTACTTAAGTCAGGGCAGCCTTATTGTAGAACTCTATATTTTCATGGCTTCTATTTTCTGTTCCTAGCGATGACGTGATTGGACGCTCCTGACAGAGATGTTAATTCATACACTTTTATTCGCTAGGTATAATTCTGAGGAAGTTGGCAAAAAAAAAGGATGTTTCTTATTAATATATTTATCTAAGATTTGTCACAGATGCTGACACTGTGAGTCCAAGGGTTTCTGGAAGGATCCATCACAAGTCTGGGGAAGGAAAAGAGGGTCATTCTGGTTCTCAAGTTTCCTATAGACTCTAAAAATAAATTGCAAATTCTGAAAATTATCCAGTAACTCAGCTTCATTGCTTCAACAGGGGTGAGTGGCCAAAAAAAAAGGATGTGGGGCAGAGTCCTTCAATTCTGAATGTCTGGGAGAGAAAAATAGCTGTTATCAAGTACAGTTATACTGACAGGGCTTTGAATTATTTCCTTGGTACAGGAAGGAAGCAGAGAAAGACTCTACATTTCTAACAGACTCATTCAAATGTGGATAGAAAACAGGACAGGAGATTCACAGTACTGTTGAAAAAAAAAGTTGAATGTGCCTTCTTGCATATCACAGCCACCCAGTCAGGAAACTCAGCCTTGGATTTCTGTTTAGTAGTTATATAGAACTCTTCAGGCACCTGCAGCCTGTAGCTGGGGACCCAGCCACATTCTTTGTCCTCGAGCAGGTTTGGGATTGAATGGCTTGCCGTAATGTGTTTATTTCCAATTTGAAATGAATGCAGAGATCTCATCATTGTGATTATTAAAAATTCCATTTTCAATAACTCAAGATGAGCTACTGCAATTTGTACTAGCTCCAATATATTATATTCTAGAGAAATAGTGGTGTTTTTAAGTCAATAAATAAATTGTAAGGATAACCTCATTGGGGTATTTAAGTTACTTTCATTGAAATCTTACATGGTTCATAATGTGCCAAAGAGATCTAAAACTCTTCTGGGTGACAATGTGGAAGGCCTTCAGAAAAAAAATATTGCCTTAAATAATTATGAAAACTAACACATGCTCATTATGGACACTTTTGAGAGTATAGAAAATGTGATAGAAAAATTAAAGTCATTTAAAATTCTGCTGCTCAAAGATAACCATTTACTATAAATATTCTTACTCTAGATGATCCATCTGCAAATGCCTCCGCATCAGTCTAACATATAAAATATACTTTTCATGTAACGTTTATGGCCATTCTCCTTTGTACAATCCATCTTCAAAGTATTGGGTGTTCATTATAAAAGATGCAATTCAAGGAGCAATCAGAAAAATTCCAGCAAAACTTTTTCACATTGCAACTATTCTACATTCAACAAATATTTACTGTCTGCTGTGTGTCAGACACTGTTTTTGAGTAGGATAAACAGGAAGAGATAGCAACATGTAACTCTGCCTCTCTCCTCTGCTCACCAGAAATAACTGGGAAAGTTTTTGAGGAATGTCTATACTCAGGGTTCAACTGATACTACTCATGAGTTTTGAGATTTTGCCCAAACATACCACCGATTTCTTTCATTCCTCATAGGTCTATATATACATCAGCAATGGTATGAAATTTTTCCATTTTTCCCAATGCTCCTTTATGAAAGGAAAGTAATAACTATTTTAAACAAATGATTCAAATTAGAAGGGAAGAAACGTCACCAACTCCTTTATAAGGCAAAAGAAAATAATATTTATAAAGGAAAGCTAAGAGTAGTGAAAATATTTGTAATACAAATTACTTTTGGATTTGTGAATAGGAAATAAAAACACAAGATAGAAAATAAAAATTATATAAAAGAAAATATAGTGAAAATATGTATAGTATATTCGGGAAAGTAACATTCCCTGTCACCTTTATCTCCACCAACCCTAGCAGTCTAGGAAAACCCTATTAAAATTAAATTTTTCCTTGGGTTATTTGTCTTTTTATCCTTAAGTTGTTCTTTATATATTCCAGATACTCAACCCTTAACAGATATATGATTTCCAGATAGTTTCTCCCATTCTGGGGGTTCTCTTTTTTACCTTCTTGATAGTATCTTTTGAAGTAGAAGAGATTTTAATTTTGATGAAGTCTAATCTATCTATATTTTCTTTAGTTACTTGTGTTTTGATGTCATATTTTAAAACCATTGCCCGATTCAAGGTCACAAAGATCTACATCTATGTTTTTTTTCTAAGAGTTTTATGGTTTTAGTTTGCACATTGAGGTCATTGATCCATTTCAAGTTAATTTTTTAGTACGGTGGGAGGCAGAGATAACAGTTTCATTCTGTTGCATATGGATAACAAGACTGTGGGAGTCCCTAGCCAAAAGAAAGCTGAGGAGCTATACCAATATCAGATAAAGTAGACATTAAACCAGGAATTATTAGAGATATAGAACAACTCTTCAAAATGAGGGGCGCCTGGGTGGCGCAGTCGGTTAAGCGTCCGACTTCAGCCAGGTCACGATCTCGCGGTCTGTGAGTTCGAGCCCCGCGTCAGGCTCCGGGCTGATGGCTCGGAGCCTGGAGCCTGTTTCCGATTCTGTGTCTCCCTCTCTCTCTGCCCCTCCCCCGTTCATGCTCTGTCTCTCTCTGTCCCAAAAATAAATAAAAAACGTTGAAAAAAAAAATTCAAAATGATTAAGTGCACAATCTACCAAGAAGATAGAAGAACAATTCTATTTTTATATGCACCTAATAGCATGGCTTCAAAATATATCAAACATAAATCAGTAGAATTAAACCAGTAGAATTTGTTGATGTAAAAATCAACAAACAAATATACAACCACAGTGGCAGGCATTAACACACATGTCTCAGTAGAAATGTAGAGAAAATATGACCAACACAATTAATATTCTTTACCTACTTTACATATCTCAGAACACTTTAACCTCAAACAACAGAATATATATTCTTTTCAAATGCCCACAGAATACTGATCAAAGTTGACTATATTCAGGATCTTAAACCAAGACTTAATCAGTTGCAAAGGATTTAAATCATTCAGAATATAGTCTCTGATCACAATAATATTAAGTGAGAATTCAATAACAAAAAGATAATTAAACTTCATTTTTGTACCTTGCTGGATAGAATAGCCATTTTTCAAGTGTATTGCTACAGAAGAACATCAAGGCAAAGCAGAGGTTTGTGGTGGGATAGATTTTCAGTCTCTGCATATAGCAGTGGGACATCCCACTTGTGAACCTTACTTCCTATTTGGGGACAGAAACATCTTATAGCCCCAGGAACCCTACACTCAGAGACTCAGATAAGAGCTGGTCTCTGGACTGGAGTGAGACTAAGAGAAATTTCAACCAGAAGAATTTCTATCATGCTCTGCCCTGGCCTGCTGTGGGCATTCCTGGCCTCCTTTGGCTTCAGTAAGAGTGGCCGTAAACATGAGGCCTCAGCTGCCTCTTCTAGTTCGAGAATGGGACTCTGCAAGCTGTAACGGACAGGGATATTAAGAGGGAAGAGAGATGATGGGCAAATGAAATGCTATGTGGTTCTTTTCTTTCTCCTTGTGTCATAAATTAATCCAGTCCTCATGACCCATCTGAGACATTTCAGAGAACCAAACTTCCTTTCTTTTTCCATAGATCCGGCATGGCTGAGAGAGTGATCCAAATGCAGAATACGGTAATAATTCAGGAAGGAAAAGCTGCCACCATGGAGTACAAGTATGAAACCAGTTGGAGTAATTACTATACTTTGTATTGGTACAAACAGCTTCCCAGTGGAAGGATGCATTTCCTCATTTACCAGGATGAAAGCAAGCCAAATGCAAAGCAGGGTCGCCTCTCCATGAACTTTCAAAAGACAGAAAAATCCATCGCTCTCACCATCTCTCTCGTACAACTGGCAGACTCGGCGGTGTATTTCTGTGCTCTCAGTAGTTCCACGGTAATAAAAATAATAGTGGAAGATGAACAAAAACCTTGGAGCTCCACAAAGGCAGCCACCTGCTTAGAGGCTTAGGAAAAACCCATGAACCACTGACAGGAAGAAGGAAGGCACTGTGGTAGCCCAGTTGAGACTTTCTAATGTAAACTTCCTTTCTATTAAAAAAAATGTTCTCCTAATTGAGCTCAGTGTATAAAACAATATTGTTCCCTGAGACTGCCAAGTATTACATTTGTATCTTGGGTTAAAGTAAACCACCCAGTGCTTCTCTAATTGTCCCTAAACAGGCTTGTTAAAAAGGAAACAGAAGGCTCAAAATGGAGTCACTTGTGCTAAACCCCACATCAGTAAACCAAGACTTAATCCCTAACCTAACTGTAGTTCCAACCTTCCAGGAATGTAAACTTTAACCAGTTAACATGGAATTACCTAGTCAGCATTAGTGAGATAACCTGCCAGATAGATCCCCTCTGTTCCCCTTAGAAAAGCGACTTGCCTAAAACAATGCATTATTTGCTAATAGTTTCCTTTTTCTGCCCCTTTTCACCAAATCCTATGCTAAACAACAAACAATGTAGGCTTTGGGAACTGCCTTCAAACACAGGAAGAAGAAAGTACTAAGGGAAGTGAAAAGAATTTGGTTGAGAGTGAGTTTTACAACTACTTCTGGGAGAAAAAACCTAACAGAAATAGTTCTAAAATCCCTGAGTGACTGAAAATAATTCAGTCTTTCATCTCAGAGTATTGTGGTAGGAAGGTCTTCACTGAGCCTTCCACTAGAGGGAGGTATCATAGACAAGGTATTTAACTTTAGACCTAAAACACAAACCTTGAAAGACTGTGGACAGACTTGGTTCCTAGTTCTAAGTAAAGAAGTTCATACACACGGTCACAAGAGGGGGCTGTTACACCTGCAAACCAAAGCTCCTTCCAGACTGAGGGGGAGATTATCACTGAGTTGAGCAAAAATTTTACTTTCCTCCCCTGTCACCTTGCACTTCATAATCTCACGTGGAATGAGAACACAGCTTCAAGGACATAGGTAAACCTCTTATCCAATGCAGAGCAAAGAGCGGACCTCTCATGGGAAGAAAAGAAAGAGGTGATTAATAGTTTAATTTTTAATGGCCAAATATTGGTTCCTATAGTAAAGTGATAAGCTTAGTTATTAGAGCAGAGAAGGATGAAAAATTTTAATTTTATTCTATCCCATTTCTTTAATAACAACCATTTCTTTAGAATAAATAGGGAAACTCTTTTATGTTTATTTCCACCTCTTGTAAAATGGCTTCATTTCAAATAATCTCTTCTCATTCCTTCCTTCTTTTTAGCGGCCTCAATGCACACCACCACTAGGCTTGGAGATGAGAAAATATGTGTTGAAGATGGGCTCAGGTGGGATAGGAATAAGTACCATTCAAGTCATTGGTTTCTGTATCAAGACCAGAGGCATCCAACAACGTCTGTCTGGAAGAAGCTTAAAATATCATTTCAGGAGCCAACATGGAAGACCTGAATACCAGGCACCTTGGCTTTTTTTTTTTTTTTCACTTTGGCTTTTACACTGGATTCCAATTTTTTCTTTTCCTGTTAGAGTACGCACAGTAGTATCATACAACTGTGAAGTTATTTTTGTCATAAACTTGCAAATATTTTCTTCCAATGTTATTGGATTTTTAGCTCAGCTTATGGTCATTTTTTTTAACCAGAAAGAAGTTTCTAATTTTTGAAGTTAAATTGTCTGTTACTGCTCCTGAGATGTACTTTCTCTGGCTGAGCATACAGATAGGAATTCTCGTCTTCCTTATACAGTCCAGGGCTCAATATAGGTTTCTTGCATTAAAAGACATTCATACCAGCTCAGCAGAACATCAAGTCACCAATTAGTGGTGGGTTTTGCCTTGTGCCACAAATGAGAGTTGGATAATCTCTTTGGGGATGATTTTGCTCATTCAGCTGCACTCAGACATAGCCAATTTGAGTTTGAGCCTTGAAAAGGATCTTAGTGTAAGCCCTTTAAATTAGGTCTGGACATTGGGAAAATACCCTTGTTCTCTTTTAAAATTTTTTGTTTAATCCTAGGAGTGGGAGTAGACCCAATCAAGAGACTGCTCCGTGTTCAGCTGATGCTTGGCTTGGAAACACCCAACTGGAAAGCTGCCTGGCAGAGGGCTATGCTACTGGCTGCCTAGGTCTTGCTGGGACCTCCCCCAGTGTAGGCTAAGATACAGATCCTGAGCTCTGCGACCTGGGACTCCAGTTTGCACTTGAACTATGAGATCACTGACGGGATTAGCTATTCTCCTAACTTTAGGTAAGTGATCTAGGTCTAATAAAGAGAACTCTCTCAGCTAAAGCAAAAGGCAGGCAACTGTTTCTTCTATTTCTCCCACTATACTTACCAAATGGCTGGCAAAATTTGCATTTATACACTTCTGTTCATCTATGTTTCTCTAGAGAGTGTCTCTGAGTATCATTGTGAGGAGAAAATCATACCCACCATTTACAGAAGACCTCCTGAGTCTCACAGCTCTCAGGCTGTAAGGAGTTTTGAGGTCCTTGAGACCAAGTGTCATGGAACACAGAAATTTATCTTTGGCCTTGTGGATCTGGAGGGATCAATAATACATGCCAGTAATATTTCTCTCATCGTGTGTAGCACACACAAAAATGCTTAGGTTTTGGGACAAGGCCAAGAGGAGAGTTCTGGGAGTGCTTGTGAACCTGACCTTAGAGGCACCCACAACTGACCACCAGAGCTAATCTATTGTTTCTCAACCCCTCAGGTATTATGAGCGATGCTAAGACCACACAGCCAAATGCAATGGAGAGTACAGAAGAGGAACCTGTACGCCTGCCCTGCAACCACTCCACAATCAGTGGGAGTGAGTACATACATTGGTATCGACAGATTCCCCACCATGGGCCAGAGTATTTGATTCATGGTCTAAAAGACAATGTGACTAATGGAATGGCCTCTCTAACCATCGCAAAAGACAGAAAGTCCAGTACCTTGATCCTGCCCCGGGTTACCCTGAGAGATGCCGCCGTGTACTACTGCATCACCAGAGACACACACTGGGACAGATGGGGCCGCACCTGTACACTATCTGCCTGGCGGGGAGGGGAGGGGAGGGAAAGGGGGGGAAGGGAAGCAGCAGCTGCCATCTCAAGAGGTCACTGCACAAGAATGAGCCGGAGCCCAGTAGAAGAGACGTAAAGAAGAAAAGGGGGAAGAGGTGAAGAGAAGATTGTAAGGAAGTCAAGGAAGAAAGAATAAAAGGATCAAAGAGGATGCAGAAGAAGGGCTTAGTTATTAAAGGGAAGGACTAAAACGCTTGCAAGGAAACGAAGAGACACAACTGTAAACCTGCCATAAAGGGAAAGGGAAATGAGAATCTGCCATAGCTCTTTGTTTTTTTTTAATTTAATATATTTTTAATTAATTAATTTTAAATCCAAGTTAGTTAACATATAGTGTAATAATGGTTTCAGGAGTAGAATTTAGTGATTTCATCACTTACATATAACACCCAGTGCTGCCATAGTTCTTTGTCTTCATCAAATGTTGCTTTCTATATAGGTCTCCCCAAAATAGGTGGGGACAACCATTGGGTTGTCTCACAGACTTTCTTCACTCAGATCGGAGGAGGCACCCAACCTCTGGATATCTCACCAATTAGTCCTTCCAACTTCTCAAAAATGGGAATGAATTTCAGAAACTGATTCATTTGCCCTTGAGAAAATTTGGAATTTTCTTTGTTGCTTATCTGTACAACACACATCACCGGGATAGAGGCAATTTGGGGAAAGGGGTAACTATAGGACAAATATGTGGATATTTCATTTTTAGGTTTTATGCTAAGATATTATTATTACACAACACACACACACAAACACACACATTTTCTCTCATTGCAAAAGACTCAAGATATTATTACATAAGGACGTAGAGTAAAGCCTGAAAGTCCAACACTGACTCTCCCAATCTCCACTTCATTTCCTTCTCAGCTCCTACGATAACCCATTTTGACATCTTGGAGTATGTCTTGATAATCTCATCCCCTTTCATTTATAAGAGCGTTCATATAAATACCCAATTCCCTTATATAAATTGGATTATACCATGTGTATTTTCCTGCAGCTTGGGTTTTTTTTAATGTAAAAATGTATTCTTGAGGGGCGCCTGGGTGGCTCAGTTGGTTGAGTGTCCGACTTCGGCTCGGGTCATGATCTCACAGCTCGTGAGTTTGAGCCCCGAGTCAGGCTCTGTGCTGACCGCTCAGAGCCTGGAGTCTGTTTCAGATTCTGTGTCTCCCTCTCTCTCTGCCCCCGACCCACTCACATTCTGTCTCTTTCAAAAATAAATAAACATTAAAAAAAATTTTAAATGTATTTTTGAGATGTGCTCATAGACACACATGTGCACACACAGACTTTCTAGTATGACTGCATAAAAATTTAATTAGCCTGCACACTTACTAATAATATTTAAATTTTTTTACTTCTCTTAGTTATCTTAACCAGAATCATAAATCAACAAATATATATACATATGATATATATACATATATATTTATATATGGATGATTTCTTAGAAGTGAAATTGCCAGTCAAAGGATATGTCTATTTTATATTTTTACAGATATTGAAAATTTGCCTTCCAAAATGGCTCTACCAGTCTACACTGCAAAACACAGCATATGGGAAACCTATTTCCCTGCATTTTGGTTAACACTATTATCTATGTGTTTTAGAATTTAGACACCTTGAAAGTATTTTGTTGGTTTCATTTGCATTTTCTTGATGGTTCAACAACATAGGGTAGTTGAACAACTTAGCTTGTGTGTTTGCACTTTTATAGATTATCTTTTTCTTGTTTATTTGTAAAAATTCTTTTTAATAATATGAATTACTTTCCCTGTTATATATATTGCACAGACTTTCTCCAAATGTATTACATCTTTTAAGTTTGCTTATTCAATGATTATTGGGGATATTTTAAATTTTTTTTTTTTAATATATGAAATTTATTGTCAAATTGGTTTCCATACAACACCCAGTGTTCTTCCCAAAAGGTGCCCTCCTCAATACCCATCACCCACCCTCCCTATTTTAATTTTTATACCATCAAATCTAAGCCTTCTAGGAAGACTTTACCTATCTCAAGTTGATAAATTGAAATTCTTACATTTTCTTCTAATCAAGAACATTCTTTTAATCTGTTTGAAGGAGGAACTTGTGAGCCCTGCTAGGGTTAGATATTTGATGAGGGGAGACAGGACTCTTGATCAAAATGATGGACTCCACAATTCTGCACTTTACTTATATAGAAGAGATGCCATGTAAGTTGAATTTCAAAATCAAAGAGTAACAGGCTTACTGATTTAAAAAAACCTTACCGTTTGTTATGGGTTGAATTGTGCCACCCTCCCAACACACACATGAGATTCAAACACACACACACACACACACACACACACACACGTTGCAGTCCTAACCTCCAGTACTTCAAAATATGACCTTATTTGGAAATAGGGTCTTTACAGAGACAATCAAGTTAAAATCAGATCATTATGGGTGGGCCCTAACCCAACATGACTTCTATCCTTATAAAAGAGAAAAATTTGGAGACAGACACACACAAGGCAAATGCCTTGTAAACATGAAGGCAGAGATCAGAGTAATGAGTCTTCAAGCCCAGAAGAGAGGCATGGAACAGATCCTTCTCTCATGCCCCTCAGAAGGAAATAATCCGCTGAAATCTTGACTTTAGACTTCTAGGCTCCAGGGCTGTGAAACAATTTATTTCTGTTTCTGGAGCTGTGCCGTTTGTGGTACTTTGTTCCAGCAGCCCTAGCACACGCTACATTGTTCAAATTCCTTCCAAGTGGGTGAGATCTAGGATAGGAACCCTCCCGCCTCCCCATCAGTCAGCCAAGGTGCCCTTGTGCACTTGTGCCTGTGATGTTCTTCACTCGAAGTGACACATCTATTTTATTCCTTTCCCTAAACTAGAAGCTGATCAGGAAAATGCTCTCCTCAGAAGGCAAAATAAAGGCTTTCCCACATAAACTCAGATTGAGAAAATCCATTGCTAACAGGGATCTGCTTAACAAGAAACACTAAAGGAAAGTTTTCAAAATGAAATGAAATTATATTAGTACACTTGAAACTAATATAACACTGTATATGAATTAGACTTCATTTAAGAAGAGAAGAAGGAAGGAAATGATATCAGATGGTAATTTTTAAAAATATAGTCTCAAAAAGAAATCACCCATAGTGGGGCTCAAACTCATGACCCCGAGATCAAGAGTTGCATGCTCTATTGACTGAGCCAGCCAGGCACCCCTCAGATGGCAATTTGAATGCATCTAAAGAAATAAAACGCCCAAGTAAAAGTAATTATAATTATACAAGTAAATAGATAGAAAGGAAGTATACATATGTTTTTCTTTCATTTTCTTAATTGATTTAAAAGAAAATTGCATGAAACAATAACTTTCAAACTGTATGGCAGACTTATAGTTTATAAACTTATAATATATGTAATAATAACAAAAGAAGGGGGCAGGGAACGGAACCATTTGGGAGAAAAGAAAAGACATCAGACAATAATGCAAAACCACAGGAAGAACACTGCAAATAGTCAATATTTGGATTATTATAAAAAGCCCTTTAAATATGTTTTCTCCTTTCTCTTCCTAATTTTTAAAAACGAAGATAGTAGAAAGTAAAAATTATAATGCACTGTTGTTGGGCTTATAGCATATATAGGCATGATATATATGACAGGAATAGCCCAAAGGAGGAGGGAAGAAATTGAGCTACCTTAGAGCAAAGTTTCTGTGTTTTATTGCAATTAAGTTAGCATTAACCTAAAAGCGATTATAATAAATTAAGACGTACATTGCAGAAACTTCCGGTTTCAGTTTCCACATGGAGGGAGCTTGGAAGTCATCACTCCATTCTAATAATAAGTAAAAAGCTGAACAAACTGAAAAACTATCAACTCTTCTTGGTGAGGAGGACACAGGCTAACGGGCCACACCCTAGACTGGAAAGACAGGCAAATACTACAGGGATTCACTGTTTACTGGAGCAGAGATTCACAAACAGAAATCACCTCAGGAGCCAAAGCCTGATAGGAAAACCTGAATTGTAATTCATGAATTGCTGGAGGCTCAGTGTGGACAAGTCTGAGAATTAAAAACTCCAGGAGGCCCCGGTAACAGGGTGTGCCCACAGTTTTGTGAAATAGATCTCCAAAGGTTTTCCAAAGTAAATTTCAGAGAAAAATCCCTTTCTGCTTCTGGCAGGTGGTGGCAGGAGGGGGGGGGGGGGGTGGGGGGGGGGGGGTACTGGCAAGGGCACTCTGTTCAAAAAAAATTTTTTAATGTTTATTTATTTTTTTGAGAGAGAGAGAGCACAGGAGCCAGTGCAAGCAGGGGAGGAGCAGAAAGAGAGGGAGACACAGAATCAGAAGCAGACTCTAGGCTCTGAACTGTCAACACAGAGCCCAGTGCTGGGCTCAAACCCATGAACTGTGAGGTCATGATCTGAGCCAAAGTCAGACCGTTAACTGACTGAGCCACCCAGGCGCTCTGCAAGCATCAAATCAGATACAGCAAGGATGCTGGAATTATCAGACCAGGAATTTAAAACAACTATAATTTGCTAAAGAACTTAATGGATAGGGCCCCCCCCCAGGTGGCTCAGTTGGTTGAGCATCCCATTTCGGCTCAGGTCATGATCTCACTGCTTGTGGGTTCAAGCCCTGCATTGGGCTCTGTGCTGACAGCTCAGAGCCTGGAGCCTGTTTTGGATTCTTTGTCTCCCTCTCTGCCCCTCTCCTACTCCTTCTCTGTCTCTCAACAATAAATAAATGTTAAAAAAAAAAAATTAATGAAAAAACTTAAAAAAAAAAGAACTTAATGGATAAACTAGACTGCACATAAGAACAGATGGGCAAGGTAAGCAGAGAGATGGAAAGCCTAAGAAAGAACCAAAAAAAGGAATGCCAGAGAAGACAAACACTGTATCAGAAATGAAAAATGCCTTTAATGGACTTATTAGTAAATTGGACACAGCTGAGGAAAGACTCTCCGAGCTAGATGGTATATTAATAGAAGCCTTAAAAATTGAAGAGCAAAGAGAAAAAAGACTGAAAAAAAGGAACAGAATGTCCAACAACTGTGGCAACTACAAAGGTGTGACATACACATAATGGGAATGCCAAGGGTAGAAGAAAGAGAGAAAGGAACAGAAGAAATATCCATGCAATGAATGAGACCAAAAGAAAAAAGAAAAGACAATCATATGAGCAAAGAAAAAGAAACTTCTGGTTTACAAACAACATAATTGTCTATGTAGTGAATCCTACAGAATCTGTGATTTTAAAAAGCTACTATAGGGGCTCCTGGATGACTAGGTCTTAGTTTCAGCTCAGGTGGTTATCTCATAGTTCGATTAATGAGTTAGAGCCCTACATGTGGCTCTGTGCTGACAGTGCGAAGCCTGCTTGGGATTCTGTGTCTCCCTCTCTCTCTCTCTCTCTCTGCCCCTCCCCCTGCTCGTTCTCTCTCTCTCTCTCTCTCTCTCTCTCTCTCTCAAAAATAAATAAATAAACATTAAAAAAATTAAAAAAATTTTTAAAGCTACTATATAGCTATCAGTGAGTTTGGCAAAGTTACAAGATACAGTCTCAAAATACCAATTGTACTGTGTTTCTATGTTTTAATAATAAACAATCAAAATTGAAATAAAATATAATACATATCATACAGTTTATAATGGCATCAACAAACTAAATTTAGCACCCAATTTGACAAAGATGTGCTACACTTGTACACTGAAAGATATACAAAAATTTCTGAGGGAAACTTCAGAGCTAAATGAATGTAGAATTATTGTATTCATGGCTTGGAAGACCCATATTAAATGTTAATTCTCTCCAAATTGATTTACATATTCAATGTAATACCAATCAAGATCCCAGCAGAAAGTTTTGTTGATATTGACAAAAGGATTGTAAGGTATGCATGAAAGTTAAAAGGGACTATGTTAGTAAAAACATTTTGAAAGCAATAGCAAATTTAAGGAACCAACACTATTATTATTGTTTTTATGAAAATACAATAATTGAGAAACCATGGGATCGATGTAAAGGTAGACAGATGTAACACTGGAACAGAATAAAAGGTCCAGAAATAGGCTCACACATATATGGTCCGTTGACTTTCAGTAAAAGTACCATAACAAGTCAATGAGGAAAAAATAATCTTTTTAACAAATCATGCTTAATAGCTTAATAGCATGGTTGGATAGCCATATTCAAAAATATAAACCTTAACCCTTAGCTCACACAATATAAAAAATTGACTCCAAATAGATTATAGAACTAAATGAGAGGGCTAAAACTGTGAACTCCTAGAATAAAACAGCAGGGAAAATCTTAGATACTGTGGATTTGGCAAAAATCAATTAATTATGATGCAAAGGATACATGACATAAGATTTTAAAATCTACACAAGTGAAAAATAGAACTACCATATGATCTAGCAATCCCACTTCTGGGTATATGTACAGAGGAATTGAAGTCAGGATCTCAAAGATATCTGTATTCCCATGTTCACTGCAGCATTATTCACAATAGACAAGACACGGAAGTAACCTAAATGTCCACTAACAGATAAATGGATAAAGAAAATGTGGGGGCGCCTGGGTGGTTCAGTCAGTTAGGTGTCCGACTCTTGATCTCAGCTCAGGTCATGATCTCACAGTTTGTGAGTTCGAGCCCTGCATCGGGTTCTGTGCTGACAGTACAGAGCCTGCTTGGGATTCTCTCTCTCCCTCTCTCCCGCCCATCCCCCACTCTTGCTCTCTCAAAATGAATAAATAAACTTAAAAAATGTGGTGTTTACATACAGTAGAATATGATTCAGCCTTTAAAACAGAAGAAAACCCTGCCACTTGTGACAAATGGATGAACCTGGAAGACATTATGCTAAATGAAATAAGCCAGACAGAGAAGAACAAACATTACATGATCCCCTTATATAACAAATCTAAAAATCATCGAATTCATAGAGGCAAAGGATAGAATAGTGGTTGCTACGGGCTGGAGGAAGCAGGAGTGGGGAGATGTTGGTCAAAGGGTGCAAAGTTTCAAATATGCAAGATAAATATGTCATAGAGATCTACTGCAGAGCACAGTGCCTATAGCTAACAATATTGTATTGTATACTTTAAAATTTGCTAAGAGAGTAGACCTCTGTTCAGGGTTTCTATCACAAAAAAATAAAAATAAAAATTTAAAAATAGAGAGCAGGAGGAAACTTTTGTAGGTATGGATATATCTATGGCATTGATTGTAAGGATAGTTTCGTGAATACAGACTTATTTCCAAACTCACCCAGTTGTATACATTAAACACATATAGCATTTTGTATGTCAATCACACCTCAATAAAGTGGGTTTAAAAAAATCAGTACCGTGGACTTCACAATATTAAAAATGTTTTCTCTTTAGGGATGACTGGGTGGCTTAGTTGGTTAAGCATCCAACTGTTGTTTTTGGCTCAGGCCATGCTCTCACGGTTCATGAGATTGAGCCCCACATTGGGTTCTGTGCTTACAGTACAGAGTCGGCTTGGAATTCCCTCTCTGCCCCTCCCTCGTGCATGTACACACACACACACACACACACACTCTCTCTCTCTCTCTCTCTCTCTCTCAAAAATAAATAAACTTAAAAAAAAATGTTTGTTCTTTAAAAGACATTGTTAGGAAAATAGAAAACAGAAGCCATAGCCTAGAAGAAAATCTTTGCAGAACATATACCTAAAAGCAGACCTATATCTAGAATATATATTTTAAAAGCTCTCAGAACTTAATAAGGACAATTTTTTTAATGGGTTAACAATTTGAACAAACACTTAACCAAACCAAACCAAAAACCCTATGTATAGTAAATAAACACGTGGAAAAAAATGCTAGCATCATTATTCTTAAGGAAAATGCAGGTTAAAATGACAGGATACCACTACATACTTACTAGAATGGCTAAAATATAAGTGACAGACCATACCAAGTATTGGTGAAATCTTGGAGAAACTGGAACTCCTACACTGTTGGGAATGTAAATGGTACAATCACTGAGAAAGCAGTTTCACCATTTATTAACAAGTTAAACATGAACCCACCATTTAGCCTAGCAATTACACTTCTGGGTTCTAACCCAAAAGAAATTACAGTTTATGTCTATATAAACAATTATAAGTGAATCTTCACAATTGTTTGGAAAACAGTAATTGGAAATAACCAAGAAGTCCATCAACAGGTGAATGGATAAATACATTGTGGTATAGCTACACAATGGAATACCAGTCAACAATGAAAATGAATCAGTTACCGATAAATGTAACAACATGGATGAATCTCAAAAGAAATATGCCAAAAGACACCAGATGAGAGAATACACACTCTATGATTCTATTTACATAAAATTCCAGAAAATGCAAGCCCTTTTAGTAAGAGAAGGCAGACCACTGATTGCCTGGGGCTGAATAGGGGTTGGAGTGAAGTGCCAGGAAAGTATACCAGAGGGGTTAAAAAGGAGCACGATGAATAGGGTCACAAGGTGGGGGGGGGGGGGGGGAAGGATCTGAGGAGGTGCATATACTCAGTATGTTGATTGTGATGATGATTTCACATTTGGACGGGTGAAGCAGAGCAGAGACTCAGTGTTTTAGAAGATAAAATCATGGAGAATAATGTAGCAGAAAAAAGAGGGAAACAAAGGCAAAAGATCAAGATCCAAGACTTAGAGAGCTCAGTGACTTATGATTTCACATTTGTATGCCCATGTCAAAAATGATCAAATTGTACATTTTAAATATATGCAGTTTATTATGTCAAGTATGCCTCAATAAAGCAGTTTTTTGAAAGACCAAAATCAAAGGCAGGCAGAACTAAATGTTGAAAACCAATTAATCAGTGTTATAGAGAGCAGAATTTTTCATTTTCCTTTTATTACAAGGGGAAACTGTTTCAAGCATGCAAAGGTAACAGGATATTTTCTATATCTAATCATAAATACCATACCTGGTGTAATAAATAAGTGTACCTCATATATATAAATTAATTTTGAAGTCCTCCATTATTCAATATTTCTCAGTCTGGCCAAAAGGTGGCAGTGTTTAAAAAGTGTTTGAGTTCAGGTTTGTGCAGCGCGGGAAGAACAGGAAAACAAGTCTGGTCTCTGGCTCAGTCTCCTCCCACCCATGAGAGACCCCTGAGCTAAAGTAAACTGTGCTGTGAAAGCTCGTATGACAACACCTGATCGGGCTGTGTTTTCTGATGAACCAAAGGATGGAGACTCTCCTCCAAGTACTCATAGGAATATTAGAGTTGCAAGTGGCCTGTAAGTATACGGTTCATCTAGGAGAGTCAGGGGATGGTGACAGCTCCCGGAGGGCAGGAATTGAGTCCTCTTCTTGTCCCGGGTAGGCCCATTTGAGAGCCAGTTACATGTTGGAAAGATAGACAATATTCTATGTTGATGTGATAACGTTGTTCCTGGAGGGAGGTGAAGAGCTCGGCGGAGAAAAACCTTCCCTACTGGGGTCATGATTGATCTTACGCCGGTCTTCTGTATTTTCTTTATATTGTCTCTTTGAACAGGGGTCAGTAGCCAAGAACTGGAGCAGAGTCCACGTTCCCTGATCATCCAAGAGGGAGAAGATTTCACCATAAACTGCAGTTCATCAAAGACTTTATATACCCTGGGCTGGTACAGGCAAAAGAATGGTGAAGGTCTAAGCTCCTTGATGATGTTACAGAAAAGTGGGGAAGAAAAGAGTCATGAAAAAATTACTGCTAAGTTGGATGAGAAAAAGCAGCAAACTTCCCTGCATATCACAGCCTCCCAGCCCAGCCACTCAGGCATCTATCTCTGTGCAGGAGATACACTGTGATCTCCAGACCTGTGCAGGCTGTCCCCAAACATGCAGCTGGGCCACAGATGCTCTGTTGACACAGGGCTCCGAAGGGGTGACTGGACGCTTGCCAAGATGAGAAGCCTTAGGAAGATGCCGTAGTCTCATTGCAAAACAAAAACAAAAACAAAACAAAGAAACAAAAGCAAAAATTCAAACAAAAAAATAAAAAACAAAAACACACACAAGAAGAAGAAAGTTCTGGAGTGAGAGTAGGGGAAGCTCTACCTTGATTCCCTAATTTCATTTGATTTTCTGTCTAGGTAATGAGTACTTTTTAGTAGATAGAACCTCAAACTGGGATAAGAATGGCATGGATTTCAGTGATTTTTGCAATAACTGTGCACAAACCTTGTGGCTTTAGTGTCCCAAGGAAACTCTTTCCCTTCTGCTACTCACTCAGCTTATTAACAGAAAGAAATTCTGAGTCATTTAGGAGATTCCTTGTGGCATTTTAGGACTATACCATGAGTATCAGGGCAGCAATATTGTCGCACTGGGAGGAGTCAGGGGCAATATTTTTTTTCCTAAGTTTATATTACAAATATAGAGATATACAAATGGATGGATAGATAAATGACAGAGAGACCGAAAACAGTTCACAGACTGCCCCTCTCTTCTCCAACAATAGGGCCTCACTCGTTCTCACTGCCCACTGGCTGCAGCCCCTCACTCTGATGTAGTTTCAAAAAGAAACAAATTATATTTCATCCTTGAAGCAGCGTTCATCTTACAGACATTTTTCCCACTTGTCTTATCCATTGTCTTTGATGAAAGATGTGCACTTAAGGCCAGATGCGCATGCAGAGATTTTGTCCTTAGTTTTTCCCCATCCCCACACCTTTGTGAACCTCCCTCCTATCAGCCACTCCTGCTTTTCCCCAAACTCCTAATGTACTCTGCGACCTTTTAACACCCTTTTGCCCACCCAAAGCCTAATGTTTCCAGTCACCAAATTGCTTTCCAAAATCTTCTCCCACTTTATCGATTCCATATCCATTTCCCAGCTCAGTCTCCAAAATGAAGTTGGTTTGTAACCTAACATCTCAGTGCAACATTCTAGATTAGCTCTCCCTGGATTGCTTGTATTTGAAAAGGGAACATTGGAGGAGATTCAAAGGGAGTAACCTCCAATGGTGCCCTTTCTCTTAGGGTGACTGTTGGAGAGAAAGGACATTTTGTGTCAAATGCTGTTTCCCACACTGCTAAACCATAGTGTACCCATCTGGGGTGACTCCCGTGGGCGAGGGTACAGGCACCACATTGCAAAAAAATTTTTTTTAAATATTTTATTATTCAAATTTGCTTATAAGGATAATATAATCCAGAAAAGAAAAAGAACAGAGATTCTATTGCTTGACACTACACACAGTAATTTGTAGTATCTCGTATCTAAGATAGACACAATCTACGTACAATCATTGTGATAGATGTGTGCAACACACAACATTGAAAGAACCATGGCCATTTAGATTCAATACCATAAAAGGCATAGAATGACAGATATTATTATATGCATTTTACTCATGGGAAAGCTGAATGAGAGAAGATATTAGCATCAATGAATGCTTTTGAAAACTAGAATTCTAGGGGAACACATTGGACGCCACAGCCACTCCAGAGACATAGAGGCCACTCGCCTATCACGTGATGAATCCTTACCTTGCCTGCTTCCTTTTAGTGGGTGCCCCTGAACAAATTTTCTGAAGCCAGAAGGCAGGTTGTGCTTTGCATTCTGTAAAATGCATATCAGAAAATGATGGAGATGTGGTATATACACTTGGAAATCAAAAAGAATGAAATCTTGCCATTTGCAACAATGTGGATGGAACTACAGTGTATTATGCTAAGTGAAATAAGTTAGGCAGCGGAAGACCAATATATGATTTCACTCCTATGTGGAATTTAAGAAACAAAACAGATGAACATAGGGGAAGGGAACCAAAAACAAGATAAAGATAGAGAGGGAGGCAAAGCATAAGAGACTCTTAAATACAGAGAACAAACTGAGGGTTAATGCAGGGGAGATGGGTAGGGGATGGACTAAATGGGTGATGTACTTGGAGGGCATTTGTTGGGATGAGCACTGGGTGTTGTTAAGTGATGAATCACCAAATTCTACTCCTGACACCAATACTACACTGTATGTTAACTAATTTGAATCTAAACTTAAAAAAATTAAAAAATGATGGAAACTGGGTTACTCTGCTCCTGACCCTACCAGGTAACTGAGTTAGACCTTTTTTGAGTCTCAAATCTCTCCCCTGGGCCAATGTATGCAGCCTATGTATCAGTGTCCTGCACTGAAAAGTGGTGGCTTCTCATATTTACTTTAGTTTATTTTATTTTTCTGGGGTTCCTGATTGGTATCTTTTTTCTCCTCCAACTTTAAATAGTAATAATCTATCCTTTTTTGGCAGGGTTTTCATTCTGCACAAGCTCGCTAAAGCCATTTGCTGTGCTTGATTTTCTGGCAGAGTCATTCTAGTTAGAAAATTATCTGAACAATTAAATTAGAATACATAGCAACTGTATTTCTTAGGTTGTAGTTTGCACACTTAAGACATATATGGGTCCTCTCATTAACCTCAGTGTTTTTAAAAGTTTTCCTACAAATTCCTGCTAACAGCTAGGAGAGTGAGGCTGTATTGTCATAGGCCCGTGAGATGTTGTCTACTATATAGATGATATCTCTTTGAAATCTCATGTTCTGTCTTTAAAATTCATGTGTCACATTCTGTTCTGTAATATGCCCTCATTTGTTTCAATATACCAAAAAAAAAAAAAAAAAAAAAAGCTTTAAATTCAGGATCCAGAAAAGTATGACATGTTTATCCCAGTGCTTACTGTCACCCTTCATACACTGCTACCTGGCCTGTTCTCTGTTAGGGGACATAAATATTCTGCCAGCAATCTCAAGAAAATGGGGGTGCTTTCAAGCCCTAAGACATCAGGGCTTCATGGAGAACTGGAACAGTGGCTCATCATCAGGGAGACTGCAACAGCCACCTTGATGATTACAAGGGGGCAGTAGATCTAGTGATAAACTTGACCTGTCCTCTTTATGCCTCCCACATATCATTAAAGATTACCAGATTAATGCAAATTTGTTTTTATCTAAAAGGAGATGTCCTGGTTTTTTGTTTATTCTGTTTGCTTTGTTTCTTTTTTAAAAAATGCATTACTTTAATAAAATATTGCAGCGTCACTAAAAAGCAAGAAAGGGCACCTGGCTGGCTCAACTGGTAGGGCTTGTGACTCCTGATCTCAGAGTTGTAAATTCAAGCCACACATTGGGTATAGAGAAGAAAGAAAGAAAGAAAGAAAGAAAGAAAGAAAGAAAGAAAAGAAGGAAAGAAAGAAAGAAAGAAAGAAAGAAGAAAGAAAGAAAAGAAGGAAGGAAGGAAGGAAGAAAGAAGGGAAGGAAGGAGGGAAGGAAGGAAGGAAGGAAGGAAGGAAGGAAGGGGGAAAGGAAAGGAAAGGAAAGGAAAGGAAAGGAAAGGAAAGGAAAGGGAGAAAAAAGAGAATGTTAGGTTGCCAGTATTTGTGCTTTAGGAAAAGGAATAGAGAAGAAACAAGGTAAATATACACACAGAAGTAACCCTCTGGCAAACCTAGACCTACAATTAGCATTGACCCTAAAAAAGCCCTGCTTTCCTAAGTCTAAGAAGCACAATGGGATAGAAAATGAATGCCCTGGTCAGTACAAGGTAGGAAGCTCATTTATGTAAATCAGGACAGAAGCTACAAGGTGTTCCTCAGGCACTCAGCCCAGATCCTCAGCATTTGAAACTCCAAGTTGTCAGATCATTTTTTTTTTAAAGACAAAACTTCCCCTCTAAAATTCCATTCTATAAAAATGAGCCTTTGCTATTATTCAAAGTTTTATTTTCTTCATTTAAAAAAGTCAGAATGTTCACCCTACTCTGTCAGTAAGCAACAGTAACCTTTTTCCTGCATTGTCACTGTCAGGGTCCTTTTCTCTTTTCGTTCTCGTCTCTGCCTTTCATGTTAAGGTAATCTTGTCAAATGCCCTGTGATCCCAGATGCTCATTCATACTTAGTGGGATATGAACGTGGGATCTGAGCAAAGGAGGTGGCTCTGGTTCCTCTGTTTTTCAGTATTTGCCTCATTTAGTTCTCAATTGAACCTGGTATCCCAGACTCTTATATGCCTTTTTAGTCAATATCTTTAGAAAAAAATAGTTTTTTTTTTTTTTTTCCATGAAAGCAGGTGGAAAGGAGTGGACATCTGACTTTTCCAGGTCAGGATGGGAGATCTGAGAGTATAACTTGATACTTTATACTTTATACCTGGTACATTCTATTTAAAGTTCCCTTACCCTGCACCCCTCACTCTGATCTTCTGAAGTATCAAGTGCCCAAATTCTTGAGATTTTCAGAGCACCTGGGTTTTTGTTGGCATTGCCCTCTGTGGGCCCTTAGGATTCAACTTTCTTCAGTCAGCTAAACCAGTTACCAGTTATCTGTTCACAATCAGTTACCTAAACGTCTTACAGGCCGTCATCTCTTGTCTCTGTTCTATATGTCCTTTGAGGTTCGTGACTTTTAAAAGAATGTTTACTCTCAGTGGTTTCTGAGAAAGGCACAGAGAAAAAAATATGTCTCCGATTCACCATGCTTAATCATAAATCCAGCTCTCACTGATTTTCCAGGGAGATATTATAAGGTGCCCAGATGCAGAGTTCCTGTCTGTCTTGTTCATATCTCTGTATTTCCCTAGCAGATAGTGGGTACTCATAAGGGTTCATCAAATGAATGGGAGAAATAGAATTATTTTTACAACTCTCCAATAGTGGCATGAAAGAACAGCAATCCAGTGACAAGTCATAAGGGGGCAGTGTCTCCATTCAGACTTAACCTTCAAGATCAGCTCCAAACTCAGAGAAACCTCCAGTTAGAGATCAGATTGGCTGAAACACAGAACAGATATTTTAACATCACGGTGGTATTTATAGTGTTACACGAAGCTCAGAGGAGTTTCTTGAAGCAAAAACCCTTTTAGGAAATAATTCTTTGCTGAACAACTTGTGATAAGGATGCTCCTCAAAGGTTCATTAATATTCTTGTGGATGCAGCTGACATGTGAGTCTTGGGGGTTTCTGAGTCTCACACAGAGAATTCTAAAGAGGTGGAAATTCTGTGAAGGCAGAAGGTGATGTTTTAGTCAAGTTTATGAAAAGAGAAGCAGAAGGAGAAAAGCTAGACAGGGAGGGAGGAAAGAAAAAAAGCACAGTGGTAAAGCTGGGAGTTAGGGAAGAGTGCCCATCACAGCTCCAACAAAAGTGACCTAAAAAATGATTTTGAATACCTTCTTTTGTCTTTCTAAACAGGGGTGAATGGCCAGCAGGTGAATCAGAGTCCTCATTCTGTGTCTGTTCGGGAAGGAGAGGATGTCTCCATGAACTGCAATTCCTCAAGTACAATCAACACCTTACTATGGTTCAAGCAGGATCCTGGGGAAGGCCTTGTCCTACTGATAGCCTCATATAGGCCTGGTGAAGTGACCAGAAGTGGAAAACTGACTGCTCAGTTGGGCGCAACGAGAATGGACAGCTTCTTGAACATCTCAGCCTCTGAGACTAAACATGCAGGAACCTACTTCTGCAGTGCGCAGCACTGTGCTCCCCGAGCACCTGCAACCTGCACATAAACTTGCAGCTGGAACCCTAGTCACTATGCTGCCTCAAGCTGCTGCTCCTCTTGGCATGAAATATGATCATACACACAACCTATGTGCCCTGCTCTCCCATTACTGCAAACTCTCGTGGGGCATTGGTGGTTCAGTGGTAGAATTCTCACCTGCCATTACTGCAAACCCTCATGTATTCAAGGCTCTATCTTCGAAAGATTGTGCTCTTTGCTTAATGAACACAACTCCTTTTTAATATGTAGAGAGATTTATTTACTTATTTTGTCAGTACGTAAGGAGAAATGATCAGTACAAAATCACAGTAGAAGATTTAACACATCTCTCTTTAAAAATGGATAGATATCAGTAGAAGAGAATTGAGAGTTCAGGAGTAAACCCAGACATCCATGGGCAAATGATTTTTAACACGGGTGCTAAAACCATCCAATGGGGAAATGATGCTGGGACTACTGGATAGCCACGTGCAAAAGAATATACACCTATTCAAATATTAACTGAAATTGGGGCACTGGGTGGCTCAGTCAGTTGAGCATCCAGACTCTTGATTTTGGTTCAGGTCATGGTCTCATGGTTTCATGGGTTCGATGCCTGCATCTGGCTCTGTGCTGATGGCGAAGATTTTCTCTGTCTCCCTCTCTCTGCCTCTCCCTCGCTCATGTTCTCTCTGTCTCTTTCAAAATAAATAACTGAAAACTGAAAAAAAAACTTCAAGTGGATCAAAGATCTAAATGTAAGAGCTAAAATTATAAGCTCTCAGAAGAAAATACAGGCAAAATTTTGGTGATCCTGGACTATGCAACCATTTCTTAGACATGATATCAAAAGCACAGCAACCAAAGAAAAAAATAAACTGCACTTTATCAATACTAAGAACTTTTGTCAGAGACCACAAAGTTTTCCACCAATGAAAATGAAAAGACAACCCACAGAATGGAAAACTATATTTGCAAGTCATATATCTGATAAGAACACAGTATTGAGAATATATAAAAAGTAACTTGGAACTCAACAATAAAAAGGCAAATACCAATTTTTAAATGGGCAAGGGATTTGCACATAATGGAATATTACTCAGCCATAAAAAAGAATGATATCTTGCCATTTGCAACAACATGGATGGATCTAGAGGGTATAATGCTAAATAAAATAAGTCAGTCAGAGAAAAACAAATACCGTATGATTTCTCTCATATGTAGAATGTAAGAAATAAAACAAATGAACAAAGAAAAAAGAGACAAACCAAAACACAGACTCTTAACTATAGAGAACAAACTGATAGTTACCACAGGGAAGGTGGATGGGGATGGGTGAAATAGTTGAAGGGGATTTAGAGTACACTCATCATGATGAGCACTGAGTAATGTATAGAATTGTTGAATCACTCTATTGTACACCTGAAATTAATATAACATTGTATGTTAACGATACTGGAATTAATTTTTTCTTATTTTTTTCTAAATGTTTATTTATTTTTGAGAGAGAGAGACAGAATGTGAGCAGGGGAGGGGCAGAGAGAAAGAGGAAGACACAGAATCTGAAGTAGGCTCCAGGTTCTGTGCTGTCAGCACAGAGTCCGATGTGGGGCTTGAACACACGAACTATGAGATTATGACCTGAGCTGAACTCAGACACTTAACTGACTGAGCCACCCAGGCACCCCTGGAATTAAATTTTAAAAAAGCATACAATAATTTAAAATAAATAAAAAATAAATCAATTAAGACAGTTAAGAAAGGGAAATTAAAAAGAAATTTCATTTATGAAAATAACTGAAAAAATTTAAATTAAAAATATGGACAAATATAAACTAATCATGAATATGTAACATAAAATACTATGAGTAAAGTTTATCTTAGAAATTTGTGGAAGGTTTAACATTAGGAAAATCTATTCATATAATTCCAACATTAGCAGATTAAAGGAGAAAAATGATAAGAGTATCTCAATGGGTAGTACTTTGATTTTTTATTATTATTTTTTATTTCAGAGAAAGAACATGCATGAGAGTAGTGGGGAAGGGCAGAGGAAGACAGAGAGAATCTTAAGCAGGCTCCACGCTCTGCATGGAGTCCTATGCAGGGCTTGATCCCATGACCCTGGGATCATGACCTGAGCCGAAATCAAGAGTTGCTGCCTCCACCGACTAAGCTACCCAGGTGCCCCAATAGTATTTTTAAATTAATGTTTTATTATGGACATCTCCAAACAAGCACAAAAGAAAGAATAATATCATAAATATGTACTCATCACCTGAATTCAACAATGATAAATTATCACTCTATGACCAATCTTTTTTCATCCATACTCCTTTTTTCTGACCCTTACCCAGCTGAATTATTTTAAAGCAAATTCTAAATGTTAGTCATTCCATCCATAAATAATTCAAAATACATCCTTTGGGATAGGACCGTATTTTTAACATAATCAGAATTATATGATCGCATCTAGAATACGTAGCAGTGTTATTTGTTTATTAAAGAATACCTTGATAATACTGATTCTTTGAGATTTGTGCACATATACATTATAGTCTAATATTTAGTTATTTTTTATTATCTGCATGTGCTTGAGAAGAAATATCCTCTCATTTTTTGTGCAGAGTTCTATATATGTCTATTAAATCAACTCTGTGTGGGTCTTTTGTATAATAAATAACATTTTGTCTCCTTGTCCTGTCAGTAATTGATAGAGATATATTGAAATATCACTATAAGTGAATTTTTCAATTTCTACCATTCCATCAATTTTTGTTTTATGTATTTAATATTAAATACATGGAAGTTAAGAATCATTCCATCATACTGGAATTAAGTAAACTTTTATTACTGATTAAAGACCTTCTTTATCCCTAAAAATGTTTCTTGCCTTAAAATATTTTTTTTTCCATTATTAACATAGATTCATAAGGTTTTTTTTTTTTTAGTTAGGATTTCCTTGCACATACTTTTCCACCTTTTACTTTCAAACTTCATTGACTACTATGTTTAAGATGGTCTCTTTGAAAAAGATGTGACTAGATTCTGGCTTTGTATCAATCTACAATCTCTACTTTTTAATGGGTGAGTTAGTTCTATTTACATTTTTTATAATTTTTCAGAATTAAGACTTGATTCCACCATCTTAACATATTCTTCTTTTTTTTTAATATTTTTTTAAGTTTTTTTATTTTTGAGAGAGAGAGACACATAATCTGAAGCAGGCTCCAGGCTCTGAGCTGTCAACACAGAGCCCGATGCAGGGATTGAACTCATGACCTGTGGGATCATGACCTGAGCCGAAGTTGGACTGCTTAACCAACTGAGCCACCCAGGATCCCCTTAATGTATTCTTTATATTTGTTTTCTCCTTTTCCCCCTTTTGCATGTGGGGAAGTGATTCAATTTGTGTCTTCTTTTTTGTTATTTTTTTTCTTTTGTTTTTTCTTATCCCATTTCCCCCTCTATTGGTTTGGAAGTTACATGCTCCTTCTAAAAATAATTCTTTAGTATTTATCTTTGAAGATTTACCATGCATACATAAAATCTAAAGTTAATCTATGGCTTAACCACCTTTCTGAAAAATTTTCAAACTTTAAAATACTATAACTTAAATTGAACTTTACTGGCTTCCATGCTATCATCAGCTGTTTTAGATCATGACTTTAAAAGGAAAAAACATTGCTGGGGCAAGCTGGGTGGCTGTGTAGGTTGAACATCCGACTTTGGCTCAGGTTATGATCTCACAGTTTGTGAGTTCGAGCCCGGCATCAGGCTTCTCTGCTGTCAGCACAGAGCTCGCTTTGGATTCTCCCTCACACTTTCCCTTTCTCTCAAAAATAAACATCTTTTTTAAAAAGGAAAAGAAATTATTAATTATTAATATTGGCTTTTACTGCTGATATTTATTTAGATTATCCCTGTGTTACCAATTCCTTTGCTCACTATCCCTTCTTGCATCTCAGACCTTTCTTCTGAGATTATTTTACTCCTTCCTGAGGTACATCCCTTAGAATTGAAGTTTTGTTGGGGATACATTTCTGTAGCTTTAGTTTCAACTTCATCCTTAAAGATAGTTTACTTACAATTCTAGGTTCATAGCTATCTTCTATCAGCACTTTGAAGGTATTTTCCAGTATATCATGCTTCCATTGCTGATTTTAAGGGGTCTGCCTAGGTGTTTTTGCCATTCCTTTGTCAATAGCCTCTTGTATTTTCTGACTGCTTTTAAAACCTTCTCTTTGACTTGGCAGTATTTCTAAAACTTGGTTGTTTATACAAATAACCTGTGCAGGCATCCATTTAGAAGTAAAGGATTATGAACAGGTAAGTACAGTTCATTCCCTCTCTCTTTTTTGTGACCCCTGAATCAGTGTTGATTACAAACATACTCCTGGTGGGGCACCTGGGTGGCTCAGTTGGTTGAGCGTCTGACTTTGGCTCAGGTCATGATATGAGGGTTCGTGGGTTCAAGCCCGGCATCGGGCTCTGTGCTGACAGCTCAGAGCCAGGAGTCCGCTTAAGACTCTGTGTTTCCCTCTCTCTGCCTCTCTCCCGCTCATGATCTATCTCTCTCTCTCAAAAATAAACATTAAAAAAATACCATTTAAAAAACAAACAAACAAACAAACATACTACTGGTAAACATCCCAGTGCAATTTACTAGAATATAAATGAGAGTCTTTTAGGGGCTGCTATGAACTTACTCTGCTGTGTTATGTTAGAATTGGGGAGTTTTTTTGTAATGAAGCCTGAAATTAAAGAATTTAGGATTCAGCTGGCTAAAGAATGGAAATTAGTCATGCAGCCCATCTAGCTAAGTATCCAGAGAGATGTAAGAATTAAAAGAATCCCATGGGGCTCCTGGGTGGCTTGGTTGGTTAAGTGTCCGACTTCAGCTCAGGTCATGATCTCATGGTCTGTGAGTTCGAGCCCCGCGTCAGGCTCTGTGCTGACAGCTCAGAGCCTGGAGCCTGTTTCAGATTCTGTGTCTCCCTCTCTCTCTGCCCCTCCCCTGTTCATGCTCTGTCTCTCTCTGTCTCAAAAATAAATAAACGTTAAAAAATAAAATAAAATAAAATAAAAAAAATAAAAGAATCCCAAACTAAATGGTAATGTTGTGCTAAGATTCTTGCCCTTACAGTCACATTACAAAAAAAAAAAAAAAAAAAAAAAAAAGACTAGAAGAACCCTAAATCTAATAAAATTATCAACTAAAAATTCACAATAAACATGATAGTGAGCAGAGAAACTAGGAACTATGTATTCAGCACTCAGTAAATGATTAAATAATTAAACATCTATACTAAAGAACACTCCAGTCATTAAAGAAAAAATGAAGTAGAACCTCACATAATGGTGTGGAAATACATTTAACATAGACTGTTCAAGCGACAAACAAATGAGTTACAGAATAACCATAAAATAAAATAAAATTTTATTTCCTTTAAATTTCATTTTCCCTTGATTTGAAAATCTAGCCATTTTGTCTTTTTTCACTCTCATTCAACCCCTTATGGATTGGGTCATGACAGGTCACCTTGCCTGATAAGGATTGTAAATATCTCATCTTCCCCAGAACTCAAGGAAATAGACTCCATATTTCCTGTTCCTAAAGCATAAAGTTCTGCTTGAATGAATCATGGAGACTCTTCTAGGAGAAACGAATGAATAAAGAAGATAATGAGACTTTTGATGTGAAGGGATAAAGAGGATTTGTAAGGGAAGCCAGGAGATGCTGGAGAGTCAGGAGGAGGGGGACATGCGATGTCAAGGCCCCTGATGCAAGAAAGGAATTAAAAATGGGCAAGAGGCAAGAAGGAGCAGCTGCTAAGACAAAGTTTAAGTGCCCAAGAGCCAAGCTAGTTCATGGCCTTCCCCACCCACTAGCCTGCTCTCCAGGTAAGTCTCCAGAAGGCTGATGGCCCCTAAATCCTGTTCCAGGTAAATTTTCACACTTCATGCAAGTGGCCACTTCTCTCTCTCGGCAGCAAGAACCCTTTCAGCCCCCAATCACACTTGAATACATTACCTTACAGCACCTTTAGAACAACTCAAGGCCAAATGGTGTCTTGGACACTTAGCAGGATGGTTGGGAGGTTCTCTAGCAACCATGCACCTGGGTGAGAAGGTGGGGTGGATGCCAGAATTGAGTACATTAGATTATCATGCACTGGGACAGTTGGGGGAGGGGCCACTTCTTTCTAAATGTTAAGCTGACGTTCTATCTAGCCATCCCCCCACCATTGCTTAAAGTCTACAATGCTTTAGAAAATTGTACAAAATGAGAAAAGAAAGTAACTTTATTTTGAACAAATCTATGATAGGATACAAAAAAAGAAAGTTTTGGATGGCAACATGTTGGGGGTATAGGGTAGAATTGCAAAGGATTTATATTTTCTGCCTGGTGCTTCCCTGTGGTTTCCAAATGTTCTTCAATGTCCATTTATTTCTTTAATAAATCAGAAAAAATGTATTTTCAAAGAATAAGTAGAAATCATTTTTTAACTTCTAAAGGGGAGAGACTCACATCACGATTTATGTAGGAATACTTATCCCAAAATATATGGATGAATATACCTTAGTAATATACAGTACAAAATGTGTTCCCCAGTGTTGTGTTGTCACCATCTGGAAATGTATTTAGTGCAGGAATTTAAAGAAAATAGAAGTCTATGGGGCACTTGGGTGGCTCATCGATTAAGAGTCCAACTCTTGATCTCAGCTCAGGTCTTGATTTCAGAGTCATTAGTTCAAGCCCCACATTGGACTCTGTACTGAGCATGAAGCCTACTTAAAAAATAAAATAAAATAAAATAAAATAAAATAAAATAAAACAAAAAACAAAACATGAAAATAGAAGTCTATAGAACAGGTGAATAGGATAAACAATGAATTGCTGGGTAGAAAACAATATTTGCAGGAGGGAAGGGTCTCAGTGAATTTAGAAATGAGGTTATAGGGGTGATGTCCTGGTATTTGTTTTGACCAAATTGTGATGAAACAGGAAAGAACACTTCAACAACTGACTTTCATCCAAATATACCCTGTGAATTATCAGAGACCCTGCTGTTTATTAGAAATACTGCTTTCTAAGTATATATTCCAGGATAATGAGATCAACAGTGAACCTTCAAAGAGCTTTTGGAAGGACCTTTGCCTCTTTACCCACATTTTCCTCCAAGTCTCCAGAGTGTTGTAGTCCTTTACTTCACAGGGTAGGTTCCTACTTGAATGTTAGTTCAGCCTTTTCCTACTTCCCATCCCTCTCTGCCCTCACTGAGCCAAAGAACCCTAGACTATTAGAACTGTGGGTAGCTTTGGATAGGCTATCCTTCAGCCATGAGACAATTTTGGAAGAATCTATTATCATCGGTAAAACAAGTGGATACAAGTTTTCAGCTATTCTGCACCAGCTCACAAGATGGCAGTGCTCTCTTTTGAATGACTCCTGAGTGCCTGAGTGGGAAGGATTTGAATTTGAATTAGGGCCAAATGACATTTATTTTTCTGGTTGGCTGAAGAGCCAAATTGCTATTTCCCTTTCAGATTATGTGTGTGTTTGGGAGGTGGGGGGGGGGGGTCCTGGGGGAAAGGGTGTTGTTTCAAAAAAGAACAAGAAAAGCTCAGGGCAGTGAATCACATTTTGCTCAGGAAAACCAACTCAAGAGTGGAAGGATGGAGAAGTGGCCACTAGCTTCACTAGCAATCTTTTGGCTGCAGCTGAGCTGTGAGTAGCATTATCACAAACGGCAGGGACAACCTGGAAAACCTGAGGACTGATTCTCAGAAAAGTGGCATTCATCTTGACTTATCTGCTGTTCCAGTGGAGACTAATTATGATCTCTGAGAAGACTTGATCTGACATCACTCTTTCTCTGACTGATTTCTTTTTTTTTTTCTGAACAGGGGTGAGCAGTGAAGACAAGGTGATACAGAGCCCCCCATCTCTGGTTGTCCAGGAGGAAGACAGTGCAACTCTCAACTGCAGTTACCAAGTGACCAACTTTCAAAGCCTACTTTGGTTTCAGCAGCAAGAGAACGCTCCTACCTTTCTGTTTAGACAAATTTCAGATGGGATTCAGAAGTCAGGAAGGTTAAAAGGGACATTAGATAAGAAAGCACTTCTCAGCACCCTGCACATCACAGCCACCCAGCTCGGAGACTCAGCTACCTACTTGTGTGCAGTGGAGGCACAGTGTGGTCTAGTCAGCTGCAGCCCGTCCCCAAATACTACAGCTGATGCTCCTGCGACTGTTAGATAGGGACCTTGCTAAATCAGGCACAAACCCAAAAGTAAACTGTAAGGAAAAGCAACCATCACTTAAAACCCTCATGCCCATGTTGACAATTACTTGTGGCTTACTGAGTCCGAGCCCTGCATTCACTACTTTGTCTGTGCTTTTTATGGACGTCTGCATAGCAAATATTTTTACAGGGTCACTCATACAATACCAACTCTATAACAACACCATCATGCCCTGGGGGAGAAAGAAAGCCCTTTTACCAGGATTGCACCAGCAACTTGTATGTGCACCACAAATCAAGGACTGTACCTAACAGCATGATGGATGGAAAGTCTGGTTGATTTGGGTCAGCTATTTCCACCTAGAATAGGCACATTTATAGGTAGAGTTCTGCCTGCCACTTTTCTTGCTGGATTATTAGCAAAGAACAAAGGGTGGGAATCAGAAAACATCATTACTTGATTCAAACAAAAGCTTTTCTTCTCCATTTGCAGTGTTCTTACTTACTCCCTTCATCTTTGGGTGGTTGCTTAAGCTAGGTGCTTCATGAGGGTAGCTTTCTCGAGAACTTGCACATTAATTTGAAAACTTAGTGCCGGAAACAGTCTCCCAAAAGAAGGAGGCTAGCTAAACTAAGTTAATGCCGAGCTAACATACACTTAGCTTAGCTCTGTTACGGTATATTTTTTCAGTGAAATATATGAACTCATATATATTGTGTTTACAGAGTTAGCAATGGAGACTACTGTTTGTTGAGAGTAAACATGATAGGCCTTGTGCTTTGCAAATATTACCTCATTAAAATTTCAAAACAACTGTGATGGATCATTGTTCTTCTTCTCAGTTAACAGGTTAGGAAATGCAAATTCGGGAAGATTAAAGTTGCCTCCTCCCTTCTGAAAAATAACTGCTAGAATTTGAAATCAAGTCCATCTGACTCTGAAGGCCATGCTTTTTCCATTACATGCCCCATGTTAAATATCCCAGGAGAAAAATAATTACCAACAGTGTGACCACAGTTATATACCAAAAAAGTACATGAAACACTGGAATAAGATGTGCTTGCCATGTGAATAAAATAACATGTTCACAATAACACCACAATGTTTATCACTGTATCGGTGTTTTTTGAGCACGGGGCTTAACACTGTTTATTTTCTACTTTATAATACTCTTTATTTTTCAAACAACCCCACAGGAACTCAATACCGAGCATTATTTCACAAATAGAAAAAAATATACAATACCCTCTATTTTAAAATGCCAAAACCCAAGTAAGGCGAAACTGCATTCTGTGGTTATTATCTGACACTCATGTTAGCTGGGTTACAATGATTAACTATACATGACCAAGCGACACAGTATTAAAACAAGATTTTTGATTGCTAGCCCTTCAAATCACTGTGGACTAATGCTCCCTTAAGTGGGGAAGGTGTAAAAGTTACAAGAAGACCTACCTCTCCTGATAATTGATTTTAATGACTATTCCTGTACGTGGAGTGTTTTAATGCCCTATTATCATAGGCGAGTGAAGACAGTAAAGGCAGCTTGAACTCATGAGTTTGTTAGGAAATGCATTGCAGTTGAGTGCAGTTTAGATTCCACTGTCCAGGAAATGAGACAGTGTGGGAAAAGGGCCAGTAGTTATTCAAGGAAAAGAAGAAATAGGATAAAAACGACTGCAATGCACCTGCTGGTTTTCAGCCTGCACATGCCTCTGCCCGTTTTCTCTTCTTCCCCCTTTTCTATCTACACCAAGAGCAAGAAACCAAGATGTGGAGATGGGAGGAGAATCCAGCTTTTCTTTATTTAAGATTATAAGATAGAAGTGGGAAATCCTGGGTAAGTCTCCCCAGTGTTTCTAAGGGAAATACTGTAAAGTAAAAACAATAGGAAGAAGATATATTTGTTTTGTTTTGTTTCATTTGAAGACCCAGGAAGAAAAGAGTCAAAAGAAGACAAGTAAGTAATCGCTCTACAGGTGGCCATCGTTCACACATGAGGTATGTTCCCCGAAAGTGGTGTGTGAACTGGATTTTTTATCTTATCATCCCCCCTTTAGTCATCAAGATCTATAAAAGGCAAAAATTGAAAAATAAAAAAAAATTCACAACATCAACTCTAATTATTCACTGCAAAAACCATCCTACCCTTAGCTGTTTACAGTGTGCACATGGCCTCAAGTTCTCCCATACAAGACACCTGTTAGAGGCTTAGTCTCCAGTGCATTTAAGACAATCAGATGGAAAGAAGTGCCTACCTATGGCTTGATATAAAGGATCACAAAATTTCAGCAGTTATTAGATCCATATAGCATGTAAATGAAGTCTATTAAATTATTTTATCGGATTTTCAATCTGTTTAAAATATTTCATAACGTTAGACATTTCTTTCATGCGTAGTAGGGAGGGGTCTTATGAGACTTCCCACACATGGTTGAATGCAATGATATACACTGGGACACAGGCTTTTACCCGGTCAAGGTCATTCTCATTCTTGGTTATAACTCACACGGGTAAAAGGTAAACGACCATGAGTTTTGACCCATGCATCCCACTCCATTTTCCCTAAGGAGAAAATCTGCCAAGAGAGCAATGAGCACAAGAAACATGAAATTTGAGGTGCTGCCTGCAAAATTTTAAAACAATTTTAATATTTAGCCATCAATTTGTTAGAGTATGTTTAGAAAAAACCACCTCTAAAATATAAAGATTATAAAGTGAAATAGGAAATGTCTATAGGGTAATACTAAGTTAAAGAAACAGACCATCACCCTGTTCCTCAAGTATTCTCACTCTGATTCCCACTAAATCCACTTGTTTTCTTTAAGCTTCTCTCTCAATAAGTACGTTTCTTATTCAACAAGGTTCTTAAGGATCTTCTCACCACCTTCTTCTTTTTGTCCTTGCCTGACACAGCTGGACCCAGAAGATCCCATATCTCTTTGCAATATCACTGAGAGTCCTCAGGAGATATACTCAAAAAATAAATAAAAGTGCATATTTTTATAATCTTCCAAGGCCCTGAGCTTGGGCCCAAACCCATGCATCTGGCACAAGCATTTCTTTATGGATAGATATTATCTTGTCTATTTAGGACAACTGCTGTGATAAATAACTATATCTATATTATATAGATCTATATTACATATAGATTTTTAAAAATTTGATTACAGGATCAAAGGATATCTTCATATTTATTTTTAACAGACTTTTGGATTCCTTTCAAATAAAGGTATAGCATGTCACACAATTGGTGTGGATTTTCCCTTTATTCTCACTAGTTTTAGACAATATGGAGTCTTTCAAATTTACAAATATGATAGGCCAAAAATTAACTCATTGTTGCTCCAATTTGCAGTTCTCTGATTTCTAGTAAGATCAAAAGTTTATGGCAGATTGGGTTTTCTCTTGTGTAAATTGTGTTTTGTATCTGTATCCATTCTTCTTTTAGGTTATTTACTTCTCATCAATAAAATATATGCTAGGGCTGTACAAATTTTCCAACACTTCCTCAGTCCACTTGTTTTTTGACTTTTTTAATAGTATATGGCATGGTATATTTTGTTTTTGAATATACTTCAAATTTCATATAGTCAAATACACTGTTTCTTTATAGCTTCTGATTTCCTCCTGTTGGAGGAAGTCATCAAGCAATACGACCACTGGTTGGACCTCAAGCTGGACCCCAGCAATTGGAGGCTTCTCACCCCCTTCCCTATCTTTGAAATGTACATTCTACCCACCATTCCCACACTAGCAGTCACTTCAAGGATGCAGCCTTAAGAGAGCATTGTGTTGGGTGGCTGAACCTGGGTGGCTCAGTTGGTTAAGTGTCTGACTTAGGCTCACATCATGATCTCACCATTCGTGAGTTCAAGCCTACCATCAGGCTCTCTGCTGATAGCTCAAAGCCTGGGGCCTGTTTCAGATTCTGTGTCTCCCTCTGTCTCTGTCCCCCCCTCAAAAATAAAATAAACATTAAAAAAGAGAGACAGAGCATTGTGTTGTTGAGACCATCTGGGCTGAATATGTGACTGAACCCAGTTGGCCTCTATATGACCT
>NW_026057582.1:72787659-72866740 GCF_023721935.1 Panthera uncia | reverse complement strand
ATCTGGGCTGAATATGTGACTGAACCCAGTTGGCCTCTATATGACCTTAAGATTCAGACAGGCAGGGGCAGACATCTACTCGTCCTGAGGCCACCCAAGACAAACCTCATATGTAAGTCTCCTTGCTTACTAAACTTGCTATCTACTAATCTGGAAGGTTCTGTCTTTCCTCACTCCCTGTGTATCAGGGTCAATTTCAGATTTCACTTAGGAAGCTTCCAAGGTTTTGAAATAACATTACCTTACTTACATCATCTCCCATAATCCACATGTATACAAATACTCTTAGATTTTTAGCCAATAGTCTGATTTAAGCTTTCTGAAGACATCAAATTTTTTCTTACCAATAAGCATTCACTAAATGATGGTTGAATGAATGAATGACCCACGTGTCATATTTATAGCTAATAACCTACCTTTATAGCCAATGGTTAGAATTTATATGGAGACAATTTTCAGCTAGAGGTTTTTCAAAACAAAACAGACTGCTTTGAAGTGTAAAATATTCCTCATTACAGAAAATATTCAAAGAAAAGTGGAATGTCCATTTTCCAGTGATGATAAAGAATTACAAAATTATATGATTTTGTGCAAAATTAAGAATTTTAAGATTTAAATGGAGAAAATGCCATAAAAGAACCTAACTAAAATGCTTCTAAAATTTGCCACCAATAAAAAAAAAAAATCACTTCCAGATTCATGGAAACTGAATGAAAGTTAGAAGTTTTTAGTATTACTAAAGGGGATAATTTTTATTGGGTAGTACTGTGAGATAATACGAAATGTCAGTTTGAGCCAATTATTAATCCAAGAGACTACACACAGCCCAGAACCGGGTTCCTCCCAGACAAAGAGAAATCATGAGATTATATGTCTTTACCATAAACAAAATTAAAAAATAATTTGAAATTGTTTTTCAGAATGAGATGTTCATCTAAATTTAAATTGTTAAATGACTTGAAATTGTTTTTCAGAATGAGATGTTCATCTAAATTTAAATTGTTAAATAACATCAAAGATTTACTTTTATAAGCACATTTCTAAATATATGGAAATACTGGATTACTGTAATAATTGATCCAACGAACATATAAATTTTCTTTTCTCTGAGCAATTCAACCACCAGTGAATAGCCCATATTGGAGAAAAGGAAAAATCTAAATGCTTTTTCAAGTGTGTTTCAATTTTATGATCACTTTCCAGCCTGAGTTTTGTTTGCAGGAAGGGGAAGACTAATTGCTTTTTTCAATTCATTAACCGCATAAAGAACAAAATTTTAAATCAAATACTACAGACCAAACAAATAAAACATAGCTACATTCTGTTTCACATTAACTCTTAGAAAAATATGGTTGGGTGTACGTAAAACAGAATGGTTCTTCAGGCAGCAATATGTTAAGTTTTTAGGGGACTTGTAGTTCTGTTTTTCTATTAATTGATGCAGGTTTTGAGACTCAAGTAAACACTGTAAAAAGTAGACATAGAGGTGTCTGAGTGGTTCAGTTGGTTAAGTGACCAATTTCAGCTCAGATCATGATCTCGTGGTTCACGAGATCGTGCCTTGCGTCAGGCTCTGTGCTGACAGTTCAGAGCCCAGAGCCTGCTTCAGATTCTGTGTCTCCCTCTCTGTCTGCCCCTTCCCTGCTCGCACTCTGTCTCTCTGTCTCTCAAAAAATTAAATAAACATTTTTAAAAAATAGACACCAACTCTATAGTAAAACTAAAATGGTTGTTCTGCCTTTTGGTGATTTCATTTTATTTCCACATCATTCAGAAAAGAAAGACATTCTTTAAAATTAGAGACTGATAACAGTGAGAAAGAGAAATCTATGTTATCAAATAAAAGGCTTTCTATAACATTATTTGGTGATAGATGAAGTGAGAGATGTAGAAATTTTCAAAGTCTGCACCTTTTATTTCCATCAAATATCTACAATCCAATCTGAAAAAACAGTCATTAGAGTTAGAATTATGTCACTCACCACTGTTCCTGTCAGGGGAAGATTTTCTTGGTGCAGAATGTTGGGCAATGCTATGATAGACTCATTTAGGATCTTGAATGGTGGAAGAGACAAAAAACAATTCAGAGGAAAGAGAGGAGAAATAGGAATGGGCCATGGACAGAGAAGATTTGTCCAAAAGGGCATACTTAAGATTTGTTATTAAATAGGCTTCCAGCATCTCAAAAGTTGAAACCACTGTGGACAAGAGAGTAAACACAAAGACGCAAGAAGTAAATTAGTATAACTGCTTTGCAGACAGATTTCTTTAAGTGGACACCTGTGGCTTTCATGGTTTTTTTCTGTCCAGTAAAGCCTCCAAATTTTTGTGAATTGTGCAAGTTATTCACTGCACAACATTTGGGAGTATCATTCACATCTTAGTCTAAGAGTCAGAAAGACAGTGCTGAGACAGGAAGAAGGACAGATTTCAGAGAGCATAATCTGAACCTGTAGATCCAACTCTGCCTGGAGCTGCAAAAGTCAAAACACTGTCTTTGGGGAACAAGCCAGCATGAGTCAAGATTTTGTCATTTACAATCAATAGATCCATAATTAATACCCAGAGATGGGGAGAGACTCTTGATTGATTTTGCATTATTTTATGGGCTGAATTTGTGGTGCCTAGAAGCATTGTCTAGTCAAAATAGTTGGAATTATATAGAGGCGGATAATCATCAGTTTACCTTCATTATAGTGAACATCAGTCATGTTAGTCTTAGGTATGTTTACAAATTTCTGAGCGGAAAAAATAGAAAAAAATACTAAAAACATTCACAGATAAGCACTCATTATTTTCACTTGTTTCTCTTTCACTTTTTTGTACTTTGTTACATCGTATTGTAGGAAAAATTTTATGTTCTTTTATTAACAGTTCCGTTTCTGTCTTTTAAAGCCTTGCATTCATAGTTTAAACTGATTGATGATCTGTTCTACATCATAAGTATACCATACTCAACTTTATAATTGTCATGCTTTGATATATTTTGATTCTTTATTTCTTATTTTAAATAATTTTAATTTTTTTATTTTGAGAGAGGGAAGGAGCATGAGCACAAGCTGGGGAGGAGCAGAGACGGGGGGAGAGAGAATTTCAAGCAGGCTCCTTGCTGTCGGCACAGAGCCCGACTTGAGGGTCGATCTCACGAACTGTGAGATCATGACCTGAGCTGAAATTGAGTTGGATGCTCAACCCACTGAGCCACCCAGGTGCCCCTAAATAATTTTAAATGGCATTATGGTAACCATCTTAAATCTAAATGTTTTTTAAATATTTTTTTAAGCAATCTCTACACCCAATGTGGGGCTTGAACTCACAACCCCGAGATCAATAGTAGCATACTCCATGGACTGAGCCAGCCAGGTGCCCCTTAAATCTAATTTTTTTTTTACAGATATTTCTTTTCTTTTCTTTTCTTTTTTTTAATTTACATTCAAATTAGTTACCATATAGTGCAACAATGATTTCAGGAGTAGATTCCTTAATGCCTCTTACCCATTTAGCCCATCCCCCTCCCACACCCCCTCGTATAACCCTCTGTTTGTTCTCCATATTTATGAGTCTCTTATGTTTTAAAAATATGGAATGCTTCACAAATTTGCGCATCCTCCTTGTGCGGGGGCCATGCTAATCTTCTCTGTATTGTTCCAATTTTAGTATATGTGCTGCCAAAGCGAGCACCCTTAAATCTAAATTTTAATTTAAAATGTTCATCATTTCATTAGGACAGCACCCTAGAACTAGAATTAGTGGCTCAATGGGTAAAACCAGTTTACACATTTTCTGTTTCTTGTCTTTCTTAAAAACAAAACTCCTTTAAAATGTTTTCTAAATTAATGATCTCTACACCCTACCCCCTTTATACTTGAACCCACTTTAGTCAGATTTTCATTCCTACCTTTCCATTGAAATTACTCTCGCTAAGGTCCCAAATGAGTCTCCCATCAACAAACCCAATGATCCATTACCATTCCTTATCTTATTGAATCTTGAAGAATGTGACACCACAGCTACTTTCTCCCTGAATCCCGTCTTTGTCCATGTCCTCCTGGTTTGCCTTCCGCTTCACAAACCACTCCTGCCCTATCTCCTTCCCTAGACCTGCCCCCTCCCGCTGACCTCTACATGTTGTCTTGTTGCAGGGTTCAGTTCTCAAACATATTCTCTATCTACAGTCATTCTCTTTAAATAATCTTAAAGGAGGTCAGGACATGCCACCCCAAAATGTGCCACTTTGGCATATTGATTATTTTGAGCAGAAGGCACTTGGGAAATAGCAGGTGCAAAAAGGGTTTTTGGCATGCCACCCCTCTCCCACCACCTCTTTTTCTTCCTGAGAGAAGGAGGTGAAAAACGATACCCTCCCTCACCCAGAAAAGAAGCATTCATAACACCAGAGATGGAGGTTGTGCTGAAGGAAATCTGTGCAAACAGACCTTGTTAAAGTCACTCCCCTCTTCCCCTTTGATCTACCCATATGTTTTATTACTTGTCCACAGTTGTCTCTCTTTGTTCAACTTAGCATATAAATACTTAGGCCTGGTTCCCATTTTTCCATGAAGGCTTCCCTGTACATGTAAAAATTATTAAATAAAATCTACATGTTTTCCCCCTGCTAATCCATTTTCTTTCAAGTTAATTTTCAGGCCTAGCTGGAGGAAAAGGTAAAGCTCTGCCTCCCCTACAATCTCATCTAGAAATATGATTTTAATTACCACTGACTTACCCATTGATGACTCACAAATTTACATCTCCAACCCAGCCTTCTCTGTTGAAAGCCAGGCTCATATATACTGTAATTGGTATAATATCTACACTGGATGTCTAATTGGCATCTTATATTTAACATATCCAAAACATAATGCCTGATTCCCTCCCATAGACTATTCCCTTGCTCTTTTCTATCTCAAAAAGAAAAGTAGAGAGAAGAGAAGAGAAGAGAAGAGAAGAGAAGAGAAGAGAGAAGACAGAAAAGAAAAGAAAAGAAAAGAAAAGAAAAGAAAAGAGAAAAGGAAAAAGAAAGGTAGTTATATTAAAGCCAAACACCTTGGAGTCTTTAATTCTCTCTTTCTTCATACCCCACACTGTCAAACTGGCCACATAAGATTTATTTCCTGTCAGAAGAAGTCTGACTTCGTTTTTCAATTCAAATAATGATGTTACATGCTAGGTTTCAGTGACACTAATGGGGTTCATGTCAGGCCATCCCAAATTATGCCACTGTGGCATATTGGTTATTTTGAATTAAAGTCACTTAGGACACAGCCAAGGCAAGAAGGTCACTCTGACCCTCCTCTGGCCTCCTGAAAGCAGGAAATAAATTCCCCACGTGAAGCCCACCATTCCTGCTCCTGGAGGGTAAAAGCGATCCTTATTACTAGAGGTAGGGAATTTAAGGCTGAGAAGGCTGTATAAACAAACTTGCTACTTCTTTACTAATTTACTACTTCAAACCCAAGCCCCTTTGTCTTCTCAATTCCTGACAAATGTATTGTTTCTTTGTCTAAAAGAAAAGCTGCCTGCTTTGGTTCCTTCTTTGAGACTCATATATCTTTGAACTCCTTACAAATAAATGTTTTTCTTCTGTTAATTTGTCTTATGTCACTTTAATTATTAGACCAGCCAAAAAACCTAGAAGGGAAGAAAGGAAATGTTTCCCTTTCCCCTGCAACAACCAATTCATTTCTAAACACTAATTCTAAGATGATAGATAGATAGATAGATAGGTAAATAGATAGATAGAAACAAGGAATCTTGTCTAGAGGTTGTTATCTAATTGAAGTATAGCCCTGTCTTGTTATAGTTCTTGCTTAGCTGTTAAGAATTCTCCCTCTGAAGAAGCCATTGAATTATCTCCTTATATGGTACCTTGGAGATTTGGCACTCTGAAGTAATACACCATACTAAGATTCAGGATGGTTGAGATGTATACTACTTTTTTTCTTTTATTTTTTTTTTTAAGGGAAGGGTAGAGTGGAAAGGGAAATGGGAAAGAAGCAGCAGCATGACATCTGGATCTCAGGCATGTTCTAGAGCAGATAAGTTTTAAGAAAATCATATATAGTTGGATTCCTCTAGAATTATCTAGAGAACCCATGGAAACTCTTCATACAACTCCAAGAGCACATAAACCCCAGTTTGAATACCACTGGTCTAAAATGGGACACTATCACAATCTAATAGAAGCAGTTAGAAGAGATACAAGTTATTACAGCATACTGAGGAGTCATTCCCCCCACCACCCACACACACTGATATGAGATGCTGTCAGTCATGTGCTAAATACCCATACACAGTTGGGCCGATTTATTAACTTGCCATTCCATTTAACTGACCTGTCTGCCTAGTCTGTTTGCACTTAAGAATTTTCCTTCCTTTCGGGGCACCTGGGTAACTCAGTCATTTAACTGTCAGGCTCTTGATTTCAGCTCAAGTCATGATCTCACTGTTTATGGATCAAGCCCTGCATCAGGCTCTGAGCTGACAGTGCTGAGTCTGCTTGGGATTCTCTCTCTCCCTCTTTCTCTGCCCCTCCCCTGCTCTTTCTCTCTCAAAATAAACTTTAAAAAAAAGAACTTTCCTTCCTTCCTCTTTCTTTTTATTTTTATGCAATAATGTGCTCATTTCTTCTACATGTTTTTTTATCTGGTTTTTTTGGGGGGGGTTGCATGTGAATGCTATGAATACTGTACTTAAACTGTTGTTTATATTATAAACTGTCTTTTTCTCTTTTAGATATTCTGGTATATAATCATTTCTTCTGCAAACGTGCAGATGATGTTTTACTTCTTTCCAATTCTTATGCTTCAAATTCTTTTTCTCTGAGCTGACTGAATTAGCTAGTAGCTCCAACATGCTGTTAAATAGTGGTGAGGATAGCAGACTTTGTCTTTCCCTTACCTTTCATAAGGAAGTCTCTAGCATTTCCCCATAAGTAGGTGTTGGTTTGGGGTTGTGACATATGCATATGCATTTTTTTGTGTTAAGGGATTTGTTAGTAATTCCTTTTTTTTTTAGTGTTTTTAACATGAATGGGTTTTGTATTTTGTCACATGCCTTTTCCATATCAATGGAGATGAACATGATTTTTCTTGCTAGCTCTTATGCCAGTTATTAAGCTACTCATTCTTTTAAAAGTAATTTTTAAGTTTATTTATTTATTTATTTCGAGAGAGAGAGAGAGAGCACTAGTGAGAGAGAGAACCCCAAGCAGGCTCTGCAGTGTCAGCTCATAGCCCAATGTGGGTCTCGAACTCACAAATCATGAGAACATGACCTGAGACGAAATCAAGAGTGAGATGCTTAACCACTTAACCAACTGAGCCGTCTAGGCATCCCAAAGCTATTCATTCTTAACTGCAAATATTTCACTCCTATACTTTGCTTATATTGTTATAAGTGCTAATACCTATCATCCAGTGCCCTCTAGAGTTAGTTAACTTTACACGTGTTTTTCCAGTCTCCCCCAGCTGCATAATTAGCATATTCTATTTTGTACATTTTATTAAACATCCCCACAGGGTTAAGTTGAAAGAGCTTTTGATAGCAGGCACTCAACATTTATTGTTGACCTACTACAACCCCTGTCCATCATTGCTCAGGAAAATTGTTAAATCACCTTTAACCAGACATAGTCCTGTTGGCACCTATCTGGCAGGTTGAAATCATCACACCTGAGACAGGAAAGAAAAAAATTCCAAGGGAAATGCTCATATAATTGCTACTTCTCCCAAACAACTGAAACAATTCCTTTTATTCTTCCCAGACTAAAATTCCCACCTTTGAGAACATTCCTCATCAGTGGAGAGAAAATCTTTAAAAAGACATGAAGAAGTTTTGCTAGTATTTTTGTGGTTCCAGATTTGATGCCCTTTGACAGTGCTCTGATTAGGAAAAGAACCATCATGTTCCCAAGAAAGTGTAGCAATTTACAAGCAGCCAGATTCTCCGCTGACCACCCCACGGGTGGTCTGTTGTTTTCTTCTCAAGCAGAAATCAGAGGACAGGGGAAGGTAAACCATAGTTCTCCTCTGACTCTGCAGATCCAAGAGGGAGCTAACTCCTAGCTGAGTTACTATGACATGGAGCTTCAGGAAAAACGCTAGAAGAAGCAGTCTCCCTGTTGTACATAATTTCACACATGCAGAGTGGAAGACTGACATCCACAATGAACATCAAAGAAGATCACAGCCCTTTACTCATCACCAACTCTCAGCCACTTAGCTCAGCCCCACAGCAAGAAGTGAAGGAGGGAAGGATGGGGATTGGTGTGCCAGGGCCAGGGCTTCGGCCACGGAAGGTACCTGAGGAAATGTGGTTAAGTCGATTCTAGGTCGGTATCTAGAATCATCAGAGTGAGGACTGGATGCAAAGGATAGAAGAGAACTTTGCTCCTTAATCTCTCCTCTTCCAGTTCCTAATCCTTTCTGTAAATATAGGAGACCATAAAACAGGGTTTCAGATAACTAATATGTAAAAACTAAATAGGAGAAATTACTGGACTTTGCACAGGTGCCCAGACTGAAATATAAGAAACACTCAGATTTTTGCAAAAGCACTACCATTTTCAGAGTTAGCCAGATACCAGGGTGCTTTCTCACATCTGAGAATGTATTAAAAGAAAAGATATTGGGGACGCCTGGATGGCTCAGTCAGTTGAGCATCTGACTCTTGATTTCTGCCCAGGTCATGATCTCATGGTTTTCATCAGATCAAGCCCCATGTCAGGCTCTGTGCTGGGTGTGGAACCTGCTTAGGTTGGCTGGGTGTGGAACCTGTTAGGTTCTCTCTCCTTTCCCTCGCCCCTTCCCCCTTGAATATTCTCTTTCTAATAAAAATAAAATACAAAAAATAAAACCATTTTTAAATTAAAAATATATATATTATATTTCCCTCCTTTATATTTTCAGGGAGAATCTGGAAAAGCTCTGACTTTTTCGGCTAATTTAAACCTGTTCAGATTGAAAGATACAACAAAGCCATGACAGACACTAATCAACTGAGGAGAAGGATCAGGTCTTTTCTCAACCTTTGATTTATATCCCTCAGAATGTAGTATGGGGTCATATAGGCAATGAACTTTGTAGATTTTCATTAAAGGTGAGCAGTGGAAGGAAGAGCATTCCAGGCACTAAGAAGATTCAGACAGTCATTACTGGAGAACATTTTAACACTATGTTTTGTTTTTTTTCTATTTTGTTTGCTTCCCCCCTCTCTGTATGTTCTATCATCCTTTGATCTAGCATAATGAGTTACATTGTATTAAAGGGGAAAAAAAGGAAAAAAAAATATAACAAAAAAAGTTCAGACCACCTGGGGGCAGTGATTCCACTGGCAAAAGTGATTGGCTGGGAACTGGACTGAGTGATGGGAGAAGCAGGAAAGAGTATATTCAATGATGCGTTTGACGTGACAGGTCAGCTTTTGATTGGTTGTGAAAACAGTATGAAGATCACCTAAGCTTCCAAACCAAAAGAGGCAGAAGAATCCAGAACAGTGAACCAGGCTCAATGAACATTGTCAGTTCCAGGCCTCCAAACTGAATGGTCAGAGACTCCAGGAAGAAGCAGGAATGGAGATTGCCCTACAAGCCTTGCTGATGCTCCTGTGTGTGAAGCTAACCTGTGCGTGAGGGGGAGGGGAAGGGATAGGGTGCAGCTCTGGAAATGAAATCCAGAGGGATCCTCGGGGTCCCTCAGGGAAAATTCTTTAAAACAAAACAAAACAAAACAAAACAAAACAAAACAAAACAGTTTCTTATGTATGAAAGTCTTCTCACTCTCTCTGAACAGGGTCAAATGGACAGCGTCCAGTGGAACAGAGCCCTCCTTCCCTGACAGTCCAGGAAGGCGAGAGCTTCACAATAAACTGCACTTACAGAGACAGTACTCTGGATTTCTTCCAATGGTTTAGGCAGGATCCCACAGAAGGCATCCACACTCTGATACATATTCGATCAAATGAGAAAGAGAAGATCAGAGGAAGATTTACAGCCACGTCTAACAAAGGGGACCAGCACTTTTCTCTGCACTTGAAAGATTCGCTCCTCTATGACTCAGCCACCTTCCTGTGTGCAGTGGATAGCACGGTGCTTCTCAGACACCTGTGCCTTGCACCCAAACCCTGCTCAGCCCTGCACCAACTTCTACAAGGGCTCCAGGGCGCTGAACTTAACTTTGAGCAAACACGAGGGGCTTTTAATAACCTGATATCAAATATTTCATTTGAAGATCTTGGGCAGAGGGATAATGTTTTCAAATACCATCTAATGTATTTTGTTTCTCAGTGTGAAGTCCTTACTCCATTAAACCTAGTCCAAGATCCTGAGGCTTAATACCAGAAAGGGGAGAGCACTAAAGAACAAAGAGAGAACAGAATAAAATTCTTGCCCTTGAGCTCTTTTGTAGACTTTTACAAATACATTGAAAATACAAAATCTTAAAAGCCATGACCATCATATTCAGTAGTGAAAGAAAATATATTTTGACATTCTGAAAAGGCTGGCTTAGAAGATCAAGAACAAAAAGCTGAGGGAAAATGGTATAAAGTTTATAAAGGACGAAGTGTAAAGATAACACAGTATGATAGAAAGTCTGGTTCCTCCTGAAAAGTGGAGGCTGGCTGGTTAGGGAAGAGTCAAGGGGTATAACCGGAAGTTACTAGCCAGAGGTCTTTCAAAGTCCCAAACAACTGCTCTTTCTAGGATCAGAACCCTGAGCAGGTGAGTGGGAGGAGGACGAGTCACATTTGGGGCAACGATGAACCCAAGAAGTAGTGAATGCAGGGGCGCCTGGGTGGCGCAGTTGGTTAAGCATCCGACTTCAGCCAGGTCACGATCTCGCAGTCTGTGAGTTCGAGCCCCGCGTCAGGCTCTGGGCTGATGGCTCGGAGCCTGGAGCCTGTTTCCGATTCTGTGTCTCCTTCTCTCTCTGCCCCTCCCCCGTTCATGCTCTGTCTCTCTCTGTCCCAAAAATAAATAAAAAACGTTGAAAAAAAAATTAAAAAAAAAAAAAGAAGCAGTGAGTGCAGGCACAGTGTTCTGGTCATTGTGTCGCACATCAATACCCACCACAAAGCATTCACTACAAGGAGCTCAATGTCCATGTGGAAAAGATGACCCATTCAGAGGACATCACCAGCCTGTCTCTAGTCCATTTCTTTTTTCTTTTTTTTAAATATTTATTTATTTTGAGAAAGTGAGAGAGAATACAAGTGTGAGCGGGGGAGGGGCAGAAAGAGAGGGAGAGGGAGAGAATCCCAAGCAGGCTCTGCACTGTCAGCACAGAGCCCGACTCTGGGCTCAATCCCATGAACCGTGAGATCATGACCTGAGCTAAAATCAAGAGTCAGACACTCAGCTAACTAAGCCACCCAGGTGCCCCTCTAGTCCATTTCAGTGCTTATATAGGCTTGTGAACACATTAGCCAAGGTGGCAGAGTAGGGGTTCTCCATGAGCCCAGAAGCATGGGTTTTCTCTTGCTACATTGGATTTAGCTACTTTGCTGCCAAACATCCAACCTGTCAGCAGCAGATACAACACTGAGCCTTTAATATGCAATCACCCCTCAAGGTCACCAGCCAGCCGCTGGTTGCCAAGTTGACTACATTAGACCACTTCCACCCTGCAGATAGCAGAAATCTTTTCTTATTGGGTTGTTGGGGTTAATGCATACTCTGGGCATGATTTGCCTTCCCTCCACACTGCCACACACAGAAACATGGACTGAGGACTCAGAGTGGCTGGTTGATTATCATGATGAGTAAAGGATTTCACATACCTTTGCATCAACAGATCCGCTTGATAGTAAGGAGGTGTAACAATGGACATGTGACCATTGGGTATGCTAACGCTTCTGGAGTATTATCCACAAACCACACTGGAATGATCACTTAAAGTTTCAGTGAAAGGACCAGTTTAGGGATAGTGCTCTGAGAGGTTGGAGAGCTATTCTTTATGATGCTATTTTCCTATTAGATAAAATATGTGGAGCCAAGGGGTGGAAGCAGGACTGTCTCCCCATCGACTCTCATCTTCAGTGACTCACTTGGATGTTGATGTATCCTGTCCTCACACTGTTCTGAACTAGGGGTCCCAGTTCCCCTTGAAGGGGAAAGGAGGGCACTGCTACTAGGGAAACACAGAGGTTTTTCACTTAACCTGATGTTACATAAATCGCTTGGTCATTTGGAGGTCTTCGTGCCAGAAGACCAGAAGGCCAAGAAGGGGGTTACAACACTGGCAGGGGCAATCAACTGTGATTATCATGAGGATATAGTGCGGTTGCTACCTAATGGGCACTGGGAAAATACGACTAAATTTCAGGGGATTTACTGGGGTGACTTTGAGTGCTTTTGTGGCAGTGATTACTATAAATAGGCAATTGTAACAACTATGGCCTGACAAGGGAAGAATAATCAGGGGCTTAGACCTTGATAATCAGGGGTAAAGATCTTGGTTATCTCACTGAGATAGAAACTTAGACCAATAGATGTATTAGCCAAAGATGGAGAGGATCAAGAATGAGTGGTATAGAAGGTAGATGGAGAGAGCTGGTATATATGAATTACAGCCATGAAATCAACTATTGCGATTACAATTTGTCTCACTAATCCTTTTGTTAATCTTTTTTAAGAACTAGTGATCCGGGCGGATTTGACACAGAGCATGAGTGGATACCAGCAGTGCAAGGGACGGGCTGTACAGTGGCTATTGGTTTTCTGTTCATATCCCCTTGACAGTCACCTCTACATGCTGAAAAACCTAGCAACTCTGAGGACTATTTTCAGGCCATGGGAACACATGTGGCCAGCGTGCAGGGCTAGCCAGATGTGCTGGAGAGTTAATGCCCCCAAAGCAGCCCTCACTCAGTGATGAACAATGAGTTTATGGATGAATTCTCCAGCTCCTTCATGCCTCACTTGGAATAACTCCAAAGGGTGTGCTATGCTGTCTCCCAGATTTACCAGTTAGATTAAGCTCCAACTGCCAATGGTATTAATTGGCTTGTTGACAACATCCTGTATTGGCCTCCTTCCCCCTCCTGATTTACTTCTTACCAATGTTTCCTGGAATGATCTGGAAATAAACTGCTTACACACAAATCCTTGTATTAGAACTGACTTTCAGAGATCCAAAACCAAGATACAGGAATTCAAATCATAGGGCAAAGATGGAGATGATCTAGAAGAAATAATGGTGCTCCTTCCTCCATTGCTATCAAACTGGGTTTGGTGGAACATGGGATTTTCATAGCCTCATTCAGGGCTGGTCCCAACCGTCATGACTCCCTGCACATCTCTCTGAGTGGAGAGACTCAACCACCTACTTCTGTGTCACAGAGAACCCATGCTCCTCAGACACTAACTTGTCTGTGACAAGACCCCGTTCTTACTCCCAGCTTGGGGACTCTAACTCCGGAATTACATAAGTATCTCTGTCACTCTGTCTGGAAAAGCAACATTCTAATGAATCATAGTATGTTTTTTTAAAACATTCTTTGTTCAACAACATTTCCTCAAGACGGAATGAGAGTCAGGAAAACAATTCTTCCTATGAGTTGGGTGAGGCAACTCAGTGCTAGTGAGAACTCCTGCCATAGTTGTTTTAGCATTTCCTGATACAGAACAAACAAGGACTTTTTTTTTTAATGTTTATTTATTTTTGAGACAGAGAGAGACAGAGGATGAACATGGGAGGGGCAGAGAGAAAGGGAGACACAGAATCCGAAACAGGCTCCAGGCTCTGAGCGGTCAGCACAGAGCCCGACGCGGGGCTTGAACTCAGGAACTGTGAGATCATGACCTGGGCCGAAGTCGGACGCTCAACCGACCAAGCCACCCAGGCACCCCTTTTATTTTTCTTAAAGAATCCATGGAAAACACAAGCATAGTTAGACACATGTTCTGCTTCTGAATCTAGTCAGTGCTCTTTCCAGTTACAAACATCTGTTGTTAGGAGTACCTGCGTGGTTCAGTGGGTTAAGTGTCCCACTCTTGATTTTGGCTCAGGTCATGATTTCACCATTCATGAGATCAAATCCCACAGACAGTGCAGAGGCTGCTTGGGATTCTCTCTCTCTCTTCTTCTGCCCCCACCCCCACTGTATGTGTGTATGCATGTGCATGTGCACTCTCTCTCAAAAAAAAATCTATCTTTATCTCATTCTGTATGTTAGGAAATTGTAGAAATGTAAAAAAATTGAATACATTAATATAACAGGTATATTCTCATCATTCATAGCTAATTGTTCATACTTTCATATTTGTTTTGTCATTTTTATTTTTGTTTTTTTTTAATGTTTTATTTATTTTTGAGAAAGAACACAAGCAGGGAAGGGGCAGAGAGAGAGGGGGACAGAGGATCAGAAGCAGGCTCTGTGGCAGGCTCTGTGCTGTCAGCACAGAGCCCATTGTGGGGCTCAATCCTACAAACCGTAAGATCATGACCTGAACCAAAGTCAGACGCTTAACCAACTGAGTCACCTAAGCGCCCTGTCATTTTTATTTTTGAAAAAAAAAAAAAAGAAAAATTAGAGGGGTGCTTGGGTGGCCCAGGTCATGCTCTCACAGTTTGTGAGTTCGAGCCCCGCGTTGGGCTCTGTGCTAGGAGCCTGGAGCCTCCTTCAGATTCTGTGTCTCCTCCTCTCTCTGCCCCTCCCATGCTCATGCTCTGTCTCTCTCTTTCTCTCAATAAAAAAACAAATGTCAAACAAAATTTTTTTTAAAGAAAAATTAGAGTCTGTCATTGTCTCAAAGGAAACCCTGCCACTTCCAGCCACCACCCAAGGTCCTACTCTCCTCTCCGAGATTGGGGCATATCAGAAATAAATTTGCTGGCTCCCTGTCTCTTTTATTTTCATCCCAGAATAGAAGGACACAGAAAACATTTCACATTTTCACATTTTCATTTAAATGATACAACCAAAGTCCTATTTTCTGAAAGGGAGACCAGAAAGTGTTAGGAAAACTTTCCTCAGTGAGACATAATCAGCCACCCACCTGTCAGATCATTTCCTGCTCTGAAACAGAAGTGCCGTGGAGCACAGAACACCCAGCTGAGAGCCAAAGCCTCTTCTCACCCTGCAGGGAACAGCTGTCAGCATGCCGCTGGCCCGTGTGCTGTGGGCAGTCGTGGTGTCCACCTGTCTTGGTAAGGAAGGTGGAGGTCTTCATGCATAGTGTTATCTAATGGGGCTGTGAACCAGAGATTAACAGCACAGGAACTGCATCGCCTCAGAGCCCAGCTATGGGGAGGCAGAAAGCTGATAAGTGCTGCCTCGGGTTTGGATCAAGAGGAAAAGTGGTTGGGGATGGGATCAGCTTGTGACTGCCTGCCTTACCTGTCTGGTGTGATACCCTCTCCTCTTTCCCACAGGATCCAGCATGGCCCAGAAGGTCACCCAGACTCAACCAGAAATGTCTGTGCATGAGGCAGAGACCGTGACCCTGGACTGCACGTTTCACACTCGTGTCAGTAATTATTATTTGTTCTGGTACAAACAGCCTCCCAGTGGGGAGATGGTTCTCATTATTCGCCAAGAAGCTAATAAGCAAGAGAATGCAACAAATAATCGCTTCTCTGTGAACTTCCAGAAAGCAGACAAATCCTTCAGTCTCAGGATCTCAGCCGCCCAGCTGGGGGATGCTGCGATGTATTTGTGTGCTCTCATGGAGGGCATAGTGACAGGAGCAACAGAGGGAGGTTTACAGAAACCTCAGACCTCAGCATCTGTGCAGAGGTCGGGGTGGGAGGAGTGACTAGGGCACCAGGAACATAGAAAATCATTGACTTCTCTTGGAATAAAAGCTCCTTCTATCCGAATATAAGAAACACAGAGAGATGGATATCTGTAAGCTACAATCCTTAAAATAACAGTAAAAATAATAACATATGTAGTGTTTTCCAGTTTTACGAAGTATCTTCATACATTGTGTCACGTGTAACCCTTCTCGCTTTGCATGGTATACGTGACAAATCAGACTTCCTAAGCATGTCCTCTGCCCAGCAAATCTTTATAATTTGCCTGGGAGCTCATGCTTCCAAAATTCATAATGTTTTCCATTTTGCTGGTTGGTGCTTGTTCTTTTAATTGTCCATCCATGTCCAAAACCGAATCTCTCAGAACAAGGTACCCATTTTACAATACAGTGGATGTGACTATTGAAGGAGTGACCAAGGAAAGGATCCACTGGTCCTACCATGAACCAAAAAGTTGACCTAGACCCATGGTACCTAGGTCAGATGACCTAGAAAAAGGATGGAATGGCTTGTTAAAAGCTCAGTTAAGAAGCCAGCTCAACGGCATCACCCTTAGTGGTTGGAATGCCATGTTCCCAGAAGCGATAGTATTCATTAAACCAATGGCTGATACATGGTGCTCTGGCTTCCTAGCTAAATTATGCAAATTTAGAAATGAAGAGCTAGAAGTAGACTAGACTCTTCTACTATCACTCCCTGTAACTCATTTCCAGAATTTGTGTTGCCCTTTCCTACAGCCCTAGGCTCTGCTGGATTAGAGTTCCTAGGACCCTGCAGAAGAATGCTTCCACCAGAGGATCCAGTAAGAGTTCCACTGAACCTGCAGCTATGACTGCTGTCTACGCCATTTCAAACTCCTTGTGCCAATTGTCCAGCAGGCAAAGAAAGGAGGGGTAATTGACTCTGATTATCATGAAGCATCGGGTTGTTATTACACAATGAGGGCAAAAAGGAATGTGTCTGGAATCTGTGTTTCACATTGAGTATTTCATGCCCAATAAAAACAGCAAGTGGCAGTTGTGGCTTGAAAAGGACAAAGTAAACAAGAACTGAGACCCCTGAGCAATGAAGGCCTGGGTCCCCCTATCAGTCAAGCAATCTAAGTCCAGTAAAATGCTATCCAATGGCAAGGAAATCTAGAGAGTAGGAAGGGGGGAGAAAGAGTTTTAATTACAGCCTTGGGACCAGTTAAAGAAGTGGGGCCTGAAGGTCATGTATTAAGTGTTTTAGATGGAATTCAGTCCACCACAACCTTGAAGACTCAGTGACGTAGTGAAAATAATACAGGGCAAACATCCACTTGAGTAGTGCAAAGAAAAGCATTGTAATCAACATCTGATGGGCTTTGTGGTCATGTCCAAATGCCTAGCTCCGATTCTATCAATAGGTATGGTAGATAATTCTGTGGACACTCACACCCATCTCAAGCTGATAACATCCAACATTACACATGCACTGTGTATTTTTTTATTTCTTACCCCAGAGCCTTCTCTGACTCCTCAGGAGCTCACTCAGGCTGTGGGTAAGCACAGCCTGAAAGAAGAATTACCACCTCTGCTGGCAAGTCCCAACCAGTGGGAGGGAGAACCAAGGCATGCCCTAGCTCCCTGCCTTCCAGCAGAGAGTCCCAGAGGGACTTCCTGTGTGCTTACCAGGAGATCCGGGCAGAATCAAGTTCCAATCTTATGCTACCTATTTTCTCACTCCTGCTGCCTAAGATCGCTTCCTAAATAAACTACTTTCACCTGAGTCCTTGCTTCAGGCTCTATTTGGGGACAAGAAAAATTAACACATTCTTTGAAAATTTAATAGAGAAAGAACAGAAGAGAGTTTGAGGTGAACTTTACTGGGCTGGTTGCTAATAACAGCAGGTGGGTACTTGAGTGATTAATTGGAAATCTTCCATGTGATTCAACAGATCTGTCTGATCTGATTCAAACAGGTCACATATATGAAACTCCAGGCTCTGCAGATGTGTGATCATGTCTTTTCATTGCACAGAAACTTTACGTACCAAATCTAAACTCTCTTTATCATTATCCCCTTCCCTATGTCTGCTCACCCTCTACTTTTTAAACCTCATTCTTACTTCCTCCCAAAACATAGCTCTATTTCAGTCTGTTCTCCTCACTGACCCATAAACACTTCAAGCTCTTGAATTTCTTTTCTGCTTGTTCTGCTCACCCAAATTTGCCAAATATACTTTTATGTATATCTCAGGCTGGCTAAATCATATTAGTCCTATATAAGCACACCTTAAGGCTCTATCTCATCCAAAGATTCATCTCTAACAGAGAATCCTTGAATTCCTTTTCTTCTAATGTCATGCAATTAGACATTGAATCTGAACCATACAATTTGACTCTCAGTGATATACCTTCTTTTTTTAAGAGAGAGAGATAGAGAGAGAGAGAGAGAGAGAGAGAGAGAATCAATCCCAAGCAGGCTGCAAACACAGCATGGAGCCCAACCAATGCAGGCTTGATCCCACGATCCTGAGATCATGGCCCGAGCCAAAATCAAGTCAGATGCTCAACCACCTGAGCCACCCAAGTGCCCCGTGACTTACCTTTGTAAGCATTTGGTATTGTTTCAAGGTACCGATCTTGCTTCTTACTCTAGTCTCTAGGAGGACAGAATTTTCCCTTGTATTCTTCAACATTCCTCAATGTTTTTGGCACAGTGTCAGGCAGATGGGAAGTGTTCGGTAAAGCTAAAGATTATGCTTAAAACATATTTAATAATCATCATATATTCATGACAGAATATTAAGCAGAAAAATCGGTACATTCTAACCTTGTCACAGAAAGTTTTCTTTGAAAAGGTAAGACAGGATAAAAGGTAGGATTTTTAAAAGCAGTGATAAAGGGAAGAATAAGGTACATTCTAAATATCAAGTTCTCTTCATTGAGTGTAAACAGAATTCTGAAATTTATATAAACACATTACTTCCAGAACAGATTTCTTGACAAAACCAAGTTATTCTTGTGTAGAGGACTAAATCATAGGAATTGCCTCTGTTATTATTTCTTTGACCTGAAGAGAGCACTGCTTGCATTCATTGACAACAGTTATTTGCAAAAACCTGTCTCTTATTCCAGCATCTCTGTCCCTCACACATATGAAAACTCTGGAACAAACACTTCTTTATCTGAAGAGTCTAGGTCAGATTTCCACATTCCAGAATCAAATCTTCCGTGGACTTAGGAAGGCCAAATATAAATGAGCTTCTAGGAGCCACATTTATGATCTGGTGGCTTCAGCTGGGAGAATTTTTTTTATTTTATTTTTTTAATGTTTATTTATTTTTGAGACAGAGAGAGACAGAGCATGAACAGGGGAGGGTCAGAGAGAGAGGGAGACACAGAATCTGAAACAGGCTCCAGGCTCCAAGCTGTCAGCACAGAGCCCGATGTGGGGCTCAAACCCATGGACCACGAGATCATGACCTGGGCCGAAGTCAGATGCTCAACCGACTGAGCCACCCAGGCGCCCCCAGCTGGGAGAATTTATGTCGTCAGGAACCCAGAGGACCCAGAAGTTTCCAAGAACTAGTGTCTATCTTTTGTAGAAGGGACTCAAAGAACAAATGAATTTTGTAATCCGCTCTTTAACATTTTCTTTTTAAGAAAATTAATCACCAAATGAAAAAAGAGAAAAAAATCCTTCCTAAAACTGATGATCCAAGGAGGAAAGAATTTTAATATTTACTGTAATTGCTTGAACAGTATTTCAGATCCACGGGTATAGTATGGAAAGTGTGTAAAATAAATCTGATGCTTTTGTTTTTGTTCTGGGTCAACAGGGCTTTGGAGCACAAGGGATGATCCTGTGTTAGTCCCAGCTCCCCGCCTCCCTGCACATCCAGACTGTGCACTTGAGAGACTCAGCCACCTAATTCTGTGCTAGAGGAAGCTCACGGTCCCCAAAGAGCACCCAAGTGCACTGGGACTTACACCCTGCATGGGGACCACCAGTCGGAAGCTAGTAAACAGTCCCCATCATCTCCACTGACAAAAGAAAATTGTCAGTGAATATAAAGAATATAAATAAAACTTTTTAAAAAGATTTTTTTCACCAGTTTTTTTGTTCGCTGTATTTTCAAATACGGAAATGAGATCATGAGAATACTACACAGGAGATGGCAGACATGACTGGGGCCGGGACCCTCAGTGTTCTTCCATGAGATCCACCCAGCCAAAAGGGAGTGTCCTGATGTCTCAAGCAGCTTCTCGCACTTGGGCCATGAGTTGCTGAAGCGCCTTAGATTCTGCCTTTGTCAAACTTCTTCCATGAGAACGTGAGAGTAGACATGTGATGTCCACATATTTTTCTCCTAGTTTTGACTTTCTATAGTCAAATCCTGTGAGGAATCCTGTGATGGTAGTTGCCAGATACTATTGCTATCCCAAGGGAGCACAGTAAACTCTCTCAGACTGCCCTCATGGGGCACTGCTTTTTGTTTTGGGGGGTTTTTTATGTTTTTTTTAAATTTTTTTTATGTTTATTTTTAACAGAGAGAGAGAGAGAGCGCGCATGAGTGGGGGGAGGGGCAGACAGAGGGGGAGACACAGAATTGGAAGCAGGCTCCAGGCTCTGAGCTATCATCACAGAGCCCAACGCAGGGCTTGAACTCATGGACACTGAGATCATGACCTGAGCCAAAGTCGGAGGCTCAACCGACTGAACCACCCAGGAGCCCCTGCTTTTTGTTTTTTAACCTCTTCCTCTATTCTCTTCACCCTTCCTTTCTGCTTAATAATCTATAATCTGGATTTGCTCACCACCTTCTATAGGTTTCCTAAACAACCCAACCTAATGACTGTTCTGACTTAAAAGAAAAAAAAAAACAAAACAAAAGCAAGGATCATCTAGATATAATATCTATCTTTTAAAAAAAGAAAAAGGAGAAAGGTAAATTCAGCTTTCTGCCCACCCCCATATTTGCCCACTTGAAAATTCTTTCATATGAATTATCTTATTCCATCTTCAGAGTTCAATGGCCTGATCAGCTGTGGCAGCTAGGGGCTGACCAGATGATGGATAGAAGATATTAAAATTCTGATTGGCGGGGCCCAGAGGATCAGGGAAAGACGCTCTGGCTAGGGATCCCCAAACATCATCGCATGTGCAGTGAACGCAGGCAAGAGGCAGAAAACACTCCCTCCTGAGAGCCTCGTTTGTGAATTCATAGCTTCAGTGGGGCTGAGATGGAGACAAAAGACAGTCCATCAATCTAGAGTTTCCTATAAAAACTAAAGAGAAAAAGGGAGAAATTGTAAAATAATCACAGTTTTGCAAATGTCGTATGACCCCAACCAGAAAATGGTAGGCATGGTAGAAATTTCATCATGAAACAAACAGGAGAAAGGACTGTACCAACTACAGCAATTCACCAGGCTGTGCTTTAAGTTTTCTGATGTTAAGAGCAGCGTCGGTGGCAAAATGCCTACTATTCACCACACTTCCCGAGTGGAACTTATAAACAGGTTGGAAGACGTAAGGCCACTGTGCCCTATACAGCAAGACAGCTTTTAACTTATCTTTTGTTCCCCTTTCTGTTATGCAGAGGGAAAGTTTACATAAAGCTGGACCACAGAGATGGCCTTTTTTAAGACTGGACGACAAAAACTCGGTAGGAAGAGAAAATTAACGCAAATGAATGGTTCCATACGTATGAGTTTTCATTTTAGCTCCGTTGTCTCCTCATAGGAGAATGTGTGCATGAGGAAAAATGGCGTGCCAATGAAACACTGTCAAATGGGCAGCACAGACTGTTCCCAGATAAGTTTTATACCAATTATTCTGATTCTTCATTTACGCAGCCATGAATACATGTGCACAAAAGTCCTTATGGGAACATTTGCCACTGGTATTTTAGAGCTCATTGACCTCACCTAAGCCAGATATTCTTTAAAAAGGGAGAGCGGGGCCTGGGTGACTCAGTTAGCTGGGCTTCAGACTCTTTATTTCAGCTCAAGTCATGATCCCAAGGTCATGGGTTGGAGCACCACATCAGGATGAGTGTGGACCCTGCTTGGTATTCTCTCTCTCACTCTGTCCCCCTCCCCCACATGCTCTCTCTCTCTCTCTCTCAAATTACAAAAAAATAAAAAATAAACTCTTCAAGCAAATAACAGTGCATTAGGTATCAAAATCCTGGTTCCAATTTTCTCTAGACTATCTGAGCATTGCTGTTGTCTTTATCATTATTTTGAAGTTTGGAGAAATAATTAAAATACAGAATCAGTCAAAGAATAATATAACCAAAACTTGTGTATGGCAACCCAGAGACCATTAGGATATTGGCTTCCAAACTTTAAAAAAGAAAAGAAAAGAGAGAGAGAGAGAGAGAGAGAGAGAGAGAGAAAGCTGGCAGAGAAAACTGAGGTCGTTACATTAGCTTTGCTTGTCTTTTCCCCACCCACCCCATCCTCCCCTCCTAGATTACATCTTTACAAAAACAATTTACCAGCTCCTTCACTTCTTGATTGTTATCTCAGAATAAATTACAGTTCTGACATCTCTTTTCTTTGCCACTACAACCAAACTTTCATTCTCTGAAGCAAAAGACAAAAAGCTTTGATGCACTTCTTTAAGCAAGACAGAACCAACCACCCACCTGCCATACATTTCCTGGTCTGGAGCAGTGACGTCACTGAGCACAGCTGATCCCCCGGTTTCAGATCAGAGCAGGAGAATTTTCACCCTGCAAGAGAGAGCCGCCAGCATGGTTTGCTCTGGTTTGCTGTGGGTATTCGTGGTTTCCACCTATCTTGGTAAGAAAGGCACATGTATTTGCTTTTACCATTATCCAACAGGACTGGGAAATAGGAAGAAAGATCAGTAACACAGGCATCTTACCTCCTCATTGGTGCTGGCTATTGGGGGCAAAGAAGTTTATGGATATTGCCTGAAGTTTGATCAAGAAGACGAAAGGTGGTAGGGAATGGGATCAGCTTGTGAGTCTGCTTGCCTTATCTGGCGTGATACCCTCTCCTCCTTCCCACAGGATCCAACATGGCCCAGAAGGTCACCCAGACTCAACCAGAAATGTCTGTGCATGAGGCAGAGACTGTGACCCTGGACTGCACGTTTGATACTAGTGACAGTAATTATTATTTGTTCTGGTACAAACAGCCTCCCAGCAGGGAGATGGTTCTCATTATTCGCCAAGAAGCTAATAAGCAAGAGAATGCAACAAATAATCGCTTCTCTGTGAACTTCCAGAAGGCAGACAAATCCTTCAGTCTCAGGATCTCAGCCGCCCAGCTGGAGGATGCTGCGATGTATTTGTGTGCTCTCATGGAGGGCACAGTGACAGGAGTAACAGAGGGAGGTTTACAGAAACCTCAGACCTCAGCATCTGTGCAGAGGTCAGGGGAAGGGGGAGTGTGAGTGGTTGGGGTACCAGGAGCATAGAGAGGGAATCATCAGCTTCTCCAGAGAAAAAACATACTATTCTATCGAACCAGAGGAAACACAGAAAAGATGTCTGTAAGCCTTAGTAATTCTCAAAATAGTAATAAAAATAACTGGTCCCTCAACATGGAATGCCCATCCCCACTCAGCCACTTCTCTAGTGTTCAAGGTGTTCTGAAGTGTCTCCTCTTCTCAAAGTCCTTGTCCCCAACTTGCCCAGGTAGTGCTGACCATTTCCTCTTTTTTCCCTTAGGTTTTCAACCCTAAGCGTATTCTTTGTTTGTTTGTTTGTTTGTTTGTTTGTTTTAAGAGCAAGCTTTACTTATTAGAGACTGAATTTTATTCATTTCAATGGCAACAGTACCTACAATATTCCTTAATTCACAGATAGGATTTTTTTTAATGAAGTTAATTCATTGATAGTATTTTCCTTATTTCCTCAATAAACATGATACAACAAAAGTTGATTCTGGGCTAACTCAGAGGAAACAGAGACTATATGGTATACAGAAAATGACTAATAATGACAATATTATATTGATAATAACAATAGCTAATACTTAATAATAATAATAGTAATAATAATAGTAGCTAACACTTATTGCATATGTATGTGTGCCCCACATTCTGATAGGTGCAGAATATGGATTATTTCACTTAGTAGTTTGAGCAAATCTATGCTTTAGGTACTCTTGATAACCCTATTTGATATGAGGAATTAAACCTCAGAGAGGCTAACTTGCCTAAAATCACACATTGTGTGTATGGTTCATTAATCAGTGGACATTCTGCGTCCCCAGAGAGTGGCAAATGCTACAGCCTGTCAATCTTATTAATTTGACAGATGCATAGATATATTTTGAGAAAGAAATGCATGAAAATGGTGCTATAATGTGCACACACTTGTATAATATGCACACTGTTCTCACTCTTTCTAGGGTGTAATTGCATACTACCTGATTTCATTTATCATTATTAGTTAAAGTTAAAGTAGAATTAACAGTAGTCCATTATTATGCTTCTACATAGAGAATTTGTACCTTAATACTAGTTTATGCTTATTTGGCTTGTGAATTTTTAATATTTTTAACTTGTCTGATGCATTTTTCAATAGCATTTCAAAATTATTTATTTATTTATTAAAGTTTATTTATTTATTTTGAGAGAGAGAGAGAGAGAGAGAGAGCAAATGGGGGAGGGGCAGAGAGAGAAAGGGAGAGAGAAAATTCCAAGCAGATTCTACCCTGTAAGTGAGGAGCCCAATTCAGGGCTTGAACTCCTGAACCAGGAGAATATGACCTAAGCCAAAGTTGGTCCTTTAACCAATTGAGCCACCCAGGAGCCCCAATTACATTTTAAATTTAAAACACGGTTTTTGGCAGTGGTGCTCCATAAATGTTCCAAGTGTCACATTGTATTATTCAATGAAGAATGTAGTTTTAAAAAACCCAAATTATCATAGGAAAACCTTTTTTTGTAACTTTTTGAGCTGTTTTTCATAGGACTGGGTATTGCTGTGAGTGCTTTTTTTCTGATTTTTTTTTTACCTCTAGTGCAAAACTAATATATTTTGAAATACTTTCCCATATAAATAGTTTTTCCATTGCATGAGTTCCCATGGCTATAAAATTTTACATCTTTGGGATGTACCTTAATTTGCTCAATCAGTCGCTTTTGCAGATGAGCACAAGTATATTGTTACCAAACCAGGGTTATTATGAGTAAAATTGAAGTATTAAAGAAAAATACTGTACATAACGCTGTATAGTGATGTGGGGAACAAAGGCAGAAAGAAATGTAGATCAAATTAAATTTCCTTATAACCTGCAGCCCACTGACAAATACTTGAGGCAGGCAGACTAGAACATTCCTCCAGCAACTCCTACTGTCTTAATGTTAATACTTTCCTAGAGGGAAAACAACCTTAGCTTGACAATAGCCAGGCCTCCAGGATCTTGAGAGTTTTCTTTAGCATATGAAAGTCCTTTTGGAAACTTCCCTTTGTCTTGACCTCTCCCAACTCCCAAGTGTAGAATCAGTCACTCCTCACAACCCCAAGGCAGCAATTTCTGCCCACAGGTCTTGTCCCTTTGCTTTAATAAAACTACCTTTTTGCACTGAAGATGGCTCAAGAATTTTTTCTTAGCCTTCGGCTCTGAGCCCCAGTATTTTCCACATCATATGCAAGTAAGAAAGAGCCCAGGTCAAAGTGACTGAAGCAAAAAACCAAAAAACTAGTTGGCTTAAAAAAACTGAAAAACCCAAGCTAACTACCTCTTCAAGAAGTCTGGGTCCAAGTATTCAAATGATGTCACCCATAACTTGCCCTGCACTAGCTCTTCTTTTTTTTGGCTTTATTCCGAAGTAAGCTTTGGCCAAGTGATGGCAAAAACAGCCACCAGCAGCCTCAGACTTATAACCTGCTGTATTGGTTTCCTATTGCTGCTGAAAGGAATAATCACAAATTTAGTGGCTTAAACAATATAAATTTTTTATCTTATCTTCTGAAGGTCAGAAGTCACACCAAACTAAAACCAAAGCATTGGCAAGGGAGCCGGCATGACTTCTAGAGTCTCAGGGTGGGGTTGGGGGAAGGGTAGTGAAGCCTTGAGACTTTGCCAACTTCCAGCACCTGCCATACACTCCCGGCTCGTGGCTGACCTCCATCTTCAAAACCTGCAACTGTATCATTTTGACCCCTACTACCACCGCCACATCATGTCCTTCTCTGTCTTGACCCTCCTGCTTCCCTTTTACAAGGACTCTTGTGGTTACACTGGGCTCACCCAGGGGTGGTGTCTCAATGGGGTGTCTCAGGATAGGATGGAGGCCCCCAAATGTGGGGTGACGATCAGGTGGAAGCCGGTGGACAGTGAAAAGATTCACCTGAGGCAGAACAAAGGCATAAAAGTTTATTGAATACACTGCCAGGGAGTGGTGGGCAGGACAGCAGAGGACAGGCTGTCTGCAACAAGGCAGTGGGTGGGGGCCATATTTACAGGGGGAAGATGAGGCCGTATGGCAATGTATGGGATCTTCCCTTTTTGGTAACTGTGCCTGGTTGTAAGTAGCCCATTGGTCAGTTAGGGCTGATGGATATTTTGAGGTGGGTCATCTGATGGGCCTGTTTATATTCAGCCAGGTGGACACCGTGGTCCTTTCTACATTTCAATGCTCAAGCCTGCTTGCCTGAAAGTGGCCTCCACACCAGGTATTTCAGGGTAGTCTCCCCATCTCAATATCCTTAATTTAAACTTTAAAAACCTTTTCTTTGTGTTTTTCCATTAGCCCACATTAGCTTTTTCTCACCTACTAGACTATTTGTTATATTTGTCATGTGTTGTATGTATTGTGTTTCCTTCCAGGTAGGGATGATATTAAAAACTTTTAGCCTGATATCTAATAGCCTGTTTGGATTTGGTATGAATATCGGAATACACACAGGTTGGGAGGAGACAATCATAGTGTTAGAACAGAGTTCTGGTGGGGACCCCTTACTAAGCCAGGAGTTTACTGTTCAGTTGGAAGTTCCAACCCTCTAATCATATGGTTGGCTCCTCTGCCACCAGCCATCCTTAGGTGCCTTTCCTAAATCGCTTCATTAACATAAACAAAAGACACCTCTATCCCTTTCACGAAATGAAATTCCAGGAGTTTTGGATGCTGTGTGTCTGAAGTGGGGACACAGATCAAATATATATTTCTAATTATAAATCACAAATATTACACGTGCCTATATTAATCTTAGCCTTTGCTTAAGAACTTGATCAGAGTAGAACCTTTAGGTATGGAGACTGCATTAGTTAATCCCTATGCCTATTTTGCTTCTTACTAATGTGCCTTGCTATCACTTGTAGCCTGCTTTGGTGGTAAACAAAAACTGGCAGCACGAGGCTTTAAAGCACTCACTCTCCTCTTAACTTGGGCTTTTATTCTTAGATCTACCCCTCTCTGGACACTTTATTCTCTGCACCACCAGGAATCAGTCATTTTTTTTAAGTTTATTTATTTATTTTGAGAGAGAGAGAGAGCACAAGCAGGGGAGTGGCAGAGAAAGGAAGAGAGATAGGATCTCAAGCAGGCTCCACACTGTCAGCACAGAGCCTGATGTGGGGCTGAAACCCACCAACTATGAGATCATGACCTGAGCCGAAGTCAAGAGTCAGATGCTTGACTGAGCCACCTACGCGCCCCAGGAATCAGTCATTTTAAACAGAAGTTGCAATCTCTTGACAGAAGGAAACACTTCTGCTTAATGGGGAAGCTAAGGCAGATAACCTTAGATACTGTAGAGACAGTATTTCAGAATGACAGTTTGATAATTTCTCGCACACAATGTCTGCAAATTGAGAAGGATGAATGCTGTCAGATCTAAGAGTCCCTTTTACTGTCTTACTTCATTCATATTCACATTTAAGGAGAAACATTCAAGCAGCCTCATGAATTTCAGTGATATTTTCCACCACCCTATAGAAGATACAAATTTAAGAATGGCTAAAGGATTACACACACATATACATTGACAGTAATTCTGCATGCCATCAAGGCATGTTCATGTTTGTAGACCAACCAGTGCATTAGATTAATGGCAGTCAAACTTAGGGAAACTACGTGATCACACATTTTGAAGATGAGTTCTAAAATATTTGATCATTACTGTAAATGTTTAAATAGCTATGGAGGTTATAAATTCCACTGTATTATAAATATTGACATTTTCAAATAAAATTTTAGAAGAGCTTTTAAATATATGCGATGAAATCTTAATACTAAAGTGATTTGCTACCCATAAACACCCAATTAAAATTTATGAACAAAGTCTCCATTAACAATTGAAGATACAATAACAATTGCTTTTTTTCTTTCCTTAAAATCATATTTCCTTTCAGCTCCTGAAGATTTAATATCACATATTTTTCATTAAAATTCTTTTATTGACTCAAAATTTCTGCGACAAAAACCTGTATGAGATCGAAATTATTATTCTTTTTATTTCCTTGGACCATATTGCTCTGTTTTTTTTTTCAGAGTTGAATTGTAAACACAATTATTAATAATGCACATTTGATGAAAATTACTTAAAGATACTACCATTTCAAAAAGATTTTTAACATAAAAGGTAAAAAGTTCTTTGCAAATGCATATCTTAATGAAATGACTGGGATCTATAATGATTTGATTGAAGGAGGCTTCCCCTACACAAACAAAAAGAAGTACTCCTTTCCTTAATGTCTTAGAGTTGTTTTTTTTTTTCTTTTCTTTCTTTCTTTTTTTTTTTTTTTTTTTTTTTTTTTTTTTTTTTTTTTTTTTTTTTTGGTCCTGGGGTTTTTAAACTGCAGAAAAAAGATTCTTTCTTGTGTAATGTGAAGAAGCACAGTCGTGAAATGAAAACTATAGCCAAGTTCTCCGGCAGATCATTTTCAGGAAAGCACACACAGAGAAGTTCAGGATCTAGGTGTTGATTCCCTTAAAACATCTATCTGCTCCTTTGTTTGAAGATCACTGCATTGGACGGCTCTAAATATTACTGATTCATTCTCAGTAAGTGGAAGTCTTCGCTCAGGAATGAGGTGTGAGGAAAATAAGCAGGGAATTTGAAGGAAAGAGCCTTAAATTTCAATCAGCCTAATAAATTGCCTCAAATCTGTTGGACATTTCTGGATTGGAAGAATAGCTACTGAGGAGTTAGAAAGCAATAAGGATCAAGTTCCTGCGTGACACAAAGTCATTTTGCACACTAACGTGTATTGGTTTGTTATGATTTCAAATCAACTTGTTTATGACTTAAATGAAGTTGTTTTAATCCACTGGTTTGTGACAGACAAAAAAGAATGAAGTGGTTTTTGGAGGAAAGTTGTTTTGATAGAAGAATGAAATACATTGTGTCAGAGTGTTATCATATTATCTATTTTTACCAATAAGAACTCAGTAGCTGAGCTACTGAGGGGCCCCACTGAGGGCTTATCAATAAAAACACGAAGAAGTAAATATGTCAAGGGTACATTTAGAACATAATTACCAAGGGTTTGTGAGGAGTATCTGAGAGTGCTTGGTCTGAACAAGGGACCTCTGCTGACCTAAAGAGAACTCTGAAAAAACCATGGGGCAATTAGCTTCTGCCAAGGTAAAGATCTGTTTTACCAACATTGAAGAAAGCCATACAGTGGCCCCATGAAGAACAACTTGTCCCTCAACACCAACCCCATAGTTTCCTAGCAACATGCTCTAGCAACAGGAGACTTTTACTCTGGGGCTCGCAGCTGGACATCAGCTTTTGGTGGGGCTAAGCCATCTCTCCCCAAGTACCAACTTCTATTAAATGTATACTTCAGGGGGTGCCTGAGTGGCTCAGTTAGTTAAGCTTCTGACTCTTGGTTTTGCCTTAGGTCATGATCTCACAGTTTCCTGGGTTCTGAGCTGGCAGCTTGGAGCCTGCTTGGGATTCTCAGTCTCTGCCTCTCTCTCTCTCTCTGCCCTTCCCCCAGTCATGCTGTTCCTTTTTCTCAAAATAAATTAAAAAAAAAAAAGTACACCTCCACTAAATATGAACTTTTTTCCTTTCATCTCCCCTTGCCTGGGACAATAGTGTGATTAATCTATCATTGGTTCAGAGTATATTATTTCTTTATTGGCTTATTAAGAGACATTTTCCTGCATGCTATTGGTTTGTGAAAGTCCCTCCATGAATCCATATTAAATAGATTGCTGACAAAGACAAAGTCAGTCTCTGAGCATAATTTGCCTCCTCAAAACAAAACACACATGTGTCTTTATCTTGGGAAAGGCAGTTTTAAATGCCATGGCCATTCACTAATAACATTGTGAAAGAGAAAGTTGCCCCTTGGGAGAAAAAAAATGATGATTGCCAGATCTTTTTTTTTTTTTTTTTTTCTCTATCATGCAAGAGCATTTCCCAGTAAGAACTTACCTGACACTCTCGGGGAATGTAACTTGGCTGTCACAGCATATTTACCTAGCAATCCATAACTGAGAAAGGCTCATATGGTTTACACTCCTGTGTATTGGAGGTTAACCTACAGAAATGGAAGAGGTGTTAAGAGTTCATAGCCTGGAAGACAAATTAACCTCAAATTGTTGTATCAACTGTACCGATATTTTATTTTGCTATCTGTACATTTATATCTTTTTTCCTGTAAGCACTCATGGAATCAGCTATTTTGATTATTAACGTTCTCTCACCAAAAACTTTAATAAAACTTGGACACAGACTCACTCTTTGTTTGTATGAGAATTTTATTTTTTACCACATGTAAGGCCATTCTGGCTCTGAATCAGGTAAGTCCTTCCTGATACCTAAACTATAAAATCTTGGTTCCGTACACATCTAGGTTGGACAGAAAACATAGCTGGCCATTTTTTATTTAGTTTGATATCCGGACATTTAAAGATTTCTTTGTGAGAGGAAATCTAATGGACCACATGTCTTGAGACATTCCTAATTATTTTTCAATAGTCTGGATTTAGTGATGAAGGGAAACAAAAATAGATGATTCATTTATAGTAATACTGTCAAATCCCATGGACTGTATACCTTTCTCTCCAACCACATGGCACATTCTGGCTTTGGACACCAGCTTCACAAAAGCAGAATCTGCAGGCATGCAGATTTTCCAAAAAGAAAACTCAAATCCATATCTTCCTTAAAGGGTTTCAGAATTCTAGGGCACAGTTACTCTGGGAGATAAAGAAAGTCTATCAAATGTCAGCACGAATTTCCCCCTTACTTGAAATGACCTCACTAGTGTTGTCCTGGTATCCGGCATAACAAAAGCCCACCCTGACTCAGTGCATGCTGGGAGTACACTTGTCATGAAAGAACTCAAAAGCATGACTTCTCAAAGTTCTCCAGGTTTTTCTCTTACCTTCTTAGCCCTCCCTACTTTCCTCTTCTTTTGAAGGCTATATCTTCTCTACCAGTTTTTTGAGTTCTGGGGTTCCTAATCCCTCCACTAAAGGGGAACAGAATATGCCACCTCAAAATGTGCCACTTTAGCATGCGGATTATTTTGAGCTGAAGTCAATCAAAATCCAGATTTAAAAACTTTTACTTTCCCCCTTAAACTACCTAAAGGAATTTAGATAGAGAGCCTGGCACAGGAGAGGAATTACCAGGGACAACTTTATATCTGAAAAATCTATTCATATGGCAGGGCAAACATCTGATTTCCAAATATTTGCTCTTTGTATCATCCTGTGAATGCCCCTCCTCCCTAGTGAAGCCCCAGGCCCCTATCCCTTTCCCTTTCCTTAGCTCAGGATGGCAAATGAGCCTCAACTGCTCAACTTGCCCTCAGGTCTCCTATCTTTGAAGCTTCCATATGCACTAAATTAAATTTCCTTTCTCCTATTAATCTTTTTTTTTTTAATATATGAAATTTACTGTCAAATTGGTTTCCATACAACACCCAGTGCTCATCCCAAAAGGTGCCCTCCTCAATACCCATCACCCACCCTGCCCTCCCTCCCACCCCCCATCAACCCTCAGTTTGTTCTCAGTTTTTAACAGTCTCTTATGCTTTGGCTCTCTCCCACTCTAACCTCTTTTTTTTTTTTTCCTTCCCCTCCCCCATGGGTTTCTGTTACGTTTCTCAGGATCCACATAAGAGTGAAACCATATGGTATCTGTCTTTCTCTGTATGGCTTATTTCACTTAGCATCACACTCTCCAGTTCCATCCATGTTGCTACAAAAGGCCATATTTCATTTTTTCTCATTGCCACGTAGTATTCCATTGTGTATATAAACCACAATTTCTTTATCCATTCATCAGTTGATGGACATTTAGGCTCTTTCCATAATTTGGCTATTGTTGAGAGTGCTGCTATAAACATTGGGGTACAAGGGCCCCTATGCATCAGTACTCCTGTATCCCTTGGATAAATTCCTAGCAGTGCTATTGCTGGGTCATAGGGTAGGTCTATTTTTAATTTTCTGAGGAACCTCCACACCGCTTTCCAGAGCGGCTGCACCAATTTGCATTCCCACCAACAGTGCAAGAGGGTTCCTGTTTCTCCACATCCTCTCCAGCATCTATAGTCCCCTGATTTCTTCATTTTGGCCACTCTGACTGGCGTGAGGTGGTATCTGAGTGTGGTTTTGATTTGTATTTCCCTGATAAGGAGCGACGTTGAACATCTTTTCATGTGCCTGTTGGCCATCCGGATGTCTTCTTTAGAGAAGTGTCTATTCATGTTTTCTGCCCATTTCTTCACTAGGTTATTTGTTTTTCGGGTGTGGAGTTTGATGAGCTTTTTATAGATTTTGGATACTAGCCCTTTGTCCGATGTGTCATTGCAAATATCTTTTCCCATTCCGTTGGTTGCCTTTTAGTTTTGTTGGTTGTTTCCTTTGCTGTGCAGAAGCTTTTTATCTTCATAAGGTCCCAGTAATTCACTTTTGCTTTTAATTCCCTTGCCTTTGGGGATGTGCCGAGTAAGAGATTGCTACGGCTGAGGTCAGAGAGGTCTTTTCCTGCTTTCTCCTCTAGGGTTTTGATGGTTTCCTGTCTCACATTCAGGTCCTTTATCCATTTTGAGTTTATTTTTGTGAATGGTGTGAGAAAGTGGTCTAGTTTCAACCTTCTGCATGTTGCTGTCCAGTTCTCCCAGCACCATTTGTTAAAGAGACTGTCTTTTTGCCATTGGATGTTCTTTCCTGCTTTGTCAAAGATGAGTTGGCCATATGTTTGTGGGTCTAGTTCTGGGGTTTCTATTCTATTCCATTGGTCTATGTGTCTGTTTTTATGCCAATACCATGCTGTCTTGATGATGACAGCTTTGTAGTAGAGGCTAAAGTCTGGGATTGTGATGCCTCCTGCTTTGGTCTTCTTCTTCAAAATTACTTTGGCTATTCGGGGCCTTTTGTGGTTCCATATGAATTTTAGGATTGCTTGTTCTAGTTTCGAGAAGAATGCTGGTGCAATTTTGATAGGGATTGCATTGAATGTGTAGATAGTTTTGGGTAGTATTGACATTTTGACAATATTTATTCTTCCAATCTATGAGCAGGGAATGTCTTTCCATTTCTTTATATCTTCTTCAATTACCTGCATAAACTTTCTATAGTTTTCAGCATACAGATCTTTTACATCTTTGGTTAGATTTATTCCTAGGTATTTTATGCTTCTTGGTGCAATTGTGAATGGGATCAGTTTCTTCATTTGTCTTTCTGTTGCTTCATTGTTAGTGTATAAGAATGCAACTGATTTCTGCACATTGATTTTGTATCCTGCAACTTTGCTGAATTCATGTATCAGTTCTAGCAGACTTTTGGTGGAGTCTATCGGATTTTCCATGTATAATATCATGTCATCTGCAAAAAGCGAAAGCTTGACTTCATCTTTGCCAATTTTGATGCCTTTGATTTCCTTTTGTTGTCTGATTGCTGATGCTAGAACTTCCAGCACTATATTAAACAACAGCGGTGAGAGTGGGCATCCCTGTCGTGTTCCTGATCTCAGGGAAAAAGCTCTCAGTTTTTCCCCGTTGAGGATGATGTTAGCTGTGGGTTTTTCATAAATGGCCTTTATGATCTTTAAGTATGTTCCTTCTATCCCGACTTTCTCAAGGGTTTTTATTAAGAAAGGGTGCTGGATTTTGTCAAAGGCCTTTTCTGCATCGATTGACAGGATCATATGGTTCTTCTCTTTTTTTTTGTTAATGTGATGTATCACGTTGATCGATTTGCGAATGTTGAACCAGCCCTGCATCCCAGGAATGAATCCCACTTGATCATGGTGAATAATTCTTTTTATATGCTGTTGAATTCGATTTGCTAGTATCTTATTGAGAATTTTTGCATCCATATTCATCAGAGATATTGGCCTGTAGTTCTCTTTTTTTACTGGGTCTCTGTCTGGTTTAGGAATCAAAGTAATACTGGCTTCATAGAATGAGTCTGGAAGTTTTCCTTCCCTTTCTATTTCTTGGAATAGCTTGAGAAGGATAGGTATTATCTCTGCTTTAAACATCTGGTAGAACTCCCCTGGGAAGCCATCTGGTCCTGGACTCTTATTTGTTGGGAGATTTTTGATAACCGATTCAATTTCTTCGCTGGTTATGGGTCTGTTCAAGCTTTCTATTTCCTCCTGATTGAGTTTTGGAAGAGTGTGGGTGTTTAGGAATTTGTCCATTTCTTCCAGGTTGTCCAATTTGTTGGCATATAATTTTTCATAGTATTCCCTGATAATTGTTTGTATCTCTGAGGGATTGGTTGTAAGAATTCCATTTTCATTCATGATTTTATCTATTTGGGTCATCTCCCTTTTCTTTTTGAGAAGCCTGGCTAGAGGTTTGTCAATTTTGTTTATTTTTTCAAAAAACCAACTCTTGGTTTCGTTGATCTGCTCTACAGTTTTTTTAGATTCTATATTGTTTATTTCTGCTCTGATCTTTATTATTTCTCTTCTTCTGCTGGGTTTAGGCTGCCTTTGCTGTTCTGCTTCTATTTCCTTTAGGTGTGCTGTTAGATTTTGTATTTGGGATTTTTCTTGTTTCTTGAGATAGGCCTGGATTGCAATGTATTTTCCTCTCAGGACTGCCTTCGCTGCGTCCCAAAGCGTTTGGATTGTTGTATTTTCATTTTCGTTTGTTTCCATATATTTTTTAATTTCTTCTCTAATTGCCTGGTTGACCCACTCATTCGTTAGTAGGGTGTTCTTTAACCTCCATGCTTTTGGAGGTTTTCCAGACTTTTTCCTGTGGTTGATTTCAAGCTTCATAGCATTGTGGTCTGAAAGTATGCATGGTATAATTTCAATTCTTGTAAATTTATGAAGGGCTGTTTTGTGACCCAGTATATGATCTATCTTGGAGAATGTTCCATGCGCACTCGAGAAGAAAGTATATTCTGTTGCTTTGGAATGCAGAGTTCTAAATATATCTGTCAAGTCCATCTGATCCAATGTATCATTCAGGGCCCTTGTTTCTTTATTGACTGTGTGTCTAGATGATCTATCCATTTCTGTAAGTGGGGTGTTAAAGTCCCCTGCAATGACCACATTCTTATCAATAAGGTTGCTTATGTTTATGAGTAATTGTTTTATATATCTGGGGGCTCCGGTATTCGGCGCATAGACATTTATAATAGTTAGCTCTTCCTGATGGATAGACCCTGTGATTATTATATAATGCCCTTCTTCATCTCTTGTTACAGCCTTTAATTTAAAGTCTAGTTTGTCTGATATAAGTATGGCTACTCCAGCTTTCTTTTGGCTTCCAGTAGCATGATAAATAGTTCTCCATCCCCTCACTCTCAATCTAAAGGTGTCCTCAGATCTAAAATGAGTCTCTTGTAGACAGCAAATAGATGGGTCTTGTTTTTTTATCCATTCTGATACCCTATGTCTTTTGGTTGGCGCATTTAATCCATTTACATTCAGTGTTATTATAGAAAGATACGGGTTTAGAGTCATTGTGATGTCTGTATGTTTTATGCTTGTAGTGATGTCTCTGGTACTTTGTCTCACAGGATCCCTCTTAGGATCTCTTGTAGGGCTGGTTTCGTGGTGACAAATTCCTTCAGTTTTTGTTTGTTTGGGAAGACCTTTATCTCTCCTTCTATTCTAAATGACAGACTTGCTGGATAAAGGATTCTCGGCTGCATATTTTTTCTGTTTAGCACACTGTAGATATCGTGCCAAGCCTTTCTGGCCTGCCAAGTTTCAAAGGAGAGATCAGTCACGAGTCTTATAGGTCTCCCTTTATATGTGAGGGCACGTTTATCCCTTGCTGCTTTCAGAATTTTCTCTTTATCCTTGTATTTTGCCAGTTTCACTATGATATGTCGTGCAGAAGATCGATTCAAGTTACGTCTGAAGGGAGTTCTCTGTGCCTCTTGGATTTCAATGCCTTTTTCCTTCCCCAGTTCAGGGAAGTTCTCAGCTATAATTTCTTCAAGTACCCCTTCAGCACCTTTCCCTCTCTCTTCCTCCTCTGGGATACCAATTATGCGTATATTATTTCTTTTTAGTGTATCACTTAGTTCTCTAATTTTCCCCTCATACTCCTGGATTTTTTTATCTCTCTTTCTTTCAGCTTCCTCTTTCTCCATAACTTTATCTTCTAGTTCGCCTATTCTCTCCTCTGCCTCTTCAAGCCGAGCTGTCGTGGTTTCCATTTTGTTTTGCATTTCGTTTAAAGCGTTTTTCAGCTCCTCGTGACTGGTCCTTAGTCCCTTGATCTCTGTGGCAAGAGATTCTCTGCTGTCCTGTATACTGTTTTCAAGCCCAGCAATTAATTTTATGACTATTATTCTAAATTCACTTTCTGTTATATTATTTAAATCCTTTTTGATCAGTTCATTAGCTGTTGTTATTTCCTGGAGATTCTTCTGAGGGGAATTCTTCCGTTTGGTCATTTTGGATAGTCCCTGGAGTGGTGAGGACCTGCAGGGCACTTCCCCTGTGCTGTGGTGTATAACTGGAGTTGGTGGGCGGGGCCGCAGTCTGACCTGATGTCTGCCCCCCAGCCCACTGCTGGGGCCACAGTCAGACTGGTGTGTGCCTTCTCTTCCCCTCTCCTAGGGGCGGGATTCACTGTGGGGTGGCGTGGCCCGTCTGGGCTACTTGCACACTGCCAGGCTTGTGTTGCTGGGGATCTGGCGTATTAGCTGGGGTGGGTAGGCAAGGTGCACGGGGGCAGGAGGGACCGGCTTAGCTCGCTTCTCCTTAGGTGATCCACTTCAGGAGGGGCCCTGTGGCAGCGGGAGGGAGTCAGATCCGCTGCCGGAGTTTTGGCTCCGCAGAAGCACAGAGTTGGGTGTTTGCATGGAGCGAGCAAGTTCCCTGGCAGGAACTGGTTCCCTTTGGGATTTTGGCTGGGGGATGGGCGGGGGAGATGGCGCTGGCGAGCGCCTTTGTTCCCCGCCAAGCTGAGCTCTGCCGTCCGGGGGCTCAGCAGCTCTCCCTCCCTTTGTCCTCCAGCCTTCCCGCTTTCTGAGCAGAGCTGTTAACTTCTGACCTCCCAGACGCTAAGTCGCGCTTGCTGTCGGAACACAGTCCGTCCGGCCCCTCGGCTTTTGCCAGCCAGACTCGGGGGCTCTGCTTGGCCGGCGAGCCGCCCCTCCGCCCCGGCTCCCTCCCGCCAGTCCGTGGAGCATGCACCGCCTCGCCGCCCTTCCTACCCTCTTCCATGGGCCTCTCGTCTGCGTTTGGCTCCGGAGACTCCGTTCTGCTGATCCTCTGGCGGTTTTCTGGGTTCTTTAGGCAGGTGTAGGTGGAATCTAAGTGATCAGCAGGACGCGCGGTGAGCCCAGCGTCCTCCTACGCCGCCATCTTCCGGACTCCTAATCTGTCTTATATGAAGTTAATTATTGGACCAGGCAGAGAACCTAGAAGGGAAGAAAGGAAAAACGTTCTGCCCCTAGACTACACACAGATTCTAAGCCATCTCATCAACTCCTAACCTCTGAAATACCTATTAACTGGTCTATACTGACAAATTGGTGTCAGTGACCCAGCCCCTTCTCAGTACAAACCCACCTAGATGCTTTAATCTTGAAAGGCCCCAAATTAATTAAGCTCATTATCTCACCACTCCACCTCCTCCAGTGTCCCCATCCTAGTGAAGTGAAGGAAATCATCATTCCATCCAGGTATTTTCCTCACTACAGCCAGTTATTGAAACACACAGTGGTGATAATTTCACTCTTGCTTAAAATTAACCAATGACTGCCCATTTCCCATAGGACAAAACCTAAGATCATCACCAAGTCTCACAAGCCCTCCTCGATCTGGGCTTACTTCTCTGGCCTTATCTCCCATCTCTCAGTTTCCCCCACCTTGGACTGTGTGTTTAGTATCTCCTGTTTGCTTTTCCGGGTCCTCTCTCCATCCTTCTGCACCCTGCTCTGTGCCCCAGGTGGCTGAACTGTAGGAACTGCATCAACAGACTCTCTTGTCTGCTTTAGTTGGTTTTGGCCCAAGGAGAGCACCTGCAGAGATAAAGAGGAAGAAGAGAAGCATAAGGTCAGGGTATCTATTCCCCCAGCATCTTCCCTGTGAGATTCACCTAGGCTGACATTGACCCTCTATCACAAGGTCAGTTCTTTAAGATGGTCTGTCCAAACAGCCTCTCTAGCTCCAGGTTCCAGTAATCAGTTTGTTCCACTTAAGGCCTGGATGGATCCTTGTCCCAGAGCATAGCACTATCCTTTATATGTTTCCTACACCTTGCTTGTACTTTTATAACTAGAGCCACATTAAACTCTCCTCAAATTTTGCAATTTTTGTGTGCACAAGTTTCCTGCTAGAACCCTGGCTGACAGTGTCTGCTTTCAGATCCTAAAATGTGCCTATTTGAACTTAAATGTTACTTCTTCGGGGAGGCCTTTCCTAGCCCTTTTGATTCATGTATAACTACCTGCTAAATCTCCTATGGCACTATGTACTTCTCCTGTCACTCATCCTCCATGCCTAGTGACAATCACTGAGTCGTGTTCATGTCACCTTCTCTAGGAGGCTGCATATTCCAGGACATTAGGGATTGAGTCTGTCTTGCTCATTGTCATAATCTAAGAGTTCAACCCAGGACGTGGAAGACAGTGGGTTCTCAGTAGTTATTTGTTGAATTCAAAAATGGATTGAATGAGTTCATGAATGAGCCCACTTTTATTCAAAAACAAGGTTGCATCAGAAAACTATAAAGCAAAATCTGTCGGAAATATAAGACTAATTTGGCAATAATAAGTATGGGGTACTTTAATATATATTTCTCAGAGAAAGAGAAAGAGGGAGATGAAAAATAAACTTGTGTATATATATATACACACACACACACACATATATACAGCTATAGAACATTTACCAAAAGATGAGCATATATTATGACTCAAAGAAGCAATAGGAAAGATTCATAAGAGCTATATTCTCTGAAAATGCAATAAAGCTAGAAATTAATAATTAAAAGATAGTCAATAAATGAGTTGGAAGGAAATTAACTACTTACGTTATTCTAAATAATTTCCAGTTCAAAGAACTAAAAGTTAAAACTGCGGGTCATTAAAAATTAACACTAATGATAACACTACATATAAAAACCTGTGGATTTGTTCAAAGCAAAACCCATAAGAAAATGTGCAGCCTTGATACATTTATTAATAAACAGTCAAATAACGGAGCCAAATCTTCAATTCAAGAAATTAAAAAAGGATAATAAGCAAAATAAGCCAAAATGAAGAAGGGAAAAGTCTAATAATAAAAGTAGGAATTAATTTAAGAGCAAAACAAAAGTTGGAATTTATTAAGCCAAGAGTTCTGGAAAATCTGTTAAGAAAAAAGAGAAAATGGGGCGCCTGGGTGGCTCAGTCGGTTGAGCGGTCAACTTCGGCTCGGGTTATGATCTCGCGGTCCGTGAGTTCGAGCCCCGCGTCGGGCTCTGTGCTGACAGTTCAGAGCCTGGAGCCTGTTTCAGATTCTGTGTCTCCCTCTCTCTGACCCTCCCCCGTTCATGCTCTGTCTCTCTCTGTCTCAAAAATAAATAAACGTTAAAAAAATTAAAAAAAAAAAAAAAGAGAAAACACGAATACACATTAAGAATGACAAAGGTGATATAAGACCATCTCAGGAAGGAATTTTTAAAATTATTGGTACTTTGTGTAAATAGACTTTGATGACATGGATAATTTTTAAAAATCTATAACTTTTCATTTGAACCCTAATTTCCTAAAAATTTATATTATTTTATAATTCCAAAGTCTGCATTAAATTATAAAGGACAAAACCTGTCTTTTCTATGTTCCCCACACACCCAGCAAGTTACTACATATATGTGTAATTCCTCCCACCAAGTTGAACAAAACATTTGCCAGTATTGAAGTCTTTCTTGCCCTTCGCCCCATTTCGCCCACTCCCAACCACCCTCTGTACCACTGCCACACCCTTTTTTAGAAAGTATCTTTTCATTATATATCACTTCAGTATTCAAAATCTCATAGTAGTTCTGATTTTTTACACAAAAGTAAGCCCCTTTGGCTAGCTTTCAGTGACCTCCATCATCCACTCGTCATTTTATCAACCCACCTGCTTTCCCAGAGGCTTTTTCCTAGCCTATGTTTTCTATGTTAGTCCTACCTTTCTTATCACTTTCTCACAAATTCATCCTCCTCACTGCTACCTCCCTATGTTCCCTGCAACGCCTCTGTCTCTGTGTCAAACATTATGTATTCTTCTGGTCTCAATTCCTCCAAAATGGCTGCATCAGATTCCTGCAGTCTCCTATAATCTGTCTCTCCTTTCTGAATTTATAGAAAGCCTATATCCCATCCCCACCCCCAAAAACTGCACTGCTTTCACTTTTTAACTTTTGCTCTTTGCATGTTATTTTAATCTTCCTAACTTACAACTCCATTAAGACCTAGACTAGACCTTGTGAAATTATTTAAAACTCCCATCCCGTCATTTATCACATTACCTGACACTTGGTGGGTGCTTGGTATGTACATTTGACTATAATGTCTTTTAGTTCTTCTAATATTCTTCATTTTCTCCTCAGGTGTCCTTGTTAAGAAGAAAAATCAGTACTGAATGGTTCTATCAGTTATAGAGAGTTCATGCAGGAAAGGGAATTTTAGTGGGAATTTGCCTGAGACAGTAGAGGATTGGGTTTAGGATTTTTAAAAAGAGAAATTATATGGATGAAGCTGTTCCACAATGTCCCACACTGACTGCAGTGAGGGCAATGGGTAAAAAAATCACTGCCACCAAATCCTAACCAGAAGCTTGTTACACAGAAAAGCACAAGACTAGGCAATAGCTCAGTAGTTAGGCAATTGGGTTGGAATCCCACCCCATCACTACACCAGCTGTGTGATCTTAAGCTTAACATTTACCCCTGTAAATCCCACTTTCCTCTTCTATAAATTAAAGATATTCTGAGGAGTAAATGCTATCATTCATTCAGTTAACACAGTGCTTAGAGTATACCACTGGTCTGTATATATTAGTTATGATTATTATCGTATTTTGTCTTTTTTCCACAACTTGTGTAAGAGGTATTTGAGGACCTAAAGAAGCTGTGATGGGGCATTCCTGGGTGGTTCAGTCAGCTGAGCACCCGACTTCAGTCCAGGTCATGATCTCATGGTGCGTGAGTTCGAGTCCCACGTCGGGCTCTGCTGACAGCTCAGAGCCTGGAGCCTGATTCAGATTCTGTGTGTGTATCTCACTCTCCCTGCCCCTCCCCTGCTCGCACTCTGTCTCTCTCTCTCTCTTTCTCTGTGTCTCTCTCTCAAAAATAAATAAACATTAGAAAAGAAGAAGAAGAAGCAGCAGCAGCAGCAGCAGCTGTGATGGTGTTCTCCAAGAGTTAATGTGAGTCAGAAAAGGTCCACGGCTTGTAGGGAACCAAAATGATCTCAGAAACTAACCCAGTTCATCAGAAGTAGCTACTCATGTTTAGGGGAGTCCTAAAGAAATGAAACCTTCTCATCCTCCCAATCTCCACCCCCACCCCCAAGAGTCCACACAATTGAGACAACACTGTTGTGGTGGGCATCTAATATTTTGTTCGCTTAGAACAGCAACTCCCTCCTGGTAAGAGATAAACTCTAACCATGTGGTCTGAATGGAGGCTGTCATCTTACTTACATAGCCACCTGGGACACCCCCAAATGACCCAGACAAGGACACATGGTCCAGCTGAGCCAATCACATCATGTACACTCTGCTGCAGTCACAGATTGACCCCCTGGAGGAAAACCTGACTCAGACTAATATAAGCAAAACCCTACGCCAGAAATTTTTAATTTGGGGTGGGAAAGAGGGATCCTTCGTCCTTTCTTGGTGGCTACACTGTGAGATGAACTCTAGGTAGAGAATGGTTGCCACCATGTCTCCTTTTTTGTGGTCTGAGTGAGTAAAGCTGATATGCAGAGAGCAGGAATCCTTGCAGGATTCAGTTCCCTGGCACCCTGGATACCTGAAACCCATATGTACTTCTGCGTTTGCCAAGGTTATAGGAGCCGATGGATTTCTTTTCTGGCCTAAGCTTATTTGGTTCTCTGTTTGTTTGTTTATTTTTTAACTGTTTGATATCACATTTATTGCTTGCCTACTATGTATGAAGCAGGAGAAGATAACCCAACAAAGAGACAGGGAGCCCCGCCTGAAAGACATGTTTCATACATATTCCTAAATACACTTTTACCTCATTGAAGTCAGTCAGTACATATTCTTACTGACTGAATATTCTTATTCTTATTTATTTATGGATGGGGTTCAGTTGTTGTTTTAAAAATAGTGCATCGTGTTGGTGCTTTTGGTGCCTCACCCACCACTAGTCCATAGCTCTGGCTCCCAGTGGCTCTGAGTGTTGGCTGCTAACAGCTCAAGGCAGCGTCCTAGTCCGGATAGCTACCCTTGGCCAAATGGGAGTCATCTCATTCAGTTGATCACTGCCCCTATTTTTTCACCATTCTCCATACTGCAAACCCTGCACAACAGGTACAAAACGTTAGCTCTCTTGCACTGGGGAGTGATCACCCTTGTGGTCTCCCGTGGAGGCCACATCCTGGCTGAGCTTCCCCACTTGCCTAAGCCTGCCTCCCTCACTCCCTGACAGGCTTATCCCGAGAGCACTTCCTTAATAAATCTCTTTCCCCAAAATCCCCATCTCATTTCCTAACCGGGCACTGTAGTTCAGACAAATAATATATTGAAGAAATTTAAAAAGATGCATGCACATACAAACACAGTATACATTCCCAAGAAGAGATTTTTTTTGTATATATATTTCAGATATATAATGACTGCTATTTTGTTACTTCTGCTTTTGTCTACGTTGAAGAGTATTTACAGCTAAGAATTCAGCCCAAACATTATTTGTGCCGAAAGGGTACTAAACTGCTGAATCATGGCTTATCTGCTGTCTGTGATTCTAAATATCTTTTTTTTCTCCTTTTCTTTTTTCCTTCCAATTTTATTTAAATTCAAGTTAGTTGACATACAGTACAGTATTGGCTTCAGAGTGGAATTTAGTGATTCATCGCTTCCGTGCAACACCCAGTGATCAACAAGTGCCCTACTTAGTACCCATCACCCATTTAGCCCACCCCCACTCACCTCTCCTCCATCAACCCTCAGTTTGTTCTCTGTATTTAAGAGTCTCTTATGGTTTGCCTCCCCCTCTGTTTTTATCTTATTTTATTTTTCCTTCCCTTCCTCTATGTTCATCTATTTTGTTTCGCCTGAGCTTATTTGTATTATATTTCTGTCACTTGACTAAATGTCCTGACTAATCAACCAGATTTTTAAGGATTAATTTGCTAAGTAATTTTTATTTTATTTATTTTTTAACGTTTATTTATTTATTTATTTATTTTTAATGTTTTTATTTATTTTTGAGACAGAGAGAGACAGAGCATGAGCGGGGAAGGGGCAGAGAGAGGGGCAGAGAGAGAGGGAGAATCTGAAGCAGGCTCCAGGCTCTGAGCTGTCAGCACAGAGCCCGACATGGGGCTCAAACTCACAGACTGTGAAATCGTGACCTGAGCTGAAGTTGGACGCTTAACCGACTGAGCCACCCAGGCGCCCCTAACGTTTATTTATTTTTGAGAGAGAGTGAGAGAGAGAGAGAGAGAGAGAGAGAGACAGAGCACGAGTGGGGGAGGGGCAGAGAGAGACACACAGAATGTGAAGCAGGCTCCAGGCTCTGAGCTGTCAGCACAGAGCTCATGGTGGGGGCTTGAACCCACAAACCTGAGATCATGACCTGAGCTGAAGTCAGAGGCTTAACTGACTGAGTCACCCAGGCGTCGCTGCTAAGAAATATTTAGAAACACCTGTTGGCTTACAAAAAGCAAATTCTACTTGTGTACACAATAATTCTATGGGTTACTTTTTAAGTAATTTCTCAAAATATCCTGCAAGGGACACTGTTTCCATGCGCGCACACACATGCACACCAACTTCTGTTCAAAGCATAAGAGGAGGAACCGAGTGAATTGCATGAGGTGATTCCAAGCGGTTTTAACATCTGCTAAAATTGTGCTTCTTTGGAGAAAGCAAATATTACATATTTGGAGATCCCCAGCTAACTTTTAAGGCACCCAAATCTGAGTCTTCACTGAACTGGACAGAAAAGAAAGAAAGAAAGAAAGAAAGAAAGAAAGAAAGAGAGAGAGAGGAAGGAAGGAAGGAAGGAAGAAAGATCTGCCAACAGTGACTCTGTGGCTTCATCTAGACTGTGAGCTGAGAGTTTACTGGAGAGGGAACCATGGAGGCAAAGAAATTGTCATACAACATTTCAGGGATGGAGATCTGGCTCCATGTGACTCATCTGAGGTTCCTCAGGGAGGAACTGGATCACAGAGATAATGATACTCCTCCTTCTGAAATGTTCTCTTTGGACAGGGTTAAATGCAGAGGTAAAAGCAGAGCATAGCTGCTGCGCCTGAGCACACAGGAGGGAAAAGACTGTTCTGCCTGGTGCAATGATTCAAGTGCTACTTCAGACTGCAGGGTACAGACAGGATCTGGAGAAGAGCCTGGAATCTGTTTTTATTGGCTTCAAAAGGGGCAATGAAGCAGGAGGAGGATTCACAGCTTCACTTGATGCCAAAGCCCGTGGTGGCACCCTGCACACCTCCACCTCCCAGGTGGCCTCTCTGCCACCTACTTTGGTGCCATGGATGCTCACTGTCCCTCATGTTTTCAGTCTGTACCGAGACCTGAGCTGAAGCTCTGGCCACCCCTGTTGCAGAGACTACAGTTATGAGGCTTACTGAACTGTCACTCCAACTCTTCCTGCAAGGAAAATTCTAGAATGAGAAAAGATGGTGGCTTTCACTTTTATTTTCTTTACTGTGAAAATGTTCTTAAAAGGAAAAAGGATTCAAGGAGGAAAAAAATCCTAAATGCGTCTTTTTTGAGACTATGAGATCTCATTCTTTACGGCCTCAGTCAAAACCGTTAGTCTTCTATACAGAATGATTTTGCATTAGTGCAACTGTCACAAATAATTCCTATGAAACATGGACCTATTATTTGTTTTAGATGTGAATACAGCATACAGCATTTACCAATGGATGGAGAAAATAAATAAATGCTTTATAAAAGAACATTCTATAAGAAGGTTCTTACCTTCCTCCCAAAGCACTGACTACAGTAGTTAATATCCATATGGTCCAGATACTTATTTATATCAATGTGTGGAGATATTCTTATTGTAGGACCTTAAAAAAAAGACAAGACAAGAATAATTGGACAGAGCAGACCATACACTGTTAAATGAAAACGTTATGCACATACCTGATCTATAAATCCAGGATACAAATATCGTCAGGTCTCTTTTATTTTTCCAGCTAATGGTTAGAGCAACTACCTGCCAAATAAGCAGCAAGTTTATTGTCTCCCTCTTGAGGCTTTCCCCACTCCCGCCCTTGGCCTGTCAGAATAGACAGATTTAGGCAGTGCAAAAAGGGCTAGCCCCACTTCCACGCCCACAAAGTGTCCCCCCACCGTGGACTCCTGCCTTGTTTCTTGCTGGCACTTGGCCCCCACCATGGTCTGAGAAGGAATGCTGGACATCTACTGATCCAGCCCCTGAAGGGTGACCCCACTCCTTCAGGGTCAGCCTGGCCAAGGGATGCCTCACACTTGGGCTCCCAGGGTTACAGAGACCTGTATTCTTCTTCGTAGACACAAAACCATCACCCAAGCCCTGGAAAACCAAAGAACGCTGGGTTCAGAGTAATCCTGGCATTCATAGGTGGGTCCACACAACACTACCTTTTCCATCCTCTGAGATCCATAGCTAAGTGATAAATATCTTTTGTTTTGCAAGTCTCAGGCCCTGTGGGTCTGATTACGCTCACTTTCTCCAGAGTGACTATAGGGTTATGCCCTGACCCTCTTAAGGAAAGATATTCTTAAAAACCCCTGAGAATCCTACAGCCTCTCTTCAATCAAGGTTACTTTCAGAGACTCAAGGGTGATTTATCCCCAAAATGAGACTCTCCGAGGTGATCTATGCTAGTTTTCTAAGAGGGCAACCATAATGGTTCCGTAGTATCAATCTTCCTTTTCTAAAGGATGATAACTTCAGCGACTATACAATAGTTTCTTGGCTTTTCTTCCTAAATAATAGAACTAACCCAAACATTACCACTGGTAGGTCCCCTACTATGTGCTTTTGTGAAGTGAATTGAGCACAATTTAATACAATGAAATAAAATTACACATTAAGTTCTAATCTTCCCGCGAAGGGATTGGTTACAACACATTAGTTTATTGCCAAAGAAAGTAGTATCTACTTTGATATAACCTAGGTTTACCTTTTTCCAGGTCCCATTATGCCTCTACTTGTCTTGTAATGCTCTCGTTTGCATTAATGCAACAGTTTGCAATGAGAGATCACTGCCTGGTTTAAAGACCCTGATGAAACCTCAGAATATTTCTAGTGTTTATGTATACATTTTCTCAAAGTCATAATATCAATTCTGTATTGTTTTAGAGGCTTTGTTTCCCTCTAATTGTTCTGCAAAATGTCCATGGCTGCCTTTCTTACCACATTGGCACTGTTCACAGCTCTGCTGAAGAACATAGCAGAGTCTCTATCCTGAGTCTGGTGGTTTGTTTTGCACCCTCTTCCCTGTTGGGCAATGCTTGTGAGTGGGGCTGGGTTATTTACTAACCAAAATCCCGAGCTCAAACAGATTCCTCCACTATATAGAACAATAGATCCTGTGACACTACATGAACATCGGTAAAATCCACACAGGCCATAAAAGGTCAGGGATGTGGCTTCTTGGTCATTGCGTATGCAATAGTGTTTGTATCTGTAACCTGTGATCCATTTTCACCATCATTCAGGAATGGATAAGGAGCAATGTACAGATACAACAAATAAAAATAGAGATTTATTCATGTTGTACATTGGATTTGATACTATAGTCCCCGAATAACAATTTTAAGAGAACACAGCAGGACTGCTTGGTCTAAAGACATTGGTGCTTCTTTTTTCCTCTTCTTTTCATATTTTATCATTGGAACTTTATAGCAAAGGAATATGATTTTTTGTGTGAATGAGAGGCCCTACTGGTTGATAAATACTGAGTGGGAGACCCAACTTACTGACTGGGCGAATAGGAGAAAATATGCTACAAGAGAAGAAACTTTTTTTTTTTTTTTTAAGAGAAAGAGAGAGAGAGAGCAAGGAGAGGGGCAAAGGGAGAGAGAGAGAAAGAGAGAGGGAGGAAAAGAAAGAGAAAGAGACTGTTAGGTAGGCTCAACACTCAGCATGGAGACCTACTCAGGGCTCAATCCCATGACCCTAGAATCATGACCTGAGCCGAAATCAAGAGTTGGATGCTCAACCGACTAAGCCACCCAGGTGCCCCAACAAGGTTATTTTGACTAAAAGATTCCCTGATCATCCCAAATTGGTAAATGTGAAAGCCTCAGAAATGACATGGGGCTTCAATTGTGCTGTGAGTTGCAACAGGAAACAGTAAGGACACTATTCTTTGCCAAAATTACTCCAGCAGCATTTGAAATAGCTTTTATGAAATAAAGTCAGGAGAAAACCCTAATGGCTAACTTGGAAACTTTTTAAAGGAAGAAATTGAATAAGAGAGCCATTCATCATGAAGCTTATCTTCTAAAGCAAATCAGATTAAAAAAAATTTTTTTAATGTTTATTTATTTTTGAGAGAGAGAAAGAGAGAGACAGAGCACGAGTGGGGGAGGAGCAGACAGAGGGAGACACAGAATCTGAAGCAGGCTCCAGGCGGCAAGCTGTCAGCACAGAGCCCAACGTGGGGCTCAAACTCACAAACTGTGAGATCATGACTTGAGCCGAAGTCGGACTCTCAATGGACTGAGCCACCCAGGCGCCCCATAAAGCAAATCAGATTTTTAATAACTTTCCACGTTTTTAATTGGCACTGGGGCGGGGGGCGGGCAGAGGGAGAATGGAAAATAGAAGGTGTATAAGAGCCCTGAGCATGGTGGTGTCTCACCTCAGACAAGCTGAAGTTGAGGAAGATGGCAAAGTTCTATGTAAACACCAGGAGTGACTGTCTTTGATGGTGGAATTTATTGTTTTCTGTCCTCCACGGTTTCCACATCTATGGGATAGGGTCAATAATTGAGCAGCTTTCTCAGTCCGAGGAGCAATTTTGGAAAAATAAGATACTGCAGCTACCAGTTAACAAAACTGTACTTAAAAAAAAATCTGTCGAAATGTGGCTGTTTCTTTGCCACTAGCAATTGTGACCCAACATCCTTGTAAGGCACTTTTCACATGCTCCCAAGCTCTCTACTACATAGAACACCTCCTAAAGACGTTGCAGGGTGGAATCTCAGAAAAATCTAATTTTTGGATCTGACCTAGATTTGCCTCAAGACTGAGTGTCCTTGCCAGTCTGAAGAATATAATATTTTTTCTTATTATCCACCGGTTCCCTCTTCTTCTCCCTCTATTTTTGTTTGTTTTTATTTTGCTAAATTGTGAAATCTACTTAAACTTTGCCCTTTTCTGCTAGGTAAGAACAAATTTCCCTGTCAGAAAAATCATCCTATAAGAATGAGATTTACATAAAAATAATTGAAGACAAGTTTTCCGGTCTACAAGAGAGATGCACAAGGCTTAATCAGTACCCTCAGATACCAGTCTCATCAGATTTTCCTCCAAAACTCTGAGAAAAATAATAACCTTGCTTCGGTCAGGACTTTAAGTGAAAATATTCCAGAAATAACAATACAATGTAAAAGCTGACCTTAACATTTCAATATTCAGACCCTCTTAAGCAACACCACATTTTTAAAAAAAATGAAAAATCTTATTTTTCTAAATAGGCAGAATCTCCACAGGCTAATCAGCATCCACAGCAACATGCTGGCGGGTTAAGAAAGGTCAGCTCCAGCCATGTACAGACCAAAAGCTCTTCAAACCACTCACAACCTCCAGCACTGACTATAATAACTTCCATATTTAGACAAAATGAAATTTCTCATGAAAAACTGACTTGGTTCCATCTTCCCTCAAGTCAAGCAGAGGCTCCATTCCTACAGATTAGGTTAAAAGAACTCTAACCTTAAATTTATAAATGTTCATAATGTACCTTGAATTTCAAGTTTCCTGAACTGCTACCAAAGCAAGCTTCCTTATTAGTGACTTCCTGTGAGGAAATTTTTATTTTGCATTTATGAACTCACTCTCTGCATTGTTATAATCAGACAATTGTTTTATATCAAATTTCCTATAACCTTTCTGTAACATTTAGCATCATGTCACCATGCCTTGATTTTGCCGTTGAAAGCAGTTTCACAAGGAAACCATTCGTGACAGGGAAAAAAAATCATTGTTCAATCCGATTGAGTTTACTGAAGGAACAAATAATTCACTTGAATCCTCAAATCTTGTCCTTAGTATAGAGAGGACTTGGATTCTGAAATTAACTTTTGAGTCTTCTTAGAGTCAAGAATATAAGCAAACCCAAAAATAGATGAATATGACTCAGACATTTATTTTTTTAAGTTTATTTATTTATTTTGTGAGAGAGACAGAGAGAGAGCACTAGCATGCATGAGTGAGGGAAGGGCAGAGAGAGAGAGGGAGAGAAGGAGAATCCGAAGCAGGCTCCCCACCACCAGCTTGCAGCCTGATGGGAGGTTCAAACCTATGAACCATAAGATCATGAGATCATGAGATCATGAGATCATGACCCGAGCCAAAATCAAGAACCTGGTGCTCAACCAACTGAGTCACCCAGGCACGCATGATTCAGACATTTTACAGATAGCCATTAATTTGAAATTTAAAACATAAAAAAGTAAGCTCTTCTCACCTCCCTTACTGGCCCTGCACAACTTGTGAATACACAGATTTTTTTATTTTCTTCTCCTAGGATCACTTAGTTTTAATGAAAATATATCATTAGGTATTACAAATCCAGGTGTTCAAAACTGAACCAGTTGATTTTAAGGGTATGATGGTATAGTAAGAAAATATTGTCAGAGTTGAAAACATCACCAACATAGCAGAGCATACTAAACCAAGTATGTTCACCCCTGGCGGGATATCTGTAAATGTTTCTGGTGGTGTGAATCCCAGCTTCCAGCAGTTGCTGCTAATGACCAGAGCTTTTACCAACAAGAAGGTCCATAAAACACTCAGAGCTTCATCCTGATCAGATGCACCAGTTACCAAGTCTGCTCATGCTAAGGATTAGGAAAAGAGAAACTTTTCTCAATTATGCTATTTATGTCTTATATTCTTCCACTCTGTCCCACAGGTTTTGGTGTGAACTATTCTTTTCCTTTGCTTTTGGCATCCTTGGCTACTTTTAATTTTGACCCTGCTCCAAGGTTTATCTAGAAATTCATTTCTTCATTTCAAGAGTTAATGTATTTTACCTTTTTATATATATATTTTTATACTTTTAGATTAATTGGATTATGATCAGAGAATATGCCCATAAAAGCTCTACTTTTCAAAAAAATGTTAAGGTTTAATTTGAGGCCAAGTACATAACCATAATTAATTTTATCTGAAAGCTATGAATTTGTATACGTGCATATAGCTGTGTACTCAACCTTTTTGATTGTATCATTAAATTCTTTTATGCCCTTGTTTTGTTTTCTATCGAATCTGTCACGTTCCTAAAGAGGGCTGTTGAAATCTTCTACTTATTTTATCAGGTTCTTCTTGCAAATTGCTTTTTTTCTCTCATTTACCGAGCTTCTGTGTTTTTGGTGACTATGGTTTATGACACATCTCTCCATAAAGTCTGTCTGTTTAGCATAATGCCCAGAAAATCATCTATTTCTTATTCACCTTGTGTAATAAATACAGCCTGCTATTTCCCCCTCAATATCCATTCTGCTCTCTTTCCCTCCTCTATTAGTCTCAGAATAAAATCGGTGTTGCCCAGACTTCCTGGAAGCTAGATATGGCCATAAACTGAGTTCTGGTCAATGAAATGTAAGTGTAAATGTCATGTGGCAACTTCAGGAATTTCTCTAAGACCAAGCATGCAAGCTCTTCAGTCTCTCCCAGCTATCTTGACTCCCAATTCCTTTCTTGCAGAAGTTGCTGATCCCCTGAGATTCAACCACGTCCTTCTCTGCACCATGGTCTCTGCACCATGTATCTTACTTAATGAGGTCCCCTTGGCTGGCACAGCTATTCTCAATTCCCAGCTACCTCCTATGAACTCCTTCAGGCAAGCAGTATTTTCAGATATTCTTGAAAAACAGCATTTAAATTGACCGTATTACTATTTCTACTCTACTGTGGCTGAAATGCATAGGAGTGTATCATTTTGCAGAGCTGGGTCTTCTCAGTATTCCAGACAGAAATAAGAAAAAGTTCCCTCCACATTGGATAGCCACTATCGTGTGCTTTTTTTTTTATCACCAGCATTACTAACTCAGGGTTTTAGACTCAGAATTCATGATAAAAACCACCCCGAAACATCAAGCTTTGCTCTTGACATGTAAATTTTCAAAAGGTAAAATAATCATGTGCCAGGATCATGCAACTCAAAAATGCTTTCATTTTTAGGACATCTTCTCCTCCTAAGACTTTTAAAGTCTATTTTGAAACACAAAGCCAAGAATTTGAATCTTTGGTCTCATTGGATCCTTTTGTGATCTCCCTTTCCTGGATCAATAAAATTTATCCCCAGAATTTATGACAAAAGGGTTAGAGGGGAAAAAATGAATTTTAAAGAAGGAAAATATGTCAGATTATGTTTGAAACTCTTATCCCACTGCATATAGAATTGGAGATTCTAATAATACAATAGCATGAACACCAGACTTGATGTCAGAAGGAATTTGTTGGTATTCAGACTTTTCTACTATGAGTTCAGTGCCCTTAGGCAAGTTACATAAGCCTCATTTTTCTTATCAAAATATGTGGAAAAATAATATCCACTTGCCAAAGTTTTTATGACATTTAAAATGAGATGGAATATATGTCAAGTAAATAGTACAAATACCAGACCTTCTAGAATAGTGCTTATTGAGGAAACTCACAAAGAGAAGGAGCAGGTCTGTGGTTTCCCCAAGGACAGCACACACACCCCTCCCCTGACATCCTGGGGTGCCAAATGGCACTCTAGCAGGGCCAATACCAGACTCTAAGAATGAGATCCCAGTCTTGAGCCATGCAGATTTTATGCTGCTTTATTGGGAAGCACCAGGCCTTATCTCAGCATAAGGATTGGGCTCCAAACTATGTAATTGCAACAATAGAAAATGATGGACTGTCCTCAGTCCTTATCTATCACCCCAACACTTTTCTGAAATCAGTTGACTTAAGCATTGGGTTGGAGTTCTTCAGGAAGCCAGCTTTCTCTCTGGAAGGGCAGCCTGCAGGGAATCAGTTATCTTTACTTCTAAGTCTGTGAAAACCACATGCACAGTGCCCAGGAGAGAGTTGGTATAAATGTAGAATGAATGTATGTGGCCACGGGGCCAAAGTGTCCAGTCCCTTTGTACTATAGGAAGTGTGTTTTTTGAAACTCTTATCCCACTCTTATCCTTATTTAATCTCAGATTAAATAATGTATTCCACAAGTGATTTATGGAATGTCCAATCCATACCAGGCTTTCTTCTAGGCACTTGAGATTTACCTGTTAACGAAATGTTCAACGATGCCAGACTTACAGAAACTTCATTCCAATAAGCACATAAAGAGTAAGTTATATAATACTTTAAAAGATAAGTCTGTGGAGATAAGAATCAAGGGTAAAGGGAAGAGGGAGTGCGGGGTGGGGGGTGGAGCACAGGAAGGTGGTTCCCCTTGTAATTTTAAATATGGTGGTCAGAGCAGGCTCACACATAAAGATGAGGGAGTGAGTCTTGAAGATATCCGGGGCAAGAGCTTTCCAGGCAGAAGAGAGTCCAGTTCTAAGTAAGAAGTTCCCAATGTGTTCAAGGACTGGGTGGAATGAAGAGCCACAGGAGAATTGTGAGAAAGGAACAATATGATCTGACTTCCATTTAAAAGTCTCAGTGTGTTGGGGCGCCTGGGTGGCGCAGTCGGTTAAGCGTCCGACTTCAGCCAGGTCACGATCTCGCGGTCTGTGAGTTCGAGCCCCGCGTCAGGCTCTGGGCTGATGGCTCGGAGCCTGGAGCCTGTTTCCGATTCTGTGTCTCCCTCTCTCTCTGCCCCTCCCCCGTTCATGCTCTGTCTCTCTCTGTCCCAAAAATAAATAAAAAAAAAAAAAAACGTTGGGAAAAAAAAAAAAAAAGTCTCAGTGTGGCTGCTGTATTGAGAATAGACTATAGGCATCAAGATGAATACAGGGAAAATTGTGTAAACATCAGAACAAACAGTGTCTGATGTTCCCCTGAGCTGAGAGGCTTCTTCCACAAAGAAAGCTGGTTCAGGAGCGGCTGTCATTTCTGCTTCTGCTGATGGAGAGGTGGAGACATGTTTGATAACCTCTCCAGGAATCCTTGAACTGTGGATGATCTGTGAGTTTGGGGAAAAGGATTAGAAGGAGTCCTGATTCCAGATACCAGAAGACTTGTGAAGACACCTTCTCCAAGGACAAATATTGGAGTTTTCTTCTGTTGTGTAAGACTCCCTACTCAAGGTTAGGCGTATTAAGGACCTTAGAAAATTGTCCCATGACAATGAAGGTAACAAGAAACAGAAGCTGTTATGAAGCAGGGGGAGAGTATAAATGCCTGTGAGTGGCCTGGCAATAAGGATCACTGCTGTCTCATTACTTTGAACAGGGGTGAGTGATCAACAATGGAGAAGAATGCTCAGTTCCCAACCTTCCAGGAGATACAGGCCTGTAAACAGGACTGTCTACAAAATTGGTAGGGCCCAGTGCAAATCGAAAATGCAGGGCCTCTTGTTCAAACTTAGTAAGAATTTCAAGATGGCAAGAGCAGAGCATTAAACTAAGCATGGGGCCTTCTGAGCATGGGGTCTTAGAAGACTGCTAAGGTTTAATACCCATGAAGCTGGTCCTCGGCTTTAGCTTGAATTTGCATGAGCCAAACAGATAGTCCAGATACAGATGATACAGACAGGAGCATGGGGAAGAACTTGCATTAATTTGGTAATAGTTCAGCCACACAGAAGACAGAGTGAGGGCAAATTAACTGTGCCATTTGGGATGGCACATCACCTCTTCCACATACTTCTGAGCTGGTGAGATGTCCTGTTCTCTTGGCATCTGAAGACTGAATATAATCCGTTTAAGTAGGACCCCAGTGGCACAGACCAAGGTAATAGGAGAAATCTATCTGCAAAGGAAAATAGTATAATAAAGGGATTATTAGTCAAAACAAAAAAGAGGCTGAGTTTTAACATGAGATTTTTTACGACTTCTAAGTGAGAAGCATCTGTTGTCCTTCCCCATAGGAGCTATCTAGGCAGGTGTTGGAGGAGGTCTTCAAGAGGACATGACTGGTGGCCCCAGGCAATCAGAGGCTCCTTATCCCCTCCTCTGTCCTTGGAATGTATGTTCTGCCCACTGTTCCCACAGTGGAAGCCATTTTCAAGGATGCAGCCTTAAAGAGCAATGAGTTGTTGAGACCATCTGGATTGCATACTTGACTGAGCCCCATTAAGGCCGTTATAAATTTTAAGATTCTGGCAGGTGGAGCTGGAATTCTATCATCTTGTGGCCACCCAAGACCAGCCTCACATGTAAATTCCCTTGCTTTTTAAACCTGCCACCCACCAATCTGGAGTGGTCTGCCTCTTTCTTCAGCCCCTCCCTGCCCTCTGCATCAGGGGGCCAGTTTGTGCACCATGATCAGAGTCCCCAGATTTGTCTCTCCTGATAACGTTTCAGAGTTCTCCCCTCACAGAAGAAACTGCATCATCATAAAAATAATTTATCACAGCCAACCTGGGACTTTTTCTTGAAAGCCTTGGCTGTCTTCTAGGACAAGGAGCAAAAATGTAAAGAAGTAACGCTTAGAAAGGGCATATGTTCTAGTTAAACTCCCAGGTTCTGAAAACAAATACTCATTCACTCACTTATCAATTCATTCATTTATTTGACCAATATTGAGCTTCTACTATTTGACAGACCTGTATAGTATCTGAAGCCTAGTGAATATCTATTCAATAAACTGTGACCAGATACACAAGGCCTGCAGGCTCAGGGAATGGAGAGACAGATCTGGTGTTGAGCAGTGTATGACTGTGGATGATTTATTTAGCCTCTCTGATCATTAGCTCTCTCATCTGTAAAGCAAGAATGACAATAATATTAATATCTACTTTTTATAGCTTTATGGATTAATGTATGCAAAGCCTCTGGTTCAATGCCCAACCCTTAGTATGCCTCAGGAAATACTAGCTATTGCCATTATTATTAATTTCTATTGATTTAACTAGACACAGAGAGGGCAGCATGTGTTTTATAAACCAGAACTTCTCTCTTCTAGTGACTAAGTCAATAAAAATTATAGGAAATGCTCAAAGTTCACTTCCTACCCATGGTAGGGTACCACTCTGTTTTATTTTGTTTTGTTTCTTCCTCCAGTGCAGAAATAATCGTGTGTCTTGGCATATCTAAGATAAGGAAGATTCCTACATGGAATCACATGTACTTGTATATTCATACTGCTAAGGACCCAGCAGATTTAGTCTCATACCTCAAAGAGAAATCACGGCTAAAATGAGAAAGTCCCCAAAGTCAAAAGGAGGGATATGCAAACACTGGTACAAGTTGGCAGCCTTAACCCTCACATGTGCTGTGTGGCACTCCCAAGACAGGGCAGGTCTTGGGGCACAACCAATCCACAATCCTTTTTCCATGGAGAAATTGTGGACTCACTTAGAGCAGCCATGATCTCTGCCTCCACCTTGATGCCTGAGACGTTATTACTCTCTGGGAAGCAAGATGATGGTTTAAACCTCTGGCTGGTTTTGTAATTTCTCTTAATTCTCATTTTATTAATTGAATTCAATGCTGTTTCTACTCATTCTAATAAAAGCTTTGTTTAAAAATAAAAAAGAAAGCCTTGGATTTTCAGGAAGAACCATTGGAGACTCAGTGACCCAGACAAGGGACCTCTCTTAAGGGATACACCTAACACTGAACTGCATGTACCAAGCCAGTGACTCCCCTTTCCTCTTTTGGTATGTCCAATATCCCAGAGAGGCCCTGCACTGCCTTCTCTGATGCATCAGGAAAAATGAAGAGAAAGATCACAAGGTTTTCAGGTCCATCAGGTTAGGAGCAGAACTTCCTTCCAGCTACAGAAATCCTACATCTAAGTGGCAGGCAGGACTGGGTACTTTGTGTTCCTAATGACATAGAGAGAAGGACCAAAGGAGCAGCTACACACAAATCCCAAGGGGGCACAGCAGGGGCTGGTTGTGTGCAGTCATGGGTGAGCAACTTTCTTTTCCCTTGACACAGAGCCCTGGAATGTGGGGACATTTCTGGGAAGGTGGACAAACCTTATGTTTGGCTATCCCAGGTAAGAACAATTGTGAGACTGCTTTTTGGAAATGGGGAAAGAAAAGATTTATCACAACCCTGCCCAAGCCAGGCAGGAAACAAATTATTGTTTAATGTTGGCTCATTGATCAAACCTACAAGCCTAGCAACGCCGTAAAGTAAGTTTCTTTACCATCAGTTATTTTAAAATATGCGCCATGTGATTTTCTCATAATATCCTTGTAATTAAAATGTCCATATAAATCAATAACAAAAGTGTTAAGATGAAAAGTACAGCATAGGGAATATAATCAATAATATTGTAATAACTTTGTATGATGACATTGCTATGTTGTACAGCTGAAACTAATATAACATTGTATGTCAACTATACTTCAATAATTGTTTCAGAAACCATTAATATCCTGGGTGGGGGGGGTGGTGGTGGTGAAAATGCACTTCACAAAAAGAAGTACAAATGGCCAGTCAATTTATAAAGAGGTATACAAATTCTTAGCCATGAAAGAAACACAAAAAATTACAATGTGATTCATTTTTCCATCTATCAAAATAGTGAAGATTATGTACACACACACACACACACACACACGGTCATGGAATTCCTTCTTATTCCTTTTCTGTTATTCCAAGGACCTCCCCCAACCGCTCCCCAAATGGGTACCACAAGTCTTGAACCACCCACTCTATAATCAGAAATTAAGACTGCAAATGCTCAATTCTTAAGCCCAATCACATCTAGCCTCAGTGCAGGCTTATGTACCCAAAGAACAAAGTATCCAGTTTTGAGAAACTAGATTAAACGATGTCAGGGCTGAGGAAGAAAGGACAGGGAAAAAAAAGCAATCAAGGAAAAGAGAACAATGTTAAGTGCACAAACCATTTTGTAGGAAGGACAACTTCAATAAAGTTGCACCAACTTTCAGGTCCAGGTGAGAAGGGGATGAATGTACCATTGGCATAGCCCTCTCCCAGGAGAGCAAGCCAAAAAATATCTTGCATTACTGCATTTTCAATACAAAGTTTTGCAAATGTGAAATAGAGTGATAACAGGAGCAAACAATAGACAGCCCTGAAAAGTTATTCTTCCTGTACTGTAGTGTCAAATTTTACAAATTTGAATGCTAAAGCCTTTAATAATACAATTATAATAATAATTAAATTTTGAATACAAAATTGGGTTTATTCTTGTACTACTGAAGTTAATTCTACTTTGTTGATGTTCAGGTTCACCTTTAGCTTTGGCCTAACATCTCAATGTTGAGCATCTGACCAAAACGTGTTTCCAGTGCACGATATCTTAGGGAAATAATGGGAGGTATGGATGAAATTCATGTAAGCATACATTTATCAGCATTGTTTATAAACACTGGGCAAAAATGGAAACTACTTTATCTACAATACTGATATAGTTGTGATGTCTAAGTTCTAATGGAAGTTATTCTCCCTCAGAATATGTATCCTAGAAACAACAGATTTATTAGAGGTGTAGTAACTCTCCGTGCACCAAAGAACCATCTTCTACCCAGCTGGTCCCTTAAGATGAGGATGGTAGTGAGAAGAGCAGATTTTTGAATCAAAAAGACTATTTTATAATTTGTTCATTAACTTGTCACACAGAGGCGCTGTTGCCAACACTATCATCATTTATGCATGAATTCTGAGCACAGCTGTGATCCCTTTGTATCTCCATTTCAATAGTGATCCCTCCTTCCGGTAGACCAAACACACTGGCAATGAACTCTTCTCTGGGCTCTCTCATTCTGATCTTAATGTTTGGTAAGTACATTTTACTGAAATGGGTTTTTTTTTATTTTTTTTTTAATTTCAAAATAATGAAAACTTTCTCTAAAAGATAGAACTCTGGTCAAATTCGTGAAACAAGCCCTTTGTTTTTTCCTTACAGGAGGAACCAGTGGCAATTCGGTCAAACAGACAGACCAAATTACTGCCTTGGAAGGAGCATCTGTGACCATGAATTGCACGTACACATCCACACAGTACCCTACTCTTTTCTGGTATGTCCAATACCCCAACAAAGCTCTGCAATTTCTTCAGGAAGAGACGATGGAAAACAGCAAGAACTTTGGAGGCAGAAATATTAAAGACAAAACCTCCCCTATCACAAAATCCTCAGTCCAGGTACAAGACTCGGCAGTGTACTACTGTCTTCTGAGAGATACACACAGTGCCAAGGGCGTGGGAGGACCTGTACAAAAACCTCAGGGGCCCAGGCAAGGTATACAGTGAGCCTGGGAACCCCAAGCTGAGGAAACTTGTTCTCTCTCACAGTCCTGTTTGGACATTGTTGGGAGATAAATAAAAACAAAATCAGCTGCAACTGCCTCTAATTCCAGGGGGTTCTTTAACTGAAAAAGACATGTGGGGAAAGGGAAATTATTCCATCAGGCAGAATAATTTTTGAACTGGAAAGAGAAAATGGGAAAGGATAAGTGAAAAGATACAAAGAAAAGATTTAGATGCTTTCAATATAATCAAGTCTTCTGGATCATTTAAATTAATTTCTAAAACACAAAAAAGAATTTTCAGGCATCGTTTGAGAGGTATTGGGCAAAATCTTTGAAAGCCTAAGGGGAATGAAGGAAATCTCAAACCTATAAACAAGGAAGAAATGGATTGATATCCAGCAACAACGTTTTCAAGCATATTATTAACAGATAATGTGTGTGCTCTTAGAAAATAATGCAGGAAACATTATGAGCTAGAATGAATTCCCTAAAGATATTTTTTAAACAAACCTGCTGAATTCAAGTTACTTCTCTGGACTAAAACTGACTCAAATGTTTGCAAGGCATTTGACTACTTTGTTTCTCATTAGATCATTAGGAAAATAAGTAATATCATACATCACTCACTAAGTGATCTATTTATCACAGGCCCTATTGTACTATCAATAATAATAATAGCTAGCATTTACCAAGTGCCCAACATGTATGACGTATTGTTTTAAATGCATCACATAAATTCATTCATTTAATCTTCCCTACAACCCCATGAAGCAGGCTTAGTTATTAGTCCCCAGGAAACTAAGGTACAGAGAAATAGCCCAACTTGTCCATGAACAGAGTTAGGAAGAGAGCTGGCATAGAAGTACAGGTAGATTAGACCAAAACCTGTACTCTTAACTGCTGAACTTTGTTAACTCCCAGTGTTATCAGCAATTTTTACCACAAACCACAAATTTGGTGTTGTTATCTCCATTTTATAGGAAACTGAAGACTAGAGCATTTTGATAACTTCTCAAAACCCAGTATCTAGCAAGTGGCAGGGCTAAGACTCAAACTGAGGTCTATTAGGCTCTCCAAATCATATCCACTTTTCATGTTGCCGCTCTGCGTAATGCTACAGTCCATGGTCCTCAGCTGAAAGAATGGCTTATATAAAGATTCAATTGGGAACACCGTCTCTATTGTCGTTTCACATGATTTTATCCTTCGTCTTACTGGTTCATATTCACTTTATGTGAACTCACATAAGCTGTGCCCGTCAAATAGGCAAACAGCACAATACTCAGATAGGTAGTTAATATGTTAGGTGATATTAGATGAACTGAAATAGCCAAAATAAAATTTTATGGGGATAACTGTGTTTCTGCATGTAGTTTTATCAAAATCTATTCTGATACATACTAAGGGGAACCATGGATTGACAGTACTTTTTGTGAAAATGATTTGGGCATGTAATTTGCTCAACCTAACTAGAAGAAAAGGAGATTTGCTGAAAGGATACGGAGGAGTCTCGTAAAATCTATTTGTGAAAAATACAGCTGAGCCTCACAAGAAGGACATCATCAATTGCTTATTCTTTCTGAATCTACTTTTCTCTGAATATATAATCAGTTCTCCTCTTAGGAGACTAGATTCCATGGTAAGCCTGTTAGTTTGTATTCCACAATAACCTGAGTTTGAACATACCCAGCTTTGCCAAGGGATGATTGGTTCAAACTCCATGGGGTTTTATAGCTCTAGCGACTAACACTATCTAACAACTGTTTGTATACCCATAGTCCAAATTCATAACCCCAGTGTTTACCAAGATCCAATAAGCTACAGCCAGGGAAAGGTCACTTAATACAAATATGACCTCTAGGTGTGTTCCTTAAGGAGCACCTCTGATGGAGGGGCTAGCAAGGAGTCCCCAAATTAAAAAATGACTTCAAGCTCCAAATAATTCAACAGAGTGATAAAACTACTGAAACAATTAAGGGAACAATCATAGATGAATGGAAACCAGATGAATAAAATGATACTGTGGCAGGATAACATTTGAAACATATTTGGTCAGTCATGGACAAAAATGAAAGATTAAGACTAGGAAAGGAGACTGAAATCATATGACACGGAGAAACAGGGCTGTCATGTGAAGAAACCAGAGATATTTATAAGGAATGCCTTTAAAAAACAGAACAGAACAGAACAGTCCTTGGGTTTTTTAGGAAGTCCTTGGGAATGAAATATCAAGTGGCACAGACAGGTTGTCATCTACTCTACTTGATCTGGAACTGCCAGCTGAAGCCAAAGAATCATCAAATTTTCTTCCCCACCTTACCCCTCCCCACCCCCCCCAGCTCCACCCCCAGTCCCACCCCCACCCCGGGGACTCCCAGCTGGCGGATGCTAACTTTGATTCTAGATTTGTCTTGGTTTTTTTCAGAGTACTTGACCTATATAACAAATGACTGTGCATCTAGCCACTAGGTGGCAATGTGGGCATTTTAAAGACCGTGAACGGCTCATTGTACAGGTAGCCCTATAAATAGTGCAAACATGTACATTTGTGCTGTCTCTGATGGGCTGGGGATCCCATTTGATTTCTAAAGTAACTGTGCAGAAGTCATAATAATAAAAGATTCCTTGACCAACTAACATATATTCCAAATCCTATAGCAGAGACCGTGTGAGCCTTAGCTGCAGTAATAATGGTGAAGACCCAGCAAGTTTTGTTGGCTACTCTGTGGTTTCAGTTCATCTGTAAGTTGGGGAGTTTGGGCATATGGGAAGAGGAAGCCTAAGTGGATATTTTTTCAAGATTCTGAGGAGGGGAGATAAGGGAACTGTGAGTGGCTAACCCAGAGGACCCTCTGGGAAATGTATAAAGGAAAACGTTTTGGAGAAATATTACAATAATAGTAATATGCTGTGTTTGACCATGTCTTTGAGAATAGGGGCAAGTGGCAAAAATGGAGTGGAACAGAGTCCCCAGTCCCTGACTACCCAGGAAGGTAATTTTGTCACAATCGACTGCAGTTTCTCAGTAGGAATGACCGCTTTGCACTGGTTGCAACAGAATCCTGGAGGAGGTATTGTCTCCTTGTTTATACTGAGCCTCGAGATGAAGAAGAAAGGAAGAATAAGAGCCACAATAAACACAGAGGAACTTCACAGCTCTCTGTACATCACAGCCTCCCAGCCCAGAGACTCTGCCATCTACCTCTGTGCTGTGGAGACACAGTGCTGCACCGTCATCTGGAGCCTGTACCCAAACTCTGAAGCTCAAAGGCATCATTTCCCCTCATTCTTGTCTTTCTAAACTTGTCTGTCTCTCTCCTTGGGCAGATGATGTCAGTTTTTTTAAGTTTTTTTGAAATGTAATATTTTCTAAACCACCTCTAAAATGTAAAGCATCATCACCAAGTATTTTAACCAAAACAACACATGATCTATTATATTGGAAGTAGAATATACAGACTCTGGAGCTAAATAGCCAAGGTACAAAAATACTGATTCTGCCACTTAACTCACTGGGATGATCTTGGCCAAGTTACTCTTTCTCAGTTTTTCCTCAGCTATAAAAAAGAGAAAACAGGGGGCGCCTGGGTGGCTTGGTCGGTTAAGCGTCCGACTTCGGCTCAGGTCATGATCTCACGGTCCGTGGGTTCAAGCCCCGCATCGGGCTCTGTGCTGATGGCTCGGAGCCTGGAGCCTGTTTCAGATTCTGTGTCTCCCTCTCTCTGTGACCCTCACCCATTCATGCTCTGTCTCTCTCTTTCTCAAAAATAAATAAACGTTAAAAAAAATTTTTTTTAATTAAAAAAAGAGAAAACAGTGTATCTAACTCCTACGTGTGGGAATTATACAAGGTAATACATGCAATACATGTAAAGTGCTTAAAACAATCCCCAGCACATAGTTAGTATTATGTAAGTGGTAACTATCATTAGTATTAGGTTTAGATGTACCATGAGTTTGCCAATACTCACTGATGGGTTAATACCTTAAATCTTTGGAGAGATAAATGGAAGATAAATAACAAGCACCTAATAATACTTAGAGTTTCCAAGTTATTTACTAATAATGCCCAGTAGTCATCAGACTTTAAAAATTGTATTAGGAAAAACATAGAGTGGTTTTAGAAAATCTAGTAGAAGGATGACACTACAGTTTGGTTTCTGTATGGAGACAGACAGGTAAGAGCAGTCATGGGGAAGTTCAGTGCCTTCCTTTGGAGAAAACGCAGGTTCTAATTTTCTCACCTGGAAATCCCTAATGGAAACTGGCGTTTATAAAAATTCATGAAGGAGGGGCACCTGGGTGGCTCAGTCGGTTGAGCATCTGACTCTTGATTTTGGCTCAGGTAATGATCTTATGGTCATGGGATTGAACCCTGTGTTGGGCCCTGTGCTGGGCATGAAGCTTAAGATTCTCTCTCTCTTTTCCCCTCTGTCCCTCTCCTCTCTCTCTCTTTAAAAAAAAAAAACCCAAAAATTCATGAAATGAAATATCAACCAGTGGGTCTCAGTCACTGGTTCTCCACCTTTCTTTCACCAAGGATTCCTTACATCATTCTTTCCCATCCACTGGAATTCTTATGCTGAAACATACTATTGTTATCATTGTTCTTGTAACTTACAAAATTAATTGCATATATTAACATACAACTAAGTCTTTTTCTTTTAAAGTTTTTTTTTAAATCAAACTACTACCTGCGCATATCTAAAAAGTCATTAGTGCTACAAATGTCTGTTCCCCTATTCCTCCACCCAAAAAAACAGCAATACCATGCTCTACTCCCACTTTCCAAACCAAGTCCACTTTAACAATTTCTAAATTAGATGTTTTTCTCTTGATTGATCAATATTAGGCATGATCTATTTACCTCCTTTTATGGTAACACACTACCACTCTCACCTTCTTAACACAGTTATATCACAATACGGAGTTAAATCAGTAGTCAGTACAGATATGATTATGACTATGTAAATATTTTCACTTTCCTACCAACCTGAGTATTATGATTACATTTCCTTTCTGGTACCATTTGTGTTTAGCTAATCATTACTTCATTTTTTTTTCATTTATTCTATATCAATTTCCTGGTTTTTTTCTAAGTTCTTCAGCAGAGTTCTAAAAATACTTGTTAATGGGGGCACCTAGGTGGCTCAGTCAGTTGAACATCTGACTCTGGATTTTGGCTCACATCATGATCCAGGGGCAACCCCAGGGTCGTGGGATCAAGTCCCGTATTGAGCCTCAGGTCAAGCCCTGCACTGAGCCCAATGATGAGCCCTACATTGGGTTCCGCACTAAGCATGGAGCCTGCTTAAGATTCTCTCACTCTCTCCCTCTGTCCCTCTCCCCCCACCTTGGGTGTGCTCTGTCTCTCTAAAATTAAAAAATAATAATAAAAAGAACGCTTGTTAATAATTTCCCCCAAATGCACATCAAGTTGATTATCTATTTTTTTCTTTTTTCCCTAGAGATTCCCTCTCCCTAGACATCTATCCTTTGGCTTGTGTGAACTGATTGCTCTTTGGACCTGGGGCATAAATGTCATTCTAGGACGTTTTTGTATCACTGACCATTTTTGCCATCTTGCATCTTGAATCTCAAATATCTTCATCTCTCGGTTTAATCCTTTCTTTTGCTAAAACACGTTCTCCAAAACTTCTGTAATAAAGCACACATAAGATTTTTTTTCAGTCTTCACATGTCTGAAAATATCTTTATTCTACCCTCATACTTTATTGCTATTTTGACTGAATATAAAATTAGAAAATTATAGGTTGAAATCCCCTCAGCATTTCCAGTATTTGAGTAGAAAAAGTATTTTCACTGACTTTTTCTTTTTTTTTTTTTCAAAATACCAAGGGAGAAAAAGTGGGACAAGCACTCCATTCTCCCTTGGTATTTTGAGGATATCATTCCCTGATGTCCTAATATCCAGGATTGCTGTTAAGAAAGGTAATGCCATTTTGAATCATTCTCTTTTATGACTTTTTTTTCTCTCTGAGCAGGTTTAGGATTCTGTCTTTTCTTCCTAATACTCTAAAATTTCAATTCAGCAAATATACGTGAGTAACTAAGTAGAAAGCATTTCTAGGCTCCATGCATATAATATTCCTGAGACTCTCTGGTGTCTCAGAAGAGCCTATAACCTAATAGTATCTACTACTCCTCCTGTAATTATGTTCACTTCATACATGTCCACATTCCTTGCCCTGGATGTGACTATCATCCAGGGAAGTAGGCAGGCACAACTTGCTTTTCTGAGTCTACCACACCTATAAAAAAATTGATAAGAATAAAATATTTCCTCAACATTAAAAGAGAGTTCTCTTCATTAAAAAGCCAAGTAAAGTGATGTTGAACCATCTTCCCTGAATGGGAGTAGGAAAACACTTTTTTTTCAAAGATGCTGGGTACATAAATTGTATTGTTTTATTCACTTGTTAATTTAATAAGTATTTGTTGAAAGGACTATTAAGGGCCAGGCATTATTCAAGACTTTGGGTACACACCAATGAACAAGACAAGCAAAGTCCTTCTGACCATGAAACTTATATCAATCAAGGTACAGAGAGAGACATAAAAATACAGAAATAAATACGTTCAATAATTCCACAAATATTTATTGAGCACCTACTATTTACCAGATATGTTCTAAGCCCTGAGGACATAGCAGTGAACAAAATAAACAAAAGAATCTACTCCCATGGAATCAATATTCTAGTGAATAAGTGAATAAGGTAAACCAGATATTATAAATATTCAGAGAAGATAAAAGAGGCTGTTATGATGGAATAAGAGTGGACAACACTTTCATCAAGTGGTGAGGGAAAAAATTCTGTGAGATGATATTTGGGCTAAAACTCAAAGCAGAATAAAGACCAGGTCATGGGCAGAAAGCATTCGAGGCACAGGGAAAGCAAATACAAAAGCCTTGAAATGATGGAAAGCCCAGTGTATTCCAGGAACAAGAATAAGAAGGGAGAAACCAAAGTTCAGTGAAGGAGCCAAGTGAATTAGGTGGCTCCTAGAGGTGTCTTGTAGAGCCTTACAAAAACCACAGTGAGTTGGATTTGGGATTTATACCAAGTGTAATGAGAAGCTGCTCGAGAATTATAAACAGGCCAGTGACATGGTATGGTTTACTTTTTTTAAACATTATTTGGCTCCAGTGTAGAAAGTAGATAAGGAGAAAAGAGTGGAGGAAAAGCAAAAAACAAAGAAACAAGAACATTTAGTAGACTGTTGAAATAATCCATGCAAAAATGATGGTGGCTTAGACTAGAACGGGAACAAAGGTGACGAAGAGAAATATTCAAATATAAGATATAGTTGACAGTGAAATTAACAGGATTTGCTCAGGATTTAAATGAGGGGCAGGGCAGAGGAAAAGGAACAGAACCAAGAATGACTTCTTGCTATGTGGCCTAAGCAACTGAGTACATCTCAGTATGAGTTCTTGACGTAGAAAAGACTGGGATACTGAAGAGAAATCAAGATTTGTGTTTCATTTTATTTTTATTTTTTTGAAAGAGAAAGAGAGAGAGTGTGTGCAGGAGAGAGCAGAGGGAGAAGGGGAGAGAGAGAGAGAGAGAGAGAGAGAGAGAGAGAGAATCTTAAGCAGGCTCCATGCCCAGCTCAGAGCCCAACTCAGGCTCCATCTTATAACTTGTGAAATCATGACCTGAGGTGAAATCAAGAGTCAGATACTCCAGCAACAGAGCCACCCAGGTGTCCCAAGATTTGTGTTCTAGCCATGGTGATTTTATGATGCCCACTAGAAACCCAAGTAAAGATGTCCTAAAGAAATTAGATAAATTATTTTTGAGCTTAATAGAGAGGTCAGGGATCGAGATAAAGCCTCAGGTGTCATTGACATGTGGGTGGTATTTAAGGCCAGTTGAGATAGATTTGCTAGGGAGAAAATATAGTGAAGGGATAAGAGCTTGGGTCAGGCTGGAGCACTCCAGAAGAAGGTGAGCAGAGAAGAGAGAGAGAGAGCAGCACAGGGACCTAGAAGGAGTGGCCATAAGGTAGGGGAAGGCCAGGAGAGTCAGGAGAGGGGAATGTCTAACTGTGAGAGGGTACTGGTCTGCCAAGAGGTTGAGTAAGACAAGAATGGAGAATTGACAACTGGCTGCAAGGAGATTCTAGTGCATTTGACAAGAACAGTTTCAGTGAGTGGTGGGAATGGGAGATGAATTGAAATTGGTTGAGGAGCTAATGGGAAGCAAAGAAATAGAAGCAGGAAAAATAATTCATTTGAGAAGCTTTGTTCGGAAGGGAGCAGAGAAATAGAATACTAACTGAGCAAGAACCGGAGGTGAGAGAGCAGTTTGTTATTCTGTTGGTTTGTTGTTTGGTTGGTTGGTTGATTTTAAAAATAGGCAACAACAGAGTATGCGTTCAGAAGACAAAGCTATCTGAAGGTGCTACTTTATTGTTACGAGTGATAGAAACTCATCTCGAATTTATAAAACTGTAGATATTCAGGATTAAATCACTAAATAAATACAAGTGATTCACTTGCAGAAAAGTGACCTCTGGGGATTGCCTAACATTCTTACTTCCAATTTAAATGTATTTTCCTGCATCAGCCCTGAGGTTTGAGCAACTCAGGTTTAAGACCTTTGAGTTGAATTAGCATATGGCCTGGTTACACTCCTTATTAAGGCAGTACCTGAATCTCTAGTTGGGTAACAAATGTCTGAAAAACTAAATGATGACTGCGGAAACACCAATATTGTGTCAGCCAAAGTGAAGCTCTGAGGGGAAAGGAGAATTTTTAATCATTTCCCCAAAATCTCATGACATTCCTCTCTTTGTCTAACTAAATTCAAGATAGCACTTCAGAACTAAATTTAGCCTCTTTGTAATCACTGCAGTTGGAAGGAAAGATCCGTAAAGCAATCATGACCTAAGCAATGACAGCTACCTCAGCATCTGTCACACAGGTGACATAAAAATCCCAGATCCCCAAGACTCTACCAGCAGTACTTTTCCATGGCACCACTCTGGAGGGCACCCTTCTTACTTTATTCTATGTGACAGTACCTTCTAGAATTTTACAATACAAAGGCCAAGTCAGCCAGACACTGTTTACCTTAAGAACATAGCCTGCAAGCCCCAAGAAGATCCTGAAAATCTATAGCATGGGTGTGTACCCACGAATTTCAGCTTGTGTTTTCCTTTCCACTGATTCCTATCCAGGTTTGGAATAGATTCCTGTTAAATTGGATGCTTTTGTTCTTTTTTTTAGTATTCTTTCAAAACAGAAGTTTGTGGGGCACCTGGGAGGCTCAGTCAGTTGAGCATCCAACACTTAGTTTCAGCTTAGGTCAGGATCTCACAGTTTCGTGAGTTAGTGTAGCTTGGGATTCTCTCTCTCCCTCTCTCTCTGTCCCTCCCCTGCTCATGCTGTCTCTGTCTCACTCTAAATAAATAAATAAATAAATAAATAAATAAAACAAATTTGTGGTGACTTGAAGCATGTTTTTACACCTGTGTATGTGAGACTTGATGATATTTTATGACAATCAAATTCCTATTTTATTCTGATTTACACAAAAATAGGTTTGGATCAGGAAATAAGTTTTATGAATGAAGTATCTTTATTTTGTCCCTCTCCTAGAAGTCACAATGTGCTCTCATGTAGAAAGATCAGGATATCAGAAGATATAAAAATTCACTTATGTAAGATGGTCTTACTATAAAGTTTAGGAACATCACTGCTTGGAAGCTACAGAAAGGACAGGATGACCCTTAAATTTGTCTGTTAGTCATGAGTCAGAGACTTCATACATTACACACACCCCAACACCACAGTCTGTGATATGGAGGGAAATTCTAGATGATCCCTAACAACCTCTCCCAGCCTGAGAGATCTACATTTGGCCTCAGGTGTGAAGCACCTAAAAATAAATCCTTTAAGGATGAGACCAAAGACTCTGGTGATCACCGGGACTTATAATAAAACTCACAGTACAAATGAACAAGCAATGTTTTTCATTTAGGCAGCATTGTTGTGGAGTTTGTGAAAGCATATAGATAGCATAGTTAACTTCAAGGTAAAAGAAGAAGTTATTTGCTCGAGGAGACAAGGAGAAGGAATGAACAAATATTGAAACTCCATTTATTCAGACTATGCCTCCGATAAATGGGTCCTGTCAGGCAATAAATAAAAGCATCTTCTAAAGAGGCTTACGATATTGGAAAAAAGTCACAGGACACTATTCCATACAAGCATCCTGGAGATCATGGACATTTTCTGCTTTGGGGAAGGACAGTATGTATTTTCGTAGTCTTGTGGTCCTTTGTTTATGGCACTCTTATTAACCTAGCTGATCTGTCCCAGAAGGAGCATACGGATCTGTGAGGGAGAAAAGGGACAGACAGCCAAGGTCAGAAGGATCAGGAAAAAGACCCTCCCATCCACCAATCCTAGAAACTACATGACTCCAGGTGTCCCCGATTCTCCCTTGGTTGCTCTGAACTGAGTCATGAGAGCACGAAACCTTTATATTTCAAGGGGCTGGAAGCTGGAAGAATTAGAAATTAAAGTCCATTGACAGCCACACAACTCCATCCATGGGCGCAAACTAGTCAATGGGAATAAGGTTAGATGTTCAGCTCTAAAGGTTTCTTATCCTGCCTCACACTCAGAGAGGCCATATGGCTTCCAGGTGCAATATTATTTTTTTGCCTCTACGACCTGTTTTAGCTCTCTCTCTCTCATTCTGCCCTGGCACATTGATTAACATTAGTTGACTCTCCACTTCCTTTTTAAACTTGGCAGGTCTTCTTGAATTCTGAAACATTGCTCCCTCCTCCATTTAAAGAAAGATGCCAGACTCATCTTCTAAACCCCATTTCCAAGTCAAGGACAGATATTCATCAGTCATCCATCAGACATATGTTCATTTCATTTGTTTAAATCTCCCACTATTTCAACTACCAATAACATGTGTAAATCTCTTTAGTGAAGTCTTAAGGTAATGAATCTTACACAGATTTCTGCTGAGAAAGAGGGTTTTATAAGCAAGTTGTTCAGACAAAGGCACAAAGCTGGCCCTGAGACCGTGCTCCATGGATGACAACTGGGGAAAAAACAAAAGAGGATCAACTTTAAACAAGCACAAAACTTTCAAAATAGGATCCCAGTAGGAGTGAGAGTATCAATGACAGCCGGGAGGAATCCATCAAAGACCTTTCACCACCCACCACCATACCCCAATCACTTTTTCTCTCTTCTTTTTTCTTTTGTCTTCCCTCTTTCCTTCTCTTCTATTTGTCCTTGAGACTCAACAGAGTTCTCCAAAAGCCTAACAATCTCTCCTAGCCTCAGACATGGCTCCATTTCCAAAGTCTTATTATATAGCCATATCAAGTCAATGCTAATTTCAAGTACCCATTTCCTGGTGAGGAGCCAATGTTGAAATTCCATGAGGTGTGAACGAACTTCTAGAACACCTTTTGTTTTATTGACAGTTGAAACAGTAGAAAGCAGAAGCGGTGAGATTTAGTCAATGATGTCTTGGTGAGTGGATAATTGAAGCTGAAGTTGAAGAACCAAAAATATTCCTAGACCCAGGCTACTAGAAAATACGAAACAGCTAGGACCTATGGTTTGGAGCCAAACAGGAGCAAATACTTTGCGAAAAGGGAAAAAAGATGGCAAGTGCCAAATGGCTTATATCAGATGCCTCCTGGACATAACTTCATAGTCCATCAGCCCCACCTTTCCTGTTGTCACTCTTGTGACAACCAGGTTTCTGCAGGCTTCTTCTGGCCGGATGCATGCGCAACATCTCAGTGCCTCACCTCAACTGGCCAGAGAGGTGTACCTCTTGTTTCCCAACTGGGGACTTCTCTGACCTCAAGGTGTGGGATACCTTAGGAACCTGCTGGACACTTATCACACAACCAAGAAGTGCAGGAGAAATGAATACTCTTGGGACTACTTTTGAACAATGGGGAAAAAACCCACCAAATAAATGGTTTCACCTTCACACCAACCCCACCCTCCACAGAAGGCAAAGTCTGCAGCACATTCCATAAGGCTGTTCAGAAGGTCCCAGCAGGATCAAGCAATGGTGTAACAATGGCGGCCAGCTCCATCATGCACCACTGAAAGTGTGGTTTTTCCCCACTGTCCAGTTCTGCTTCCTTTATCCTTCACTCCTGCTCCCGGGGCTCACTTCCCAAATAGATGCCTTTCTCTCTAGTTCTGCTTTTAAGGAAACTAAGGCTAAGACACTGCTTTCTCTCCCACTGAAGAGACAGAACACAGAACAGGAAGGCATGCAACCCCTTCCAATCTGCTCTCAGGAGTGTCTCTTCCTCTTCAAAAGCCATAGATGCTGGCCCATGCAACTGTCTCAGTGACTACCAACAACATTCTCCTTGTCGTGATATGTGTTCCTAGCTTTACGGATGGGACACACCTACATCACTTTACTGAAATCGAGTGCTGAAGTCAGGATCTGAGTGAAATTACACAGTGAGACAGAAGAGATACCCAGGATACGCTGACACTAGCAGAGAGGAAAGGCAAAAATCTATTCTTGTATAAAATATCTTATCTGCCTGAAGATCCACTGGTCCTTCCCAAGAACCAAAAGATTTTTTCCATCTGATAAACCCACAGGTAAAAATAAAGAGAAGACACAAACAAGGATAAAAGCTGCTTCGTTGGGTTGACAAGATCATTCACAAAGACAGACTTCTGGGTCTCAATTTTTCTAAGTATCCTCAGTGATTATTGCCGTGTGGAAGATTTGAGCGCAGAAAGATTCTCTGGTGTAAAGGTGCCAAAGCTTACAGTTCATTTGTATCCTTTACTCTGAATAGAAATCAATACCCTTTTGTGGCCAAATGAACGAAGTGGTGGAAACTGGTCCATCGAGAAACATGGCTTGGTCAGCTTTTCCTCTCTTGTATCTTGTCCTCTGTCACTAAATCAGGAGGTACTCATAGAGCACTTACCAGGCATCAGCATCAGGCTGGTGCGACAACTGCAAGGGAACTATTAGAACCCTCTTCAGAGAAACGCAGTCTGGCCCAATGTGTCTTACCTCAAGCCTCACTTCCATGAAGCAGGCTGTTCCTGAAATTGAACAACTACAAGGTCCATGAGGCCAGATACCACATGTCTTGGTCATGACTGTGTGCCTAGTGCTTAGCGCAGTGCCTGGAGTGAGGAAGGTTCTCATTGATCTACCCAGTTTTGTCACCTGTTTTGATAATGAATGTTTCTTCATGGCAGGGGGATATTTTGTTCATTTTCACATCCACAGACTTATTAGCATATTACTTTGCCAAATGTAGAAACAGGAAAAAAAATGTGGAATTACATTACTTTGCATTCATCTTTTTCATTGGAAGTTATTTGTTCCTTCTGATTTTCTTTCTATGTCTCCCTATTTTGCCTTTTTGTTGACTCATGGATTGTCTTTTTGGCTCAGAGAATGTAAGTGAGCTCAGAGCCTTGTGTGTCTTGCTCACTGATATTTCCCCTGCAACCAGCTCAGTAACTGATATCTAGAAGAAATCCAATAAGTGTTTTCAGGAATAAGTGAAGTGAACAGAATAGTTTCTAGGATTCTGTTGAAAAAAACTTCTTTGCAGCGTTTAGTGGGCAAAATCCTGGACTCTTGATCCCAATGACCTTAGAGAAAGCATATCACCACTTCCAGCTTCATTCATCACCTGGAAAACCAGGATAATAATAAAAACCTTACCTTTATCAAAAGATATTAGCTGAATAAGTTAGATGATATATAAATATTTATTTTTTAAAAACAATCACGAGAACTTTATTTAAAAGAAAAGAGAAAGGGGAAAAACCTAAATGTCTAAGGATAGAAGAATTGATTTAATTTTTGGCACATGTGTATAATGGATACAACCACTAGAAGTCATCTTATTTGGATTTCTGCTTCTAGCCAAGATGGAAGGACACAGACCAGATTTGCCCCTTCCATCTGAAACAACCAACAGAAAGCCCGTGACAAATTACATGAAGCAACAGTTTTTAAGACACTGTCTACCAGGCAATGAATGACAATGATCTCCGAGAGGTGAGAACAAATGAGGTAAGCCCTAATATTGCCCAAGATTATTGCCTTTAAGAGAGTTTCCAGATCAGGGCACAGGGAGGAGAAATTGAGGCAGAACCTGGTGGCTTCCCTGAGTTGAGGAGACAGAGCTGAGATTGGATGAGCTACAGTTCATAGGACAGGATACCAGAGAAAAGAGAGCTGTGTAGAGAGAGGTCCCGGAAGGTGTGCAGAGAATCACCTCAAGTATTCAGCAGAATGCTCATCAGGCAGGTGGAAAATACCTGAGGCCAGAGAAAAAGCCATCTAAAAGCACTAGAGGGAACAATGCCTCTTCAAGTATATCTAGAATTTAGAAGGGAGCTTATTGTTTGACCATATACCTCTTAAGTCTTTTTTTAAATAGATTTACTTAAAAATTTTTTTTGATCTTTTTATTTATTTTTGAGACAGAGAGAAAGCACAAGGTGGGGAGGGCAGAGAGAGGGGGGGACAGGAACCAAAGCAGGCTCCACACTAACAGTAGAGAGCCCAATGCAGGGCTCAAACTCATGAGCTGTGAGATCATGACCTGAGCCAAAGTCAGATGCTTAGCCAACTGAGCCACCCAGGAGCCTCCCTCTTAATTCTTTAGTTAATAATTTCATACATTTCATTTTCTCTGGCTCTAGTCACTTGTAATTGTTGGCCATTTCAAACAAAAAAATCATTTACATAAATATTTACAAAACAGCCCCATCAACTTGAGATAAAGAATAAAAACAAAAATAAATGATACCTATGGATGGCATTGGCAAAAATAGTTACTAGTAAACGCATTTGGGTTTTTTTCTGATATCAATAATACACCTGCCTTTAAAATCTAGTTCTTATTTCTCATCCCTGAATTCATTTACCCATAATTCATGTCAAGTTAGGATAAATTCAAACTATACTGACACTTGTAATAATATGGTTTTGTAGGATATAAGCCCTTAAATTGCTTCAAACCTCAGTTTTACTCAGCTTTTAATGATCAAGTTCATTATACTATCTATTGTAACATTACTAAATTATAAAGTACTTTCCATCATTTCTCTCATTTTCTCATGTTAAACTGAGAATTTCTAATTCTTCGGAATCTTTCTTTTATTCCTGTAATCATCTTTGTTGTTTTATCTCTTCGGGCATTCTTTTTTACTTTAAAGAGCAACTACCATTGATGGCTTCCAAAAAGGACTCAGACATGATCCCCACATTGACAGTTCCATATGCTATGAATTCTGCCTTGTCAAGTCAGTTATTTTTAATAACTGGATTTCCCAGGGTCCCTTGCAGCTGGGGTGTGGACCTAAGCCTTTACTTGGGAAATGAGCCATGTGAAGAACAGTCTAGGCAGGGACATCCTTTTCTTAGTTGGGGACAGTAGAGGCTGCATGGTTCTGGGATTGGCAGGAATGATATCTTTTTGATTTGGCCAGGAGCATAGCTTCCTGGTTGGGCCAGTTTGGCTGCATGTTCTGTGGCCAGTGGCACTGAAGGCAGCTTCCTGATCTGGACATTTAGCATCACCATCAAGTGGTCCTGTGATTGGGACAGAGGCAGTGACCTCGTTATGGGGCTAGTTGTACAAATGACTCCAGTCATTGCTCCTAGAAGTCAGGGCCAGAGTATTTCCCCAGCTTGCTTGATGATTCTGTGAGCTATCTAATATCCCTCCCCAAATCCCTATCTTCTTAGACAAGGTAAAGCCCATGACTCTCTCTTTCTCGTCATCTATCACACAGACATCTCACAGTGTTCAATCTGTGGCTTTCATTCCGATATACTTCAAACTGAGTATTATAGCTGCTTAACCATCTCACTGGGGCACATTCAGTTCGTCTTAACAAGGAACAGTTCATAATGCTTTACAGTGATTTCTGGTTCCTTTGCCTGGCAGGACTGTGACTATGCAAAGGAACAAAGTCGATTTTGATGGCTGGTGCAGGAAATGCCATGGAATGAAAGCAGAATGGCCCTCTTAAGCTTGATTCTAACAGACACCAACCTTCTGAATGCTAGAGAGAGCCTTCAATTGCCACAGACATGGGAATGAGATGAACTGAAAGCTTTCCAAAGCCTTCTCTTCTTGGAGTGTTTCTTCACAACCTCACTAAATATCTTCACTAGATTTCTTTTTGACCCCCAGAGTCAGTTAGAACCTTGGATACAAAGGACCTTTGAATTTCAAGTTTAATCAGGGAACAGTTTCCTCATTTAGTGGAAGTGGGGAGGCAACTCAAAGACTAAATTTAAAGCTTACATCATGCCTTTCTTACCAGCTCATATCAAATCAGTTTCCAGTCATTTAATCCTTACCCATTCTTGTAATCTTGAATTAAATGTCACTTCCTCAATGAGTACTTTCCTGCCCCCAATCTCAATTTGTTCCCTTTGTTTTATTGTTTCAAAGAACCCTGTAATTTCTACAAAAGAGTGAAACAGGTTTTACTTTATTGGCCTTATCACAATTCCTATATATTTCTGTGTGATTATCTCTATAATGAATAGTTGTCTTTCCTATCAGCCTCTAAGTTCCACTAAATGCCCTGTGTTCAGACTAGTGCCTGGCACAAAGGAATGTGATAGCTGATGAATGAATGAATCTGAGCCATCAGGCATCTCTCTTACTCTACACTGGACTGTTCTGTAAGTGGGGATGCTCTCAGTGACACATCCATTAACTCAAACTCTCAAATGCCCAAAGAGGATTGGAGACACATGATGCAGTGTTTCTGGGAGTGTAGCTGTAGTTCAATATGAGTGAAGACAAAAAACAAAGGCTTTAAAGAGAATTCACATAAAAGCACAGTAAAACCTTGGATTGCGAGTAACTTGTTCTATGAGTGTTCCGCAAGATGAGCACACATTTCTAATAAATTTTAACTTGATAAACAAGTGATGTCTTGTAACACAAGTCATATGTGATGCTGAATATCACATGATCACAACTGAGCCATGGTTCTCTCCCTCCCTCTCTCTCTCTCTCTCTCTCTCTCTCTCTCTCTGGATTGTGGGTGATCGTCAATGCAATGTCATATTTCTGCAAAATCTTCAAAAGGAGGCAAAAACAAGGGTCATTGGATAGATTCCTTGTTAAAGATACACAAAAAGAAAGATTCCATTGAGTCAATAGATAGCAGTGATTCCATTAGTGATAGTGAAAGTCATCCTATACACTAACCCTCCTCTCTCTCGTCTCCCTCACAAGAGCCACAAAGGTTTTCAAAGGTAAATGCAAGTTAATTTGTATTTTCTTTTATATTTTGTGTTTTATTTATTATTTTGTATTATATTAAAGTATTGTAATCATTTTTATATGAATATTTTTGGGTTATGGAAAGAATCATCTGAATTTCCATTATTTCTTATGGGGAAATTCTCTTTGATATCCAAGTGCTTTGGATTACAAGCATGTTTCTGGAATGACTTATGCTCTCAAACCCAGGTTTAATGTAAATGTGAAAAACCACAGAGAATATGTTTATATGGAAAGTGGACACAGTATCAACATACTAATCATCTCCAAACTTGAACCAGGCTAAGGTAAGAGATCATAGTGGACCAGGCCCTGAAAGACAGTGGGAAACCTTGGATTACTTACAATGGGATTTGCTTACTGTTCCACTAAAGGATAGGAAGGAAGTTAGCTTTGCCTAAAGGTGGGACTTTGTTCCAGCTCCTGGGAAGTAACTTATAAATCCTTGGATTTTCCTGAATCATAGGACTACCTTCATTATAGATGGTGGGCCTCTTGGATCACACCTGATAGTTTCTGCTAACAAGATGATTCAGCATGGGGCTGGCCACACCCTATAGTCTCAGGGTAGGGAGTTGACTCTGCCAAAAATAACAACCATATAATTTGTGGTGGAGGCTTTGGGTTAATGATATCAATTAACCCTGAGACTGAGCTCAACCACGTGGGCAATCAATCAATCATGCCTACATAATGAGGTCCAATAAAAATTTGGGACACCAAGGTCAAGTGAGTTTCCTGAGTTGGCAATATTCCATGAATATTTGTCACATAGTGATGTTGAGAGGGTAGCCCATCTCTGAGAACAATGGAAACTTCCGAGTATGGAAATCTCCCAGACTTTCCTATTCACCTTTTACTTTGGATGTTTCAATGTATTCTTTTTTTTTTTTTTTTTTTGTAATATAAGTAACCATGAATATGATAGGTTTCAAAGAGTTCTGTCAGTCTTTCTAGAGAATGATGGAACCTAAGGTGGTTTTTGGAAACTCCTAAACCTGTAGCTGTCAAAAGTAAGAATAGTCTTGTGTACATGTTTTCCTTTAACTTTATAGTTGGTTCCTAACTCCATGCAATTGGGGTCACAAGTTCTGGGTAGACCTGTCAGTCCAGAGGTCTAAACCTCAACCTCACAGTGTGACCAAATCTTGGCGGCTTCATTTTGTATTGAACAATCCCATGTGGATAAAATAAAGTATCTGTGTTGATGCCTGAACAACTAATCAATTACATCAAGAAAGTGAAAAAAAGTTAAAAGTTGACAATATGGGCAAAGCAACTGAAAAGGGAAGTGAATATCTACACGTGTCATTTGGAACACGTGTATATGAGATAATTACTTTAAAATGTTCTCAACACATGTGCTGGCAACATCTAATAATAATTAGTATTTGTTAAATGCTTACTATTGACAGTGTCTGTTCTGAATGTTCTACATATATTAACTAATTTAATTCTCAGAACAATCCCAGTTATCAGCCCAGTTTATAGAAAAATGAGGCCCAAGGAGACTAAATAATTTGTCTTAGGTTATGTACTCCCAGGATTTGAATCCAAACCATCTGACTCTTTAATTCTGCTCTTAATCAGTGCTCCATATGGCTTCTCAGAAAGTAATCACTTATATTTTCTTTGATCTTATAGAAAGGTGTTAGTAAACTGGTTATCTTAATTCCCAATCTTAATCTTTGTGACAGAGTAAGATTTTTCTATGAGCAGATGTGTATTTTATTTCTGACAATCCCCTTGCACCCTGTGATCCTTCTCATGTTAGGCAGAAAGTCCTGACTTCTTGTACTGGAGGAGAGAAAGCATAATGAGCACAAAAGAAAAAGGAATAAGTAAATGCTTTGCTTTCAAACTTCAAAATAAAATTTGGAAACTTTCTCTAGAAACAGTACAATGAAATAAAGGAGTCTGAGTCTGGGTTACGTCTTTTGAGTTTAAAAGAAATCTATGCCTTAAAAAGATCCCTGAGAATGTAAGTTGATACAAAGAGCAATGAATGCAGCCCTAGATGTAATGCAGACTTTTGGTCTATGGGAATCCCTAGGGGTGATGAAGACAAAAACAAGGAAGTAAGACATTGGTAAAGATCCCTGTGTCCTACCTCCTTACCCGTCTCCCACCAATGGGGTAGAAAGGGCAATAATGAAGCCCCAAAGCAGTGTGAAGGAATCTGAGCGTAAAGGACTTACAACTAATTCCTGTCAGAAAGCCCTAGTGACAATATCCTTGCAAGTTTCCAGAGATGGCTGTGCTATAGTGCCAATGGGCTCACAGAGCCCAAGATAGCCTGCTTCTGCCAGACTGAGTTTAGAGCAGGTGACTTTTCACACGTACACAAAAAGCATGGAAATTAACCAAGAGAGCCTTAAGTGAATCTGGAGCGGCCTTAATTTTATGATAAGAAGGACACAGAACATGTAGATCAACAACCAGAAACCTTCAGGGACTCACACATCTGGACAGACAGAAACAGTAATGCTACAGACCAGACCCAGAACTTCATCCTAGCACATGCCAGTGTGGGCCAGGTGTCCCCAAGCGATGTCAGGAACACTTCAGCACTCTAGAACTTAGATGTCATTCCAAGAAGGTGGGGTGGGGGGATGACTTGAATTGGTGGGGAAAATCCTGCACAGATTTCAAAAATCATGATTTAATTATGAAAACCCTGTATTTGCTTAAAGTAAGTTTTCTGATACCAGGCAAATGGTTGCCGGAACTAGACACTCAGTTGTTAGAGAAGATAAAGCAGTCCTGGTTTGTATCTCTGAGTCAATTGCAAATGGTTTACCCACTACATCTATATTTATCAGATCAGCCATATTCAATAGCTTTTCTGCTCCTACACAAATGACAAATGGATGGCTTTCAAGTGTATTACATCCCCCCCGCCCCCCCCCCCA